>NC_135089.1:14095000-14423333 GCF_051107435.1 Chaetodon auriga | reverse complement strand
ACAGGGATGTTCAGACCCTTCAGGCGGTCCACTTGGTCCTGAGGAGAAACAGAGGATGGGATTAACAAGATCTTACATGTATTTGAAGGGTTTGCACTGGAGCAGTACAATCAGAGACTGACCTGAATGAGAGCGATTAGCGGGGATATAACCAGAGTAATACCCTCAGCCAGAACTGCGGGCAGCTGGTAGCAGAGGGACTTTCCTGCTCCAGTAGGCATGCACACAAACACATCCCTGTCACCTACAGGAAGACAACACCAGTCACCACCGAGCTAGACATTACTCTCTCTGTCACAGCACTGCCTGTGAGAAAATACTCAAAGCGAGCCTTATATTTACAGTGAAAACGTCAGTGACGTTAGCCGCCTGGCTGTTGCCTGGAGCCAGCTAACGTCTGCTAGTTAGCATAAAGATAAACAAACACGGCAGATAAACAGACCGTACGCTGTCTTACCTCTGACCAGCGCTTTGACAACATCCTCCTGCAGTTTAGACCTGAAGTTGTCAAACCCAAAGTGGGTTTTTAAAGCTTGTTTCAAAGTTGTTGCCATCGTCGGGAGCTCCGTGGAGAACTCATATGAACCTTTCTGGCGCCGTCGCACGCCAGTGACGTCATTACAGTCGTGACAAGCTGACACTAAGACTAAAGTTTTTAAAAATCTGCGTTTACTGACCCATGTTACTTATCTGTGTAGTCTATTTAACCATTTCTTTCTCTGTCATTATATTTTTCTTACATTTTATTATTTTTTATATATATATATATTGTAACAATATGCTCGTGCTCTCTGATTGGTCCAGCTGGTACAAGCCTTTCAGCTGATCACGACCACAACTGTTGGACACGTGCAATATGCGGGGGAAATGAAGCTATATATGGCCAAAAGTATATGGACACCCCTATGTGCTCAGATCCTTTACTGAAGCATGTGATGGATTCTCTTGTCCGCAGATACTGTTTGAAGGCTGATCGTTTGAATTAGATTACTTTGCCTATCTGATTACTGTGAGGCACCACAAATCTCACTAAGAGGATTAAAGCAAGAACGTAGACTCTCAAATTAGGTTGAGAATGTTCACTCCATGTATGTTTATTTGCATCTATACAGAATACAAGCAAACAGAGTTGTATGGGAAGGAACTACCTCGAACTGCTGTAAGATGGGTTTTTATAAGGATGTCGGGGTGGAGGCTGACGGTTCTGTTTCTGACTGAAAGATGTAGTCATGTGGTACAAAACCTGTTGCACAGTGCAGGACCTCTACTGCTTCATGGTCCTGGTCTGTATCCTCCACCACCTCATCTGTTTCTTGGTCCAAATTGGAACCTGAGCCTGTGCAGGCATAACATCATATGTCCATATCTTGCAGGTGGTTTTGTATTTCTGGCTGACCACTCTCACTGCAGTGTGGACAGTTTTTCTGTGTTGGAGCACTACTGACACCAGATTGGTCATATGTAATAGTAGAAGAAGTATTCAGATCTTTTAAGTGTTAAAAGTAGTGGTTAGGTTTTTGGCAAGAAACCGAGGAGGCCATACCAGACCTGCCAGCCACACCCTGCAGTGATCACATACACACAAGACAGACACTGGAGAGACCAACAAGAGAACCAGATTTTTACACAGAGACCCTCTTGGTGAGTATGTTATCATGCAGGTTTTTGTTCATTTAACACAAAGTAGTTAGACTGGAGCTTTCAGGGGCCCTGGAATTCTGGGGGCCTCAGGGCAGTTGCCCTTGCGTGGTTGGTAATCCAGCTAGTGTTACATATTAATTTCAATCTAAATGTTTCTCCTTAAAATTCACATCATACAAATCTTTTTCTCTCTATTTTACAGGAACACAGACATATAGAAAGTCTGCATCTGTGTTTCCACATTTAATTGCAGCTGCATGATTCTTAAATGAAATGCTGTAGATGTTCTATGAATCTTTTTTCACACCTTGCCCGTTTTCCAGCTTGACATATTTATTATATTTGGCATCGACTTTGGATACTCCACTAGAATTGAAAATGAAGCTTGCACCACACTGTGGCACTAGTGGGTACGTGAGCGTTCAGAATATCAGTGACTAGACCTACTGAGGCTGTTTCTGCGCTACTCTGCTCCTCCACCTTCTGCTCTGCAGGTAAGTGGCTTCTTGGAGCGTGCATGAAATATTTCACAGTAAGGACGTGACATAATCACAAGAGACAGAAAAGACATGAAAGGCTGTAGAGGAGGAGAAAGAAACAGGATGCTGATAACTGACACCGCAAGATTATTTACCAAAGATCCATTGACCTATCAGGGACCGTGTTTGACCACAGACCAACACCTCAGCTCTTACCAAAGATTCATCTATTTTCTTCAGCTCATGCCGCAGAGGGATTCCTGTTTTTTTGTGATATATACACATCACTTATGTAACGCACTAATAAACAGACCAAAAAGTAAGACATGGATTTGGTTTATTTGTTATTCACAGAGATGCATTCTTACTGCAGGGTTAATATTGCACATTACATTACATTAATACAATAAGCTTCCTTTTCATTATATGAAAATGCATCATGTATGTGAGCAAACAGCAGCGCTAGAGCTCTAAAGTGAGGAAGTGGTTGCAACAATCACATTGAAGCAGCAGCAGTGGTCAAAGCAATAGCACAATGATGGTCTTTTACATCAGGATCTCTGATTCCTCCCAGTGATTATTATATAACCTGATTTGCTAGACTTTATTATGATATCTACTGGATTTTAAGGGACGAGGTTGCAGAGGGAGACTCATCCCCAGAGGCAGGGTGTGGGGCAGAGACACTGGGTCTTAGCTGCAGGAGACTTGATCACCAGATCCTTGATGATCTCCACCGTACCAAACAAGGGGAACAGCTTGTCAGCGAAGCTCTCGTTGTAGGTGTAAATGTGGCAGTGTTTGTCCACGTCATAGAAGGACAGCTGGCCACGGTCGTAGTCGAGGTAGACGCCCACCTTGCGGGGGATGAGGCTCGGCGGCAGGGCAGTGAAGGGCACCGTCAGGGCCTTCAGCTCAGTGCCCCTCTCCAGCCGCAGGGTCAGGTAACCCGTATCTGTGTTCAGGGACTTGAAGCCTTTCCTCAGGGCCAACTCTTTGGCTACGCCCAGCCGCCAGTCCCGCTCACCCACCTCCACCTCCCAGTAGTGGCGTCCTGAGCCGAAGCCCTCCAGGCCGACAGCGCACCACCAGCCGTCGAAGCGCTGGTGGTAGTTGGGAACATCCTTCCTCTCAAAACCACAGCGCATCCTCTTCTCATCAGTGATGAGCAGATCAGGGTTGGCTGTGTCCTGATCCAGAGTCACCTCAACTTTAAGGGAAAAGTTAAGAGGTTTGAATCATGAGACAGGTTCAGTAAAGATTATACTAGCTAGTAACAATAATAATAATAATAATAATAATGACAAAATAAATACTGTACCTGCAGCATCTGTGATCCATTCCCACACTGCAAAAAAAGAGGATGTTAAGGAATGTTTGTCTGATCACAAACAGCTGATGTTTCACAGGCTGGGCTGTCAGTATGGAGGCAGAGGCTGCATCACCAGTATCAAAGGACCATACAGAAGATATTGTGATGTTGAGATGGTTGTTGTCCCCACTCAAAGCTCCCAGCATTATGACTGATGCAATGTTTCATCAGGCAAATTCCCATGTGAACATACAAAGGACAATATCCCCAAACAATTTAATACTGTATGCACAGAAAAATCACATATAATGGAGGCTCTGTAGCTCAAACAGTAGCCTATATGTGATACATACTTAAAACGTACATTGCAAAAAATGTGTCAGTAATAAGCTACAGTCCTTTTTTGGGACATTATGTGATTTTTCTGTCCATAGTAAATATGTAGATATGGGTGATATTGTCTTCTATTATTTTGTATCACATGATCTCTTAATTGCAGGGGAAGCTGTTTTCATTTTTCATCTGCCTGTTTAGTCTCATTCACCAGACAAGATCTTGCAGATCACAATGTTGCATCAATGAAACTGTGGGAGACTGAAAACATCTTCCATTTCCTTTGAATGCTCTTGTTGCTGTGCATCTGTACCCAACTGGATCCGACCAAATATCATTCTGCCAAAGAAAAGATGGTCTCAACTAAGAGCAGTGTGATGTTGATAACTATGGCAAACCAGCAGAGCTGGTTGTATGTCATGGCTTTAAATAATTTGCGAGTGATCTGTAGTGGAATCTGTCAGTCTAAAGGATCTGGTTTTCAGGGTGTAAACTGATATGTAGTATAACACTCACCTGGCTGAGGAATGTAGGAGATGGCACCTGGAAGGACACAACAAAGAGCACATAAGGAAATGAAAATCTCCAGATTTACAATAAAATCCAACTTGATTCAGTACTGATTTACAAACCAATCTTCTGAGTCCTCTGCTTCCACATGAGCCACTGCTGCGGTATGGTGTCCTGCAAGGACACACCAAACAGGTTTGCAAAACACCTGCACAATAAACTGATGACCAGCTAGTACACCATGAGTTCAGCATACTCTGTGAATTGTTACATGGACTCCTACCTTATCTGGGCGCTGCACCATTAAAGTCCACATAACAAGCTCCATAGCAGCCAGCAGATTGGGCGTGCGGCCCCAACGCCAGGCGGACTGCATGTCCTCCAGAACCTTCGCCACAGGTTCCCCGGGCCACACACTTTGCTGCAGGATGATCAGTGTGAATAAAATAGGTCTACTGAGCACATTTTTGTTTTGTTTGTCTGAATCATGTGAAGAGGTAATGTTATTTGAATATTTCCCACCTCAGGCTGAGCTCTCAGGTCCTTAATCCAGTTCAGAATCACAGTTTTGGCCTCCAGCAGGTCCTGCTCGTTAATCATATCGGGCTGCTTGCCCTCATCCATCTCGGGCCAGCCGTCTGTCTGCATGGGCCTCTTCTGCATGCAGAAACATAAATACTTTCAGTGAATAAACCCCGATAAACCTTGATTAAGTATAGAGATATTCTGTCCCTACACTACGAAAAGCACCTTGCTCTCTAACATGGAGGCCCACTGTAGGATGAAGGCCCTGCAGAGAGAGGTGGGCCAGGTGTCATTCTGGTTCCAGATGTGTTCCAGGACCGCTGACCTCTGCAGAGACGGAAAGTTGGGGTCGGTGATAGGAAGGACAAATGATAATAAGGACAAAGGAAAATGATGTAACTCATAATGATTGTCTATGTCCAAAACACTTCTGGTTTCATGAGTGAACTGTTACCTGGCACACTCGGCTGAGATCTCTAGCCAGATCCACAATAAACAGCTGATCCTCATCCAGAGGCTCCTTCTTCTCCTTCTTCGTCCTCTTGTGTGATTCCTGTGAAAAAAGGATGATCTGTGGGAAACTGTTCGGAAAGGGTCCTCATTAAAAAAGAACATAAGTGCTGCTTTACAAGTGCCTTAGAGAGTAATTAGGTCAAACTAGAAAGGAGGTGGTCACTCAGCCTGATTAAAATGCACATGATGACTCTGTTCCTGTCAGCAGAAAAGAAAGCGCCCCTCCCTCCCAGACTCCCTGCTTTGATCCATCTCACTAACAACTCCCCACACACAGTGGCTCTCTCGTTGAATTAAACCAGGAAAGGAGAAATGCGTGCAGTCACATGGTACTAAAATTGCTGTTTTGTCAACTGTCGACTTAAATATGAAGTTGACCCAAAATAACAGGTTTGTACATCAAACACAGAGTGTTGCACCAAAACTTGATACCTTTATCTTGGCCGTTAAGGTTTTGGCCGGCTCCACCATGAAGTGAAAACACTGCATCATCTTGGCTGGTGTGTAGCAGAGTCCTGCAGTGAATAATACAAATACATGTTAGTAGTTTCAAGCTACCTGGTTATGTGGAAAATTACTTGTTAAATCAGGCAGTTTACCACTTAAACTTAACAAACGGCCTAACATTTGAGGGCAAACGTCTGATTTTAGGTGTTGAAGCATATATCTGTTTTGGTCTCTGATACTTAACACCGTCTCATCTGCCCACTGGCTTTCGGTCACCCTGTAAAGTGGCAAACCACTAATGTTCAAATGCAAAACACCAGTATGTCATGGAAATCATTACACACGTGACGGAAAAATCTGCGCAGCCCTTAAGAACACATGACACCTGAGTGTGATCACAACAGCTTATTTAAAGCTGTGTGTTGTTCATGTCATTCCCAGATTAAAAGCGCCTCTGATGAGACACAAGGATCCAACAGAAAGTTTTTCAGGTCACATCAGAGGCCAGAACACATCAGTGATCATTAACTGGAGCAGAATGGAGCAGTAAAAGCAGCCGGCCTGCACACTTGCAGAGCCAGAGTCGTGCCTCAGCTGCTGTCTGACTGTGTCCTTGGTTAGTCTCTCTCTCTCTTTCGGTCTGTCTTGCTCCTTTCCTCTTTATGTCCCTGTCACTTTCTCTCCACTGTCATCTGCAGAAAAAATACGTGAGCTCAGCCTGTGCCTGGTTGGCATTTCAGTAGTTAGGACGTCCAGTTTTTACAGGCTTTCGTGCTGACCCAGACCGAGACGATGTTGGTGAATGCACTTGCATAAACAAATCTGGACTTGCATGTCACCCCCACTTAATGCAATAAAACTAGTGTTTATCTACAGGGTCATTAAATATAGTCATAAACAAACCTGGTTAAGTTATGCAGGTGATTAAAAAAAAAAAAAGCTGAAGCACTCAGCTATTTGTATATACATCACCAGTTTATGAGCTTTACATGTTTTTGCACAATGCATGCAGTAATGTTGATTGATGTACAAAGATGCACATAGTAAAGTACATTTTTGCATATGTAAATGGACTGCAGAGAAAACAAGCTACAAGGCATCTGAAAAGAAAATGCTCCGTCAGAAAGGTTTATTAATGTCATGGGAAAGCATGACCAAGCAGTTTCTGCAGCGTGAGAGCGACCCAGTTAGAGGCCAGCTGATGACTGCGCATGAGGTAAGACACACAGCCGTGTGACTTTGCGGCAAACTGGATTTTAGATGCAGAGCGAATCTTTACGCATGCAGCAAACTGATTTATCTACAGATGTGCATTTAAAAGAGAGTCGTATTTTACACATATATGCTGGTCGTATCTTGTAACTCGTCCCTGCAGTGCGTCCTGCACAACCACACAAATAACACGGATGACCATGGCGCACGGCGCACAGCTTACCTTTCTCCAAAGAGGTTTTGTAGAGACGATTTCTGCCTCTGTTGCGTTTAAAGCGAGCAGCCGCCCGGTGCAGGAAGAGTTTGGTCCGTGTACTGCAGCGTCTGACCTTGTTTACACACCAGACTGACAGTCGGCTGCTCGGGCAGGTTCGGTTTTCTCCGTCCGTGACGCTCGAGATTCTCCGGTGGACAAAGCGCGCAGCCATGTTTGTAAGGTCGTCATGGTGCTTCTGGCACGGTCTAAATGGAAAATCTCTTCCACTGCAGATTTAAGTAACTGTGATTGCTGGCTGCAAACCCTTTGACGGTGGTGGAAAGTAATTAATTACCTTTACTCTAGTACTTTACATTAAAATGAATTCGAGCTACTTGTACTTTACTCGAGTGTTTCCATTTTCGCAGTCTGCTGCCTGGAATACTTTGAGTGTTGCATGTTGTTCATAATACTTGTAATACTATACTGTACTGTAATACTTACTAATGTTTTCAATGCAGGACTCTGCCCTTTAACTTCAGGCCACTTACACTTGATCTGATGGGGGTATTCTGAATTTCAGGCTGTCGCATATTCACAGTAGATTGCAGATTGCTGCCCCCCTCTGGCTTACTGATCATAGACTTGATGTGTGATATGTGAAAGGGAATATTGCAGGTCTGCTGCTTATTTCTAATTAAAGAGCTTGGCTCAGCTCATGTAACTGAATCAGTCCTAAATCCCAGATCATGAAGTCAAAACACATAAAAATTCTAAGATTTTGCACAAGATATAAAACATTTGACCTCTTCCAACATGGGCCAATGTTATTTTTTTAATGATGCCAGACAGGACAACACAGCTTGTGAGCTAACATGAGAGTCATGTTTTATTATGGTAACTGTAAAGTTTGACAAACAGTGATATTTTTGTCTTTTATAGTCAAAGGGGACAGCTGAGACACTATTCTGCCTGCAGCCTCCACAGCCTGTGGACCTCGCCTGGACTTTGTGAGAAAATTAACACTTTTAACATGAAACATGATTTACTGTTAATATGGAAATCTTACTGCTCACAATAGGCTTTTCTTTACCCACTGAGAACCAAATACATAAAAATTCATATAGATTCAATATTCTCAATGTTACCTTTAGTTGAAAATACTTTGTCAAGTTCAAGAAAGGTAACATTTACAGTCAGTGATTCTAGTTTTATGATTGTTCTTTATTGAATAAGGCAAAATGCTAAGTGAATATTTAACTCAGTCCAGCTGCTGCTGCTGCTGCTCACAAACGTTGTCCTTGAACAGTGAAGAGTGATTGAGGCTTATTAGATCTTTGGAACATATTTGGGATATTGTGTTTAGCTAATTGAAGTCCATAAAAGAAGAAGAACATACATTTTATAACTAAGGTTGTTTACCTTTTTCCCATCATGTTTGAACATTGAACATTACTGCAGTTTATTTGTGAATCTTAACAGCAGCTTCAGACCATAAGAAACACTCGTACGGGGGCCTGTGAGAAACTGAACAATCTGGAATCTGTATATGGACAAAATTCTCCTTTTGAATCTTCCTTCTGTCTTTCACACACCCACACATACACACATATATGCTATACAGCAATGGGAAATATAACTGAACCATCAAAGGTCAGCCTCAGGGGACTGAAGTTGTTAGTCACTGCTGTTTTATATGCTGGTTAAATATTCATGATGTGCCACTGTTACATAATTACAATAGTCCATCAACAAAACAAAAGCGTTTATTACATTTGTTTGAGGAACATAATGAGGAGGTCCTCATTCTTCCTCAATAAATACATGACAATATGCAGGGCAAACATTTGGCATGTGCACACAGTAGTTTACAGAAAATAAGAGATGCACAAAACCGGTCTTGACAAGAATCTTTGTTTTCATTTCACATTCACTCCACTTCAGTCTGAAGCCTTCTGGAGGACACTTCTGGAGAAATCATCGAGTCCGATCTGCCTTAACAGACACAAAGTGATAAAAAATAAACCTTTTGTTGATACATATTCTTCTGATTCCAACTTGAACTTGGAAGGCACTCTCATTAGCACCTGAACCACATGCTGAAGCAGTATGCCACAGCCTCAGCAGCATACAGAAACATGCCTTACAGCAACTCTTAATCAAACAGGTTTCTGATAACCATAAAAACTAGACATTGAGGCCTCAGGAACAGCAGAACCAAAGAAGAGCGCAAACAGCTGAGATGTATTGACTGACATATAATTAACAAAGTAAATAGTGGTTCTCTTTTTGGTATGTTGTAGTGGTGAAGTCTTCAAGATGTACCAGCCATCTCGGTAAATGTTCACATCCATCGATTCTCTTTTGAAATTCATCAGCACGGTACAGTCAACTGTCACAAAGTGTTTTTAACATTCAAATGTGCACAGCTGGAAGTGTCTGTTCCTGACTTTGGTCCGTCTCTAAACGTAAACGCAGTCTTGAGGTATCTGAATCAGCTTCTGCGAAGTCTGAAGGACCCAATTATGACCGATCTTCAGCACGCATCGTCTTTTCATAAGTCCGTCCATTTGTATAAAGCTATCAAATGTCTTTCCCACTCATCGGGCAGCTGGAGCGCTCGATGAGCATCACACAGGTAGAACAGTGCTGTTGGTGTCCGAGCCGACTGGATGAGGTGCGTCGGGCTCTGTGTTGGTGTAGATGTCCAGACTAGGCGAGAGTATGTTGTATGGCAGCTCCATGGACTGGCGGATACTCTCTTCATATGTTGGAGGAGGCTGAAGGAAAAACAAGATGGATTTTTGAATCCGAGTTTGAAAATACATTCACACATCCTGTGTGGTGTAATGCAATCCAATACAATTGCTCTGCCACCGAGTCTACTTTTATGACACCTATAATGTTCAGTTTAGGTAGGTGTTAATTCAATAATGTGTTTCAGCATCGTGGTCCTAGTCATGCTGTTGTACTGGACTGCACTGTAGTGATATGTGTTTGACATGTTGCAGATTCATCCAGCACAGCAATGAGCAAACTTAACTGCAACAAAATAAAAAACAACTAAAGCTGCACTAATCAAATGTTTTATATACAATGACTCATATTCCCTTTTCCTGTGTTAAAATAAAAAAAAAAATAATACAAACAGTCGACCATAAAACAAAACAAAACAATGGATTCTCACATTAAACACAATATGACTGTGCTTAATGTGAGAGTGCCCCTGACTCACCAGATGGTTTGCTGCACACAACCATCTGGGAATCGTCCATGTAAACTGTGGCAGGAGCTTAAAAAAGTACTTGGCAGGTGATTGGATGAACCAACTGCCTATCACTGTCTACCTCGGGCGAACTTACACCAATCAGATCAACAAACCATATGTTGTAGTAGATCTCTTGCCGAAGGGGGACGAGTGAAAACACGTATATAGTCTCAGTTCTGATATAGCTGATGCTGAAACAGCACCTACGCTAACCTCTTCAAGAGCCGCCATGGTTGTTTTCAAATGAGCAGTCACGTCTCTCGCTGTCAACACACCTAAACTATGCCTGTAGCTGTAAGTACTTCCTCATAGGATGCCAGCTGGCCCAAAGTGGCTGTGGTCTGGACACAAAGACAGAACTTGTAGCTTGGCAAGATGGATTTTTGGCTCGCTTGATCTTGTTTGATCTTGTGTGATTTTGTGGTTGTGAATTCTATTTTCCTCAGGAGTTGGTGGAGACCAAAAACAGAGCTACAAGAGAGTGAATACTATACTTACATTTGCCGAATGAAGGATAACGTCCCTCTCCCGTCCCACTGGATGTGTAAATGGGCAACTTTTTTTGCAAACATGTCCAACTTGATAATTTTATATGGTCATAAGTGCATTTCTGCATCTGCAGTTTATTGCACTGCCCCAAGTGGTAAAAAATAAATCAGGCAATGCAGTTTCATTTGGTAATACTGTCGAATAAACTACAATTGATTTACTGATTCGCTTGCTGCTCACTTGGTATTGAGGAGAGTTGTGATTATTACAAAGATTTCTTCTATTTTTATTTCCAGTTTTTATGGGGCTTTTCCTCATTTGCTATCTGTCTAATATAAGTGTGTGAAGCCATTTGAGAATATTATTGTGATTCACAGACATAAAAAGAAACCATGCACTTTATACGCCTGAAACAGTATAACCACTAGAGGTAATAACCACAAAATTCAGGAAAATTAAAACATCCGATACAGACAGACAGAAAATGTTATTTCCCAGGATGAGTGCGGTGCTTAAAACATCCCGAGGTCTGATATCTATCCCTAAAAATAAGTGGAATATATTTGTATTTACATTATTAATTAATCAATTCCACTCCGGACCCCTGGAACACTTTCTCTCCAATCTTTCTGATCACATCTGGTAGATTAACGCTCTCTGACTTAGTCTTCTTATCTTTTAATTGCTTGGGGACCCTCAGGCGACAAGAGCAACCCTACAACCCTGCCCTCTGTCTGATACACACACAAACACACACACACACACACACACATGCACGCACACACACACACACACACACACAAGGCCGCAAAGTTTTACTACTATCCTGCCTCAGGCCACAGGTCAGACAGGGGTAAATTATGGGGGGCGACTTTTCAGTGACTAGTGATGGGATGAGTGGAGAGTGCTCTGTGTGAATGTTCTTTCTTTGTGTGTGTGTGTGTGTGCGTGTGAGAGAGAGATGGGCAGTCATGCTAGGGACTGTTTAATTAAAGAAAAAAATGGGAGGTCAAAGAAGAAAAAAAAACAGTAGAAGACAGGAGCACAAAGCTGCATTCCCAGGCACTGTTTGCACTCACGATGCTGGCTTTAATTATGTTTGATGTGCCTTTTTCTCATTACCTTGTTTGCTGAAGCGTTGTGGGAGTCAAAAGCTCAGCGAAAGATCAACACAGTAAAACCTTGAAACGCGGCTGCCAACGCAACTCAGCAGTGAGCATTAGGTGAGCTGATAACGCATCTTGTTTACCGCACTCTGAATGCAGTCTAATCTTTGAACAAGCTCTTGTTACAATATTGTTTGACGGGGCGGTCATAGTAGAGAGTCGGCTTCTTATCATCTCCATTCATTGTGAAACTACAGATGAGGGGCCTCCGCGATGAGACGAGTTTATCTGAGCTTCAGCATTCTTTGAACTGAACTTTGAAACAGCACCTGAAACACTTCATTGTCAAGGCATTTCTGATTGTATCACGTGCTGTGACACAGCCCTAATCCTTAAGTTAGCCTACCTCAGTCACAATGGGTCCATTGAGGCCAAAGCGGTCCGCGATCATCATGTGGATCTGCCTCTGGCGGTCCTTCTTTCGGACGCTCTCGTAGGAGGGCAGCCTCGGCAGGGGGGCCTCTAGTGTGGGCAGGCTGTAGCTGGAGGGCAGGCCGACGTAGAACAGCTGACCCGCCTGCTGAGACACACACACGGGCCCAAACACAGAGGAACGGTTATGAAGGACGGGAAACAGAAGCTTTTATGAGCTGAGTATTTGTGGATAATGGTCCAAATATACCCCCTCACTGAAAGCCACTTTGAACCATACTTTGAGCTAAATCTACCCACTAATATGTGAACTGTACAGTGTATGTTGTGAAGGGGAACTGAGTGTGTCTTTATCTACTGTAGCAGTGTACACAGGAAGGAAGGCTGATGCTTTGAGCAGCTAATAGCAGATGATGCCAGTGCACTAATGGGCTCTCACCTGAGTGTTGTTGTCATCCGTGATCTGACTCTGCTCGAGACAAGGAGATCCCACCAGTGTCTGCCTGCTGCTGTAGTACTGAGGAGGAGCGTCCTGTAAAACCTCAGTTATTAATTAAACTGTTACAAGCATTTATCAGTTTAGATGTTCACTAGATGTTCTACATGATGGTTCCTTGTTGCTCTGTCTAACACTGCAATTAGTCAGAAATCCACTCATTTCAGCCCAATTGACCAATTTTCACGCCTTGTTTAATCACTGTAGACACTGGCTGGTTTAGCAATACCATAAATTATCTAATCAATAAGACGAACACCCTCCGATTTCCGTGCCTCCTCCCCGTTCCACCCCCTCGAAAAAAAGACCTGTCAGAGTCTCACTGTATGAGGTGCAGGAATCCTGAAAAAAGCTGCCAGGAAAGCTAGGTAATTGCTTTGGGTCTAAATGAGTCTCCCTTTGTGTGGAGAACAATGTTGTGTCCTACTGTGTCATCAGGGTCCCTAGGCAACAAACCACACCGTGTGGTCTTTTCAGCGTCTCTCTATTCCCCTTGTAAATGCAGCAGGTACCTCTTAAAGAGCACACTCCAATACACATTATGGCCTTGTATGTCATTTGGGCCGGCATTACAACAAAGTCAATTTGTCGCCTGACTGAGATTTAAATCCAGCATGAGGGTAAGAGATGTTAGGACAGATGATAGGATCTCAGACTCAGAGGCGACAAACACTGAGTGGTATTGAAATATCAGAGTTATCGTTTTCCCAGGCCAGTTAAAGAATGACATCACTCAAACTCACTCTAACGACCTTTGCCATAACCCATTTCAGAGAGAGAGAGACGACACCAAAAAGGTGATGTCAAAGGTCACTTTCCCTCATTGGTTTGTACTTTAAAGAGGCAAAAAAAAAGTCCTCAGGAAAGAGGGGAAAAAAGGAGACTTGTCCCTTTGTCTCCCGCCATTGATTCAGCCAGTGTGAAAAAGCACAACCGTGTAAAATCAGTGTTGAAGTCGGGGGAGGACCCCAGCGGCAGTGTGCCTTTTTCACCACCGCAAACCTAAAGGAGATCCATTGTCCCCCTTGTGTCCCCAACACCCACGGTGGGGTCTGCCCACTATTCATGGTGCAAACTGAGGCAGGGAAAGGTATGTGACTATGAAGTTGAAGACATGAAATGTCCCACAGCAGCACAATGGAAGGGTGTTTGTGTGTGCGTGTGACTTCACTCTGTGTCTTCTTTTTCAATCACATACATCAATGACATGTTCAGGAAAATCACCTGACAACTCATATGTGTATTAATAATCCCATAGCAAATGAAGCTACTACATGAATGCAGACTCTGACTACACTGGCTTGATTATGAGTTTAAGCAGCCAATGTTGTCTTATCAGGTACACCATGTGTGGATACAGCTGTAACAAGAGGTCAGCATGAATCACTGTGTACCAGTGGGTCGCTCTGTTAGTTCTTTACATGGGACAACAGAACTTCTCCATTAAGACAGCAGCCGAGCTTCCTGTCTGCTGAGGGGGGGAGGTTTGAGCTGTGTTTCTGCAATCCGATGATAACCCTCAAACTTCACCCCTGAGACTCACAGAGGTGAGAAACAAGTCAGGAAGAGGAAGCAGAGAGAATGGGCAACCAATGAAAAGTTACCTCAATGCTGTGTTTATATTTCCTTTTCACCTCACTCTGCACCATCGCCGCCAGCTTCACACACATTCAAGCAGTTATCTTTAGTAGATGGAGGGACGTGTGGTGGTGGAGGTGTGGCGGCTGTTAGAAATTAGATTAATAACGATACAAAACGTCACGCGCTCGCTTAAAAACCTGAAAGATTAGGTTGTTTTGCTTCACCTGCTATGCCGATGTTAGAAACAGAATCTGATTTGTAATGATTTCATTACACTGGGGTTGAACTAGCGTCAATGTATGTGTTAAGTGCTAATTCTGTCCAATTCCATTAGAGTTGCTGTGGCAGTCAGAGAGATCTCTGTAGGTCAGCTAATTCAACTGAGGCGAAACCATTGCCTGACAACGATCATATCAAGTTTATTCTAGTCCTTTTTCACACAGCCATGCAAATTGAATCTGACACTTCTTAATGGCTCTACACTGGGTCCGCACGGTGTCTTTGCGCCCGGGTCCTCTCTCTTTTTCAGTGTCATCTCAACAGCTCAGCATACAGGTCACTTTAAAAAAGAAAAACTCAGCACAAAAGCCACTTTTTATACTTTGTTTTCCTCTTACCATATCTGCATGTGGCCCCTGATAGGAGCGCAGCTTGCAACACTGTGGATCCTTGCGATAAATAATGGACAGCAGCACCACGATAACCACAAAGAACACCAGAGAAGAAACTGCAGGGAAGAAGGAAATGTCTGTTAGTCACATCGAAACAGACACTGTGTCTCCAACACCTTGTACCACAACTCATAAAAGAACTGCATCGGAGCAGTTTTATCAGTTTAAATCTGTGAATATGTGAAGTTTGCTATATGAAATATGGTTGATTAACTCGGAACACTTTTGATTGACGGTCTGTCTCTACATTTTGAGCACTTGAAGGTGTAATCTCTCTCCTCTGCTCTGCCTGTCCATCAAGAACAATGACAGCTTGAAAATAATAGACCTGATACTGTAGACCAATTCTGTCATTATCCGTAATTACGGTTTAGTGCTTTGAGTGCAATTTGTGACAATCAAATTAGCTGCTATCTACTGTCACCACATGTGGAACGAAAAAAAATGTAGTCACTCTTATAATGTTGAGAGGTGGCTATAAATGAAGTTCAAATATCACTGAGCAAGCAGAGAAGTAAACATCTGCTGAATCACATGATTAAAATGACATCTTCTAAAGGATATCAAGCTAAATCTTCTTTCTTTTTAATGTTCTTGACAGTTTAAATGTTTCACTTACAGGATGCAGCGAGCACTGTGAGTTGCTCCGATGTCAGATGTGAAGAGGGAATGGTCGGACTTGCAGCTGTGGACATTTCTTCTGTGGAAACTGTGAATGTTCGCTTCAGAAATCCTCCTGAGCTCATGAGACTCAGCGCAGACGCTCTCATCTTACATATCAGAGAAAAAGAAACGCAGACCGGTTCTGGTGCCCTCCTTCATCGTCTGCTGCGTCCCGGACTGAGCGGTCCACATGCGCTCCGCGAGTGGGATCAAATTCTCCTCTGGGTAAACACGCCACAGCGCGTGCGGTGAGCCCGTGAGGGCGCACTGACGCCCTCTCCGCGTGACGTCGCTCCTACTCCGAGCTGGACGTCTGTCGGCGTTTGGTTTATGGGCTGACAGGCAGGCAGCAGCGGCCACTCAGGCAAACAGACTTACTGCTTAGGCTAATTGACGTGGATTTTTTTTTTTTTTTTTTTTTATTCACGAAAAGTCCCACAGGCGGGAGAGGTTTCTGAATTTTGTGTAAAAAAGATCCAGGTGTCAACACATGGTACATATTCATTATATTACACTGAGAGTTCAACCCAATCCAAATAATGTTCAAGGAAGCAGACAACTGCTGCTCCCTCCGCCGTCTGAAATGAATCCATCCAGACCAGTAGGTTAACACACTGGATGCCTGAGCTGGACTCCAGTTACCCTGGAGACTGTGGGGGTCCCGTCCGGAGACGATCTCTATGCAGACAAAGGACCCCTAAATGAAGCGTTAGTATTCATGGATTGAAGCTATGTAAAATATGCATTCTTCTTCAGCTCAAATTACATGTAATATATTGCGTTTTAGCTTTTTTTTTTTTGGGGGGGGGGGGGGGGGGGGGGGGTCCTCGAGCATTGCAGATCTGCCCTAAAATTATTGAATGACATGACATGACAAATGTCTCTTTATTTCATTTTAGTCAGAAGTGGACATGACCTTGATCTGCCACATAGAAGACGCTCAAAGCAGATCAGCTCTGAACTGCAGCATAAGGCAAGGACCTGCCAAATTCACACGAGGAGGCACAGATGCTATCCTTGATCATCAGAAATATATAAAAATAAAGGATGCAGATGATTTGAAAAAAAAAATATATAGTCAGTATTTAACTGAGGATGTGTACTGGAGAACTCTTAACAGACTCCATGGGGATGTGTTATGATAAAACTTCTGCAGGAAAAGTTCTGTTACGTGGAGGCAACATCAAGTCTGGGCTAAATTAATTTGCGGTCCTCAGAGAATGAAAGAGTTCACAAACATCGCATCTCTACTGGTTTGATTTAAGAACGACTTCAAATGGGTTTTTTTTCTTTAATAAGATTTATTTATGAATCTACAAAACACGCGGAATCCAAGAGATAACATGTTAAAGTGAGAATGTTTTCATCAGAAAAAGAGGACAGCTGCTGACAATTAGCTTGTGTTTATCTTTAATGTTTGCAGTGACATATATGGGCTTGTTCTGAGGTGGAGGTGTGATGCTTGTAGAAACAGACGGAAGGAAATGATCTAAATGTTTTGAATAAGTAATGAGGCTGTAGTTCCATATAGTCCACCCTGTAGAGCCACTGAATTTTCTTTTTTTTCTTCATCCCTAGAGTTTAGAAAGAAATTGGCAATGTGCCTTTCATTTGATTTATCTCTAATGTGTGTAGGTGCATGTAAATGTATGGATATAGTTTTTCATGGGTGTGTGTGCAAATCAGTGATTCAGTATTTTAGGTTGTGCCGCAGTGACTCCTTATCACGATGGCCTTAGTGTGTTTTCCAGCAGTTTGCAATTTGAAGGCTTTTTTGCTCCTGAAGAGGTGACAGGATCCAGTTTTTCACAAGAAAAAAGCTAAATCAGAAAAATAGACATTATTTTCATGAAGTATTAGATGAAGCCTTGCAGGGTCCTGAATCCCACTAACGGCACCAGTGGGCTAAATGGCTGAGTTGGGTTTTTTAATTTAGTCTCTTTTCTCTCTGGATTACTGTCTCTGTATGGATTACAATCATTACAACTCTGATTTACGGGACATAATGTTCTCTACATGCAATGTCATGGACCCAGGAGTGCTGCCAGAGGCCATCCTGATACAATTGCTGGCCTGCCTACTGCGTCCC
Source organism: Chaetodon auriga (assembly GCF_051107435.1). Classification (NCBI taxonomy): domain Eukaryota; kingdom Metazoa; phylum Chordata; class Actinopteri; order Chaetodontiformes; family Chaetodontidae; genus Chaetodon; species Chaetodon auriga. Next base: position 14,405,370 of record NC_135089.1, on the reverse strand, counting down.
CCAAGCGGGCACCCCCTCCCCTCATCTATGCATATGGGCGCCACAGCATGGATATAATTGTGAACATTTGTTACGACTTGGCAAGTGAACCCAAGTGTGACACAAGAGGAAATGAGACTGGAATTTGAATTAAGGAATATGGGACATGAGCCGGGCAGGCTGGAAGCATGGGGGCCTGGGTTAGTGGCTGGTTGTGATGAGCAAGGGGGAGAGCAGGGGCCGAGCCAAACAGAGACCAGGGGGTGGACAGCAGAGCTGAGAAGGTCCGGACTGGAATCTGTGGTGTTGGGGTGCGTGGAAGAGGAGCACGGCAGATGAGATGAAGGGGCAGCAGACAGGGTCCGGGACAGAGCAGACAGGACTGCAGGGAGATAGGAAGTAGGATTAGTCGCAACTTTTTAACCTGTTTATATTTTTGCCATTGTTTGATTTGCACTTTGCTGATATCTTAAATTTCATATTTGTAGTCACACATTTACACTGGAACTACCACACAACAATTTCCCTCCAGATAAATAAAGTCTGGAAAAATCTTTCAGAGAGTGAATATGCCAAACATTTGTAAGTAGATCCAACTCACCAAGAATGATCTTTACAGTCAGTATGTTTTACATTTTTGCCATTGTTGGATTTGCACCTTGTTTAGATATTATATTTGCACTCACACTCACACATTTGCACTGCAACTGGGAGTTTCAATGCGCTCAAAACACTGCAAAGGGAGCAACAAAAAGTTTTTTCTCTCAACACTGTTGTTTTATACGGAGATACACAGCATAAAAAGAACAAGAAATAAAAGGAAAAAAAAATGACAGTGTTTATAATTGTTGGAGACATTGCAGCAACCTGAGGATGGCGAGCGACACCGTGTGCGCGCGCAGTTCAGAATGCGCCCTGCACGCGCTCTCAGTCAACTGGAGTCGAAAAAATGGTGGCCAGCGCTCGAGTACAGAAGCTCCTCCGCCGATATAAACTCGCGATTGCCGCCGCACTAACTATCCTCCTGATCCAAGGGCTTGTGGTATGGAGTCTGAGAAGTCTAGAGGAAGGCGAGGCAGAGGTGAGCCGCAGTCCCTCCGGTTGTTTATGTCTCGACAGTGATTCGGTTGGGTTTAATTGTAGAGCTAGCCGTTAGCGTTTAGCTGAGCTCGCGCTGTGTTATGATACAGTAACGTTAGCTGACGGTAGCTAAGTTAGCAGTTGGAGAAAAGCGCCGCTCCGAAACATTTTAGTAGAACCGGACCAGCCCTGGTGTGTCTCTCTGTCACTGACCACAGCGCCGCAGACTGATACCGTAAAACACTATACAGTGCTGCGCTACATGTTGAAAACTGTGAAATTACTGGAGCTGATGGTACTCTTTATCTTTTATCTTAGTTAACTTGTGAAAGAAACAGCAGTGGTCTTCACATCGGTCATTGTCACTACATTCCTTTTGAAGTTACCGTGATGTTAAGAAAATGTGACGATGGGCAGACAGAGGAAACGGACAAACCCACATTACTCATAAAAGAGTAAGATGATGTCTTTGAAATGATGCAACTTTTGGGGAACACGTGAAAGAGCTCGTTATGATTCATTGATCGTTAACAGTTAGTCAGTATGAGATGACTCGCGTCATGTAGCTGTCCCAGGACATCCAGCGTCTGTTCCGCTTTATTTTTCATTTTCTCCTTCATTTTTAACCACCAGAGGCCTTTCTCTGCGGGGCTGCTCTGTCTCTGTGACCTTCACTCAGCTTTGAATCATGCCAAAACACCCAGAGAGGGAGCATAGCCCAGGGATACAGGTTAGAATTAAGCAGAGACCAGCCTGCACTACGTACCACTGAAACAGTGTATTTACCAATAGCCAAGTCCACCGTGGGAAGCTCATGTCGGTGTCTCCCTCGCACACCTGGAGCACACTACCTTGAGGCAGTACCTGTTCCTGTTCTCCCTCTAAATAAGGCGAGGGGAGTCATTAACAGATGTGACCTGTGGAGGGCTGTGCGTATGTTACTGATGGAGTTACAGGAATGCGAGCTGAGACCTGAGTAGGGAACCGTGCTGTTTCTCTATCCTGATATGATAAGAGTGGATGATGAATAGTATTCCTCCTAACATGGACAGATTACAGATCTGTGCCTGGAGGCACAGATGAGGCAGGCAGCAGATGTAATGCAGTGGCTCCAGTGGAGGAAAGGCATTATCGGAGAGGGGAAAAGACGGATCATGGTTCTCTATTCAGTGATCTGTGTCCAGCAAGACAGTTCAGTTAACTGTAAGCTGAACAGTAAAACAGTAAACGCGCAATGAGGCCTAGATGAAGTAATCCATTTCCTTTGAGCACACTTAAACATGGCACTGTGACAAAACGGGAAACGTGGCATTCACCATATTGCAGAAGTAGTGTTCCTCTTTGACTTCTGTCACCTGTTTGCACTATGAGCCTCCAGCCTTTCTGCTGCCTCGTCAGGTGCATTCAGGCTTAAACATGCTTCAGCAAAGATACAGAGGAATGTCTGTCGAGGTTTGTGGTTAACTGAAGCTCACCAAGGTCTGTAAAGGAGCAAGTGCACACCTCTAAAGTCTCACCACAACTGCACATAGTAGTTGCTGTCCAGACTGTCCTCTTATTAATGATCAATTTCAGTGGTTTTTTGGTAAATAATTTAATGTTGGTCTCATTTCTTCCCTGTGAACTCTGCCTTCTGAAATGTGACGCTGTTGCTCGCTGCGCTTGTCAGCCTGACATGCAACTATGTTGGCAGACATCTGTGCGAATCTCAGCGCACTGGGTCCTCGCATGTTTGCAGACACAGATTCAGAATCAAATTTCAGGTTCAAGAATGCATATTAATCATCACTTCACGTCTGAACAGTGCAGTGACCGCATTCCTCCATACTCTGTGGTCCTTGAGTTAATTCACATCTGCTCTAATCAGTGGCTTGCTGTGCATGTGTGAACACAGCCACATACATTATATGAAAGGCCTTGTGCAGACGAGGGGAACGACTGTGAGGACAGAAGAAGACAACTCTGTCATCCTTGCGTCACCCTCTGTGGAGTGCTTGCTGCCGCTTCTCGCTTCAGCAGATGGCGACGCTGATACAGTTTCGCTGGACTTTAATTGGAAAGTAAAGACGCGGCCTGGCTTGCCTTTGAATCAATACTTTTTTGACATGATGGTGTTAATTAAAAGCTGCGAGAACAAGTGATAAGGAAAATTGAAACGTTAGCCCTTGCTGCATGCTTGTCTTCTGTGTGAGAACATTTACTCTTGAAGCCAAAAAGTAGTAGTAGTCTTTATCAGTGTTCGCTGACAAAAGGCATAGATCTTCACACTAGTGTTTTATATTAATTTTCAGCCACCGTGGAGAGAAAATGTACCACCACTGTGGGAGAAAATGTGAAATGTTCTTAAATGTTAAAGGATGCTGAGAACAAACGTTTTTTCATCATAATTAATTCTTAAAATGTGAAGCGCTTTCATGCTACAATTTTCGTCTGAACCAAAACTGGGACCAAAATCGCAATAGAAAAGGCACCGAATTGTCTTATCCTCAATGCAGCTTTGTAGCTTTGCTGTTAAAACGAACTTTTCCAACAAAGACTGTGTTTACATGCAGATAAAAATGGAGTTGATCTGAGAAATCACATTAAAACAGAAATCACAAAAACCATGAAGTGCACTGCAGTAATTGTGTAAAATCAGGAGTCAGCAAACAGATTTCTCCTCAACACTTTTTTAGACTCACTCATGTCAGGTAAAATTTTACTTTGGAGTTCATTATTTTAGATACAAGGACACTGCTGTGCTGCTGTCACATTGACACTTTGTGTGTCTAGAGTCAACTCACATTAGAAACCCAGATGGAGAGAAATTCTTTAGCAGAAATCTAGATGTTTGAACTGAGTGTCAAAGGAAACCTGGGATGAAAGGAACCCAGTTTTCTTGTTTAGGAAATCAAGTTTCTGCTGACATCTGTCAAAAACCAGGCCACTCAAGTGCATGTAAACTCACTGAGAGAGGCTTGCACTGCAATGACTGGTATGTAACTGGGCTCCACGATACCTCTTACTGTAATGGGTTTGAGAGTGCAGTTGGCAAACATTAGCTGACTGCGCTGTGTTGGTTGGCAGCTGGTTCACTGGCAGTGAATTATCTGGCTCATTGTCCTACCACACAGCCCCGGCCCCTGTTCTGTTCCCACTGTCTCCGGGCTGTCGGCGTGCCAGCGGCGTGAGTCGAGCGAGCCCGCATTCTGCCATATCGCCTGACAGAGGCAGAAAGCCCTCAGCCCACTCACTGTTCTTCTTCCTCTACTCCGAGTACACATTTTGAAGGGCTTTTTTGTGTGATCCAATAATCTACTGCGCCAAAGCTGTGATGCTGTTTGGCTAGAAGATTTAGAAATGGCTTAAGTCCTTTTTTCAAAGTCTGCCTTCCAGTTTTGAGGTGTGATTTATGCTCCAGTAAGATTCTCACTATACTCTTGAATTACATATTCTGGAATTAAAATTAAATTACACACTTTGAAACTATAGGAAAAATCCCAGATTAGTGACGGTCTTGGTGCATGTATGTATAAAATTAGGGCGCACGCACACACATGTAGTAGGTGTCTGATAAGGATTCTGTATGTAGCCTCCTTAATGTCTCAGGTTTTTATGCTCAGTCTGAGGTGTGTGTGTGTGTGTGTGTGTGTGTGTGTGTGTGTGTGTGTGTGTGTGTGTGTGTGAGAAAATGTGACACACTCAAATGTATACATTTGTCCTGCATTTTCTGCCAGACGGTGCAGGTTTGTTGAGGTCTCTACAGTGAATCACTCAATTCATTATGTGTCTTTGAGTGTGTGTGTGTGTGTGTGTGTGTGTGTGTGTGTGTGTGTGTGTGTGTGGCTATCCAGAACTGTGCTTTTTGCAGATTAGCTCCACAAAAGGCAGAGGCTCAGCTAAAAATAACCCAGATCAGAGAAATGAAAAAACAAAACCAAATAAACACATCCTTCCCTCAGGGCCTCTTTTGGCTGTTGTCTTATTGGCGGTCTTCGTTTACCTTATGTCATTCTTGGATTGTGAATCAACACCTCCTCACAGTAGTGAGTGTCCAAGATGTTCTTATGGAATGAGTGGCACCAAATCTGGATTTAAAATGTATTTTTACTCTCGCTCTATCTCCCTCTCCCTCTCCCTCTCCCTCTCTCTCTCTCTCTCTCTCTCTCTCTCTCTCTCCCCCTCTCTCCCTCCCCTGCTTTCTTCTTCTTCTCTCTCTCCTCAGAGAAAAACAAGACGGTCTAAGCTGCCTGACCACAACAGCCAGGACCCCAAGAGAGACACCGCACTTTGGGAGAAACAAAAGTTTTTGTCAGGGAAGAACAGGGGCAGATGGAGTGGCAGGTTGGAGAAGACGGGGGGCACAGCAGCCAGTGCGCTGAGGAGAGGGACCAGCAGAAAAGGAGAAAAGCCCAGCATCAGGCTGAAGTCTCCCCAGGAGCGGGGCATGAGGGGAACTGGCTTGGATGGTGTGGTCCTCCATGATCTGTCCAGCAGCCGTAACTTCAACGAGACCCGTGGTGGCACTGATGGTGCAGCCAAGTTGCCTGCCGCTGCCATACTGGGGGAGCCGGGCAGTGTGGACGGGGCGCACCAAGCCCCCAGCAGTGACTTTGTGCCGAAATGTGATATCATAGGCAAAGACGCGCTGTCTGCCCTTCATCGCGCAGGGTCACAGCAGTGCCGACAGGAGATTGCCAACATCGTGTGTCAGCATCAGGCCGGGCAGCTCATGCCAGACGCACTTCCTCAGTTCTGCCCACAGCTCGGTGAGGACTCTTTGATATGTGCACTGATCGTGTGATGATGCTCAAGACACAGACACTCCGCACACACACGTCTGATCGTTTATAAATCCAATTTTTACTCGCTGCTTTTCATTTAAAACATTTCTCATTGCGACATTTTCTTGAAAATTCCATTAAATTTGTGGTGGGGTTTCCTTATCTAAAGGAAGCCTGTCAGTGTTTTCACTGGGTGATAATTGAATCCTCACGACAAAGTGTGCATTAGGAGGTATTGCCGTTTATGATTCTTAAATGCACAGTATGTAATTTCTGACCGAGTCTCTCAGTCAAAACAATTAAAACAAAAGATGTAATTTGATGAAGTAGAATGGGATCATGGGAGTTATTGTCTTCGCTGTTAAGCCACCACCATTGCTGATGAAACTCTATCTATCTCTGTCTCAGGCAGAAGTGTTCACGGACAAGGTGATGTGTTAAAATTTTATTCACACGTTATGTTTAGTCACATTCGCTGACTTCCTTCCTCGCTCTCTAACGTATTATCTGATATTTTCCCATGTTACCCTGGAAATTACAGGGAGTAAAATATTGACAGGTGACCAAATGAAACGCACTGTTACCTTGAATAAAATGACAGATTTCTCTGGGTTTGAACGTGGTGTACACTTTGCTTGTATACCAAGTGAGATTTAGACCTTGGTTGACCGCCAATCAAGTCACACATATCTAAGTTTATATAAAATGAACTTGTGTGTTGCTGTAGGTCAGTGTAGGGGCGCACTGGGACATTCAGCCCACGCCTTTGGTTTGTGCATACCAGTGGACACTGTTGGCAGTGGCCATGTGTGTGGGAAGCTTTATTGGCAGAAAAATAAGAAATAAGGACAAAACGTCCCACGCTTTAAATATATACACTTCACACATGAACCTATTGTGTAACTATATAAAGTCAAATTTCATCCACTGAACAGCATCTTTCTCAGCACCCAGCCTACAAGTTAGTATTCTTTGAAGCTCTCCAGACCCCACTGAGTGAGTCTTTTATATCTCTGTCCTCAGGTGTATCAAATCAGGTCCAGGCCGTTGGTGAGCTGGACAACAGCCTGTCTCAAGTGGAGAACCCTGTCAGAGTAGCTTTCGTTCTGATGGTCCATGGCCGTTCTGTACGGCAGCTCAAGCGCCTCATCAAAGCCATATATCACCGTGACCACTACTACTACGTCCATGTGGACAAGGTAAGTCCTAAAAGGAGACTACTGTACATGTTTCATTATATGGCCAATTGTCCTTGCTTGCACACAGAGACCATCATAGTCCAAATATGAGACAATTCATTTGTTTACTTCTGAGACCTGGAAAAGGTTCTGCTGGTGATACTAGCTTACAGTATTGTTTATTTATGTTCAGGCTGAAGTGTGTTTGGCACCCTGCTTGGGGCTGGCTATGCTGAGCACAGAAATGCTTTTACCGGTTAGGTCTTGTTGCATTATGAAGGTTAAATTTATCCCGTGGGTCTCACAGTGTGTTAAAGGGGATTAGCCTGGATAGAGTAAAGTGTGGTTATTCTTAGGGCCTGGATTTAGTGGAGGAAAAGTCTGCTGTCATATGAAGCCGGAAGGCAAAAGACGAATGTATGGCTGAGTGGTGATATGAGGCTGAGACCTCAGATGTGTTTAGTGCAGAAAGCAGAGAAACAGGTGCGTGTTGTCAGCGCACCTGCGTAGCTAGAAAGGTTTTGAGTCCCAGGGAGTTGCTCTGTTCTGCTGCCAAGGGACGGTGGAGGGGCTCACTGGAGGCAGTGATGAATAAGAAGTCAGTGGGACAGTCACACCACAGACAGCAGCATCTTAGGCACTTTGCCAACCTCACCTCATATATCTCCAAGGCAAAAGCCTGTTTGAGAGATGAGGCTGCAAAACAGGTCAGGTTGTACTGGAATCAGTCTACCAGCTCCTCTGCACTCCACCACCCAAACATCCTTTTTTCCAGCCATGCACGAATCAGGACTGTGAGTTTGTGAGTCATTCTGTTGCCTTCTTTTCTGCGGTTGCCTCTGTTATGAACACAGCCAGGATACCCCACACATTTTTGCAATGTCTGGTTAAATTCAAGGCTTAGAAAGAAATCCTTTGTTCCAGCATACATTGGCATGTTGTCCAGTCTTTATTTGATACAGTGAATCAGTGGCTCACCATGCTTCACCAAACCCAGAGCAAATCATTTCCAAGTGTCTTATCCTCTTAAAGTGCCCATTTATTGCTTCAGAACCTTTTATGAGCTGTGTTTATTTGGAAAAAGGCTGCTTGTTAATTAGGTGCTAATTAATGTAATTTAGCTCTAATGGAAATTAAAAACTCTTTTGAACTTACAGATTTTGGCTTCCTGCAATATTCAGTCAAACAGTCACACTCATAGCTACATCTCTCACCACCTTAAATGTGAAGCTTGACAGCTGCTTGGCTCTTTGACTTCCTCTATCTCATCCTTTATTCCCTCCTGAAGTTTAATCCCTGCTTGACTTTTTTTTTAACAGCATTTCCTTTAAGTTCACTTCATCTTTCTTCTGTCAAGCTGTTTCCTATTGAAATTTGCTACAAGGCAAAAATGGCTCATTTGAATGTTCTCTGTCTCTCATCATGGTGACCCACAATGCAAAGCGTTATGTGGCTGTTGTTGTGCTCAGATGAAATTCTCTTCTCTCAACATGAGCCAGCTCTGTGTGGTTGTTGTGGCACGGTGGCAGCTGCAAATCCGTAGGACTGTTTATGATGCAGAAACACAGTTTTCACTCGTTCAACTGTTTGACCTTTCGCTTTAAAACTCTCCAGCGGTCCGGCTACTTGCATCGGGAGGTCCTGCAGATAGCCCAACAGTACCCAAACATTCGAGCCACGCCCTGGCGGATGGTCACCATCTGGGGTGGTGCCAGTCTACTGAAGGCCTACCTACGCAGCATGCAGGACCTGCTATCTATGCTGGACTGGAAGTGGGATTTTTTCATCAACCTGAGTGCGACAGATTTCCCCACCAGGTTGGTGCAGCAGAGAAATATTATGCAACATCCGTAGTCCTCAGCAGGATTCTCAAATGTTGCTGTGTTTATACTCGCTGTATTAACCCCAACTCCATTCAGGTGTTAAGTACAGCGCGTCCAGTACAAATACTGGTGTTTGGTTCAGCCATGACAGCTTTTACAGTTATTGCTGATTCTTCATTGATTGCCTTTCCTATTGTTAGCTAGTTATCTTTCAATACCATGTGGAAATTTGAGTAGTAGTCATCATAGCATTTACCAGATGGCAAGAGTGATCTGCCCAAGGGGGAATAAGCTTGGATTGGTTGGATGCACACAAAGAAGCCTCTGTCAACCAAATCCTGGCCAAAGTAGCCGATTTCATTCATGAATATTTTTCCAAAGAATCTTCTTGAGTTCTGTTTTCTCTCTTGTTTTACCTCTGCCTCCTTTCAACTCTCCCCTGAACGCCCTCCTGCAGGACGAATGATGAACTGGTGGCATTTCTGTCGCAGCAAAGAGACAAGAATTTCCTCAAGTCCCACGGGAGAGAAAATGCCAGGTGAGTGTGCTAGCTGTCAGATACACAGTCAGCTAAAACACACATCTGGTTGGGGCACTAACATTTGATTTTTTTTCCCAGTAAATTGAAAGGATATTTCAGATTTGACAGAAATGTTGTAGTCACTCAGTGGTCGTGGTAAACGATGCATGGACATAAACTCACACTACGGATCTGAGGAGATATTCCAGTGAGCTGGCAGCAGCGAATGGGACCAATTAAGAAAACATTTTAAACTCCAAGTTGTTGATATGACACAGGGAGGCAGCAAAACAACACGATGAACTGATTCTGCTGCCATTATTTAATAAAGCATGGCAGCTCAGACAGAAATGGTTTGTTTGATCATCAACTTTGATGAGTGCTGTAGATAGCAGTGTCTCTTCCACACATCAATTCAGACTGCGCTCTGTGTTTGAAGGTTTATTAAGAAGCAGGGCCTTGACCGTCTCTTCCATGAGTGTGACAACCACATGTGGCGTCTCGGCGAACGCAGCATCCCAGACGGCCTGGAGGTCTCAGGTGGCTCTGATTGGTTTGCGCTCACCCGCCGCTTTGTGGAGTACGTCATCAACTCCCAGGATGACCTGGTGTCAGGGCTGAAGCAATTCTATTCCTACGCTCTGCTCCCTGCTGAGGTAAGTAAGCCTTAGGTGGTCTGTTTATCTCCCGCAGTTGAGACAGACAGTTTGATATACAAGTCTGTCTCATGCTTGTCCTCCCCTGCCAAGTCAGAGGAGCCTAGCGGCGGAGATAATGTAATACTTTAAGCTTTCATACGCAGTGTGCAGCAGAGGTGCCAGACGAGAGTAGGGTTCACTCGAGTTCATCTGACTGTGTGGTTTCATGTCTCAGAGGAGGTGCAGTGGTTTGTTCCCTGTTGTTTGGTGCTATAGAGGCGTGACCTTTCGCAATTTATAGTCAGTGGTGAGAAGCTGTTTATACATGTCTTTAGTGGTTTGCAATGTCTTCTCTCTCACACAATGTAGCCATTGTTGTATTGCGCAGCTCAGCAGAAATGATGCATTTACTCCTTCTTTCCAGTCGTTCTTCCACACGGTGCTCGGGAACAGTCACATGTGCGACACTCTGGTGGACAACAACCTGCGTGTCACCAACTGGAATCGTAAGCTGGGATGTAAATGCCAGTACAAGCACATTGTGGATTGGTGCGGCTGCTCTCCCAACGATTTCAAACCGCAAGACCTCATTCGGATCCAGGTGGGCGAGCCAGACGAGGGCCAGCTGCAGAAAAGCCTTCCTTGTAGTTTCCCAGTCTCTCGTGTTGTATCACTCCCATTTTGATTCAGTGTTTTCAGGCTTATTCCTATTATTTTTGCTTTTCTAATCCACAGCAATTGACCCGTCCGACATTCTTTGCCCGGAAGTTTGAGTCAACAGTGAACCAGGAGGCCATAGACATCTTGGACACTCACCTATATGGCCAATATGCTCCAGGCACCGTTGCCATCAAGGCATACTGGGAGAGCCTGTTTGAGCAGTTGGATGGTGTGGGCTCACTCAGTGATGCAGCTCTCACTGCTTACACGTCTTTCTTTCGCCTGGGCCTCAAGAATCTGGCAACTATTCAGAGCAATGCAGAGGCGTGCAGGTCCATAGACACTTTTTTTTTTATGTGTAAATGATAAAACGTGTTTCTATTCTCTATTTCTGTGTTTCTTATGTGTGATTTTTGGTTTCCACTCACTACAGGTTTGAACCAGTAGGCTACCCTCTATCAGTACACTTGTATTTTTATGACGACCGCTTCCAAGGGTACCTGGTGCGCCAGGAAGTCCAGGCTGTGGGTTCAAAGGTCAAGGAGACACTGGAGATGTGGGCAGTGCCCCAAGCCACATTTGTCCTGGAGACAAACCTCAAGGAGTTTGAAAGGCTGAAGAATCTGGAAGTAAGTAAACTTCTTGTCCTCTTGTCTGAAGAAGACGATGAAGATTCTTCATTAAAATTGAAGTTTTTGTCCTGCACAACTTCTAATATCAAGGTACCCGAAGAAAACTGCTGTCTCAGAAGATTTTCTTCTGGATATGAAAAAATTGGGGTGGTCTTATCGGGGCTTGATCTGGCCAAAACTGAACTTTGAAGTTTAATTAGTTTAGAAGTATGTTAATATTGTGAGGGATGCTCGTGCAGAAAGTGCGAACATATTGTCTCACCTTGTCCTCAAAACAGAATATGAAAGTCAAAGACAAAGGAGACGTTGTTTTGCTGTATTGTGTCACCTAAACCATTATTATTTCATTATTGTTCGTTTTGTCTTTCTGCCTGACAGATTGGCACAGAATGGGATCCTAAAGAAAGGATCTTTCGTAACTTTGGCGGAGTGATCGGCCCTTTGAATGAACCACTGGCAGTACAGAAGTGGGCACGTGGTCCCAACCTCACAGCCACTATTGTCTGGATTGACCCAGCTCTGGTGGTGGCGGCTTCTTATGACATTACTGTGGATGTGGATGCAGAGTACACCCAGTATAAACCCCCATTGCAGCGCCCCCTGCGGCCCGGTACCTGGACAGTACAGGTGTTAAAACAGTGGGAGCGCGTGGCAGAGGTTCGCTTCCTGGTCATGCCTTTAACCTTCAAAGATAAGGAGCCGCTACGCAAAGGTGAGACATGGATTCAGAGCATTTGATTGTCATTACGTCAATTTACAGGACAGAGCTGAAGATATTTTTTTGTTATTGGTAACAATTCCAATGAAAGACCAAAACCAGCATTTGTGTAGTGGTGTGTTCAGACCAAACATGAGAGTTTTTGCCTCGTGTGACTCAAGCAAATATGATTGCGGGATAATTTGTGTGTTTGCATTCATGGCAGCCTCTGACTGAATTTAGCTCTCAGCAGAGACACTGATGCTCTCTGTTTCCCTTGAGTCACGTAATTTCTGTCTCCCAACGTAAAAAGATGTAAATTCCTGTCAATTTGTGGTTTTGCATTGACTTTGTATGTAATTGTGCCACATGAAAAATTTGCTTTGTGTTTTGTCTGCAGAAGAGGACAGCTGGCTCCATGCAGGTCCTCCAGGTAATCTGTACCTGGAGCAGAGCTACCAGCAGCTGAGCTCCATGCTCAAGCTGCCGCCCCAGGAGTCTGCCATGCAGGAGGCCCAGCGCAAAGCCCAGCTGGTGGGTCAGCCCCTTGAAGCGTGGGTGGATAGCAGTGTAGCGGCCTTCTGGGTTACAGGCGACCTGTGCGCCACACAGACTTCATCTTGCCCAGCCATAGGACCTTGCTCCAAAACCTCCTGGAGCTCTCTGTCCCCAGACCCCAAATCTGAACTGGGTCCAGTCAAAAGTGATGGGCGGATCAGGTAGCAAGAGAGGAGAGACTATAGACTTCAAAACACATGCAGGGTGACTGAGGGAGAGCTGGACCTGCACTGGAGAGCTCCAAAGGTACCTGTGTGAGCCGGATATTTTCTCAGTGTTTGACTCAGAGCTCAAGGGCACATAAACAACAAAACATCTGAGCATTCAAGACATTCTCAGTGACGTGGGAATACAGACTTAAAAGAGGAGCATATGACTGCTGGAAATTTGCACATAGATGTTTGCAGGCGCAAAAACGTGTCATTGTTTTGTGAATGGTTACAAAGATGCCACATGTGCTGTGTTATTTTGCCGGCACACAGGTTTTCAGTCCGGGTCTGTCTGGGTCGGAGTTCGAAAAGAATCCCCTGCGCATGTTTGAACGCACACCTTGTGGTTTTTCTTCTGCTTTGAAAGAATCAGGAAGCTGTTGTCAGAACTCCACAACACGCTCGTTGCTGTGTTCTGTCTTCATTTCAAGGGAGAGCAGAACATCTGAGTCATATTATTGTGCTTATTTTGAAGCATTATTATGTAAGCATATGGATCAGGCAGATGAAGTGCACTTTACTGTAAGACTGTAATGTTACACAGAGGTCACTTGGTTACGGTGTGAGAAGTGAAAAGGTCATGGATAAGGTCACATCACTTCATTTTACAGTACACTCAAAGATGTCCCTCCCATGCACAGATACATCACTAAATGCGTGGCGTTACAACCTCTATTAGGACAAAATAAGGAAAAAGAGTAAGGGTTCTTAGGTTTAGAGTATTCTTTCTTACTTTTTTTTAGTGTTGTTTAATGTGTCATTACATTTTTGAATAGTTTTTTTAAAGTATTTGTTCTGTTTGTCAGTTCCCTGAACTGCCTGTAAAGTTCTCTTTCATGTCCGTTGTTACAAAAAAAAAGCTACCATGAGTTGTTTCTCTGGTCAAAGGAAGTGCCTGAGGGCGACAGCATCAAGGTAGTGAGGTTCCATTCAAATTTCCTCTGAAACAGACGACAATCTCAACTTGAAACTTCAGCTGAGCAGCCCCCACCTGATGATGAAGACCACTGATGTAGTTACAACCTTCAGGAAGTGTGTGTCCGTTTCAGTTTTGAAGGTGAAATCTTCTGTATTAGCTCGTTTTTTTTTTTTTTTTTTTAACTAATTTGGATAAACTTGAAGAGAGTATTCATTTTTCTTTGCTTTCTTGCCGAGAGTTAAAGGAGAATTCATGGATGCATGGTGAACATGAAGCTACAGCCAGGAGCAGCTAACTTAGCTTAGCACAAAGACTGGGAAAAAAAACCTGGTTTCCAAATCAGACAGTTTCACAGATGGTTACGTGCCAGACTGTTTCTTGGTGCCAACAAAGAATTTTCATAACCATCTGTAAAAACAGCGATTTGTCAATTACAGATCAAACAAGAGACATCTAACCTCTTGATTAGGGAGCTTTAAATGTCCTGACAGGAGGATTTTCCTACTTTACTCTAGCTCTTTCCTGGATCTGTGCTAAACTGAGTGGCTGTTTGAGGCTCATTATTACCATACAGACATGAAAACGGTCAATCTTCTCATCCAGCCCTCGACAAGACAGCGAAAATGCATACTTCCCAAAGTGTCTCAACTTTTTATTTGAAATGCTAGACTTTTAAATTGCAAACTTGGTTCGACACATTGCTGCCCTCAGTATGTCCACTAATATGCAATATTGTCACTTTGTGTCGGTTATTGTACAATTTTATTTCCTAAGGTGTATTTCAACAGACCGCTGTAGGTGTATGATTTTATTATTGCTGATCAAGAGAATCTAAGCTGCCTTTACGTAGTGGTAAAGATGAATCGTTTACTACAGGTGAATAACTTCCAGAGATGTGCAATGACTGCCTTTTCAGAGGATAGTGAAGCCCCCTGCCTGTGTCTTAGTTTGCTTTTTTGTTACTGGTTTTATTGTCTGTTCTTAATCAGTAGTTGGCCACCATATGAGTTTTCAAGTGACCTTGTTTACCTTGCACAGCACAGTTGCTTCAGTGAAGCCCCAGTTATTGATAGAAGAGAGCAGAATGATGAGGTGTCGCAGATGTTATTTTTCTATACTGTTTGAGAGGAAGTGTGTGTGTGTCGTCTGTTCATCTCCAGTGCTCTGTTCAACTATTAAAAACTGCTGTCTAATTATGTTGCTTTTGACAGTCCCGCCTGTTCAGTGCGGTTTGAAGCAGACCTTCTGTTTCTTGTTGTTTTTGTTTTGTTTTCGGGTTGGAGGGGGGGGGTCTCCGACCGGTTGGTGAGTCATCCTGAGCCCCCTGGCTTTTGTCTGAGTACTTCAGCCTGTCACTGTATGCCTCCGGAAATGCTCGTAGGAAAGGCATCGTGACTGATGACTCAATAAAAAAACAAACACACTTAAATGAAGGTTTTTGTCACGCTGTGTCTGATTACCTCATCTGTCAGCTTTAACTTAATCTAGTTGTATTAGGGCAGTAATTCTTGATGTTTTTTCATTCTAAATGTACTGCATTAAAACCCACTTTTTGTTTATAAGGTGTTTTTTTTTTTTCCCCTTTAAAGCAGATGTAGGACATGTTTACGAGAAGGAGAGGCGCTCTCCAGGGTGCTGAACTCTTCCTCGCTGTCACTTCTTTGGAGAAATGCCTGACGTGGTTTTACCTCATAAATACTGTAAACTACACCCCCGTGTTTGCCTCTAACCAGAACGCTTTCATATAAATATTTAGTCCAGTTTGCGCGTGCTTTAACCACAGGACTCGAGGTAGTTTTACGTCTTCATTGAGGATATAAACCCGAGGTATTCGGACCAGGAGGGGCGGAGTTGATGACCGATGGGCAGGGGCAACAAAGACCGGACAAAGCTAAGGGAGAGGAAGTTACCCGGTTTATTTCCAGAAGCTCATCTGCTTTTCAGCAGAAAACAAGGTTAAAGCGTGGAACAAACAGGATGGATGACACGTGTGAAGCACAGAGGCAGGAGGAGGTGAAGCTGGTTTCCTCGGACAGTGCGTACGGGTCATCTGTGGTGGACACGGACACAGAGGACGGACAGACACCCACAGCCAACACCTTCCCTTATAATGAAGACATAACGCATAAGGTGATTTCTGACTTTTGCACTAGTTTTGATGAACTCTGTCAAGTCGAAAATGTAGAACTGCATATCATGCCAGCTGCAGTTAAACTGTGAAACCCCATAGTCTAACAAATACTCACATTAACTGAAAAAATAACTGAAATTCAATTATGAAATGTTATTTCATCCATTATTTTCACAATAACAGATTTTACCTTTTAGCTCCTGTTTATCACTGACATTACTTAATTACTGCATAATGACTTTGTTAACTTATATATTTAGTATTGAACACTGAGGGTCTATGTTAACCACCTGGTTCCCGACCTTTTAAAAAAATATTTTTAGGATCACAAAAGGCAGAAGCCCCATGCTGGGAACTACTGCAGTAAACCACCAATAATCTAAGCAATTTCTAAGGTACATCAACACAATCTAATCCAATCCAATCCAATACAACATCTCTGTAGGCTAATAAAACCTACACACCAATAAATCTGCCACAGCTTGTAAAATTACCACCATGCTGAGTCAGCACCTCATTAGATTGACTGTTCACAGATGAACCTCCTCCTTGTTTGATTTTGGGTGATAAATGTATTTCTCTAGTGTCATGACCCGACACTTAGGCTGTGACAAAAGGAGGGGGCTGTCACACGAGAAAATCCCCCCAAGTCTGTTAATGATGTGTCTGTATGTTTGTGTGGGCAGCCGGCTGGATGAAAGAGAGTCGAGGAAGTTACGTTTTTCCTATTAAACTCCTCCACTGAATTAGCTTTACTGTTACCCACTGCGCTGCTATCACCACAGCGTTCAGCTGGAGAGAGATCACCGTTGGTATTCATCACTTAAGTCTCGTTAATCCTCTGTGTGTGATCACATGCAGCAAATTAGACGCCAACTTCCTCACCTAGATGTACAAATCCTCTTATATACATGACACACACACACACACACACACACACAAACTTATTATACACAGCATATCTAGCTGGTGAGAGCTCAATCCCAATTTCTATTTTTTAAATAAGACATAAAAAGCAAAATGCTGCACTTCTGCATATAGACGGTCGTTCTGAGACAGTGACTTTCATTGTCATAGACACAAATGCTTAATTTTGTGAATCAAATGTGCAGGACTGGTTTGGTCTGTTAGTATAGTAGTAACATATTATGTCAAATTATGTGCATGCCAATGAACAGCTGGCTTCTGTATGTGAAAGAATTTTACTGCTTTAACGCTGCAGTTAATTTGATCCCTTTATAAGCGTCAAGACCCTCAATGACTCAACTGGTCTTTACTGTATGTGAGCCTAGAACAAGCTCCTGCTCACTCAGTTATCATAAAACTGCACAACATACAATGACCCTCTGCTCTTTAAATGCTACCACTAATAAACTTTTTAGAAAATGTTTGACAAGAAGGTCTTTCAGTGAGAAATAATATGATAAATATGTTATAATAAAAATGCATTTCTTTGAGAATACACTGTAATATATGTAAACGCAATCTTTTCAGAACTGCTTAGAAGAACAAGCTTGGTAGGAAATTGAAATGTTTCTTTCTAAACGCTGTTGCTAAACTTCCTAGTTCAATAATCATTCTTAATGTGAAGGCTGAATGTAAAGTTATGGGCATTTGAAGAATAATTACAGCCATCTCCTGGTTGAGAAACATGAGAGCAGAGAGACTTCCTGCTGAATCCATGCAGCGCTGCTCGTGTTTAAAGACGAGCCTGGCTTTCTCTTAAATGACAAGTTGTTCGAGATTAATTCCCATTTGGATTAGTGTAAAAAGAAAAAAAAAAAAAAAAAAAAGAAACATCTGAGTGAGGGCCCATCATTCATCCTGAAACTGTGGAAAAAATAAGGTACTTTTCATTCTACCTCGAAAAAGTATCCAAAATTTGTACTGTAAATATAATGTTTAGCATTATTTAACACTGCTAAATACATGTTATTTAAGTGGCGTACCAGGATATCTGTAAGAGTGGATACTTATGACTAAGTGAGTTATATGATCATCCATTGTGTTCAATGGACACTTGCACACATGAGGTCTTGGGTTTCCACTCATCACTTTCATGGTAACGATCTCGTTAGGAGACGTCTCTGGGGCTCGCTCTTGATGGACCCAAGCATCTTAGAGAAATCTCACATTGCCATGGAGACATCCTCAGCATCTCTGCTATAGGACCCTTGCAACAGTAAACCCCCCACCTCGATCCTCCCTCCACACATGCATTCAGTTCCCATGTGCTTCCTGGAGATTAACATCTTCCTTGATGCTGCTCTTTCACTCCAACAGCATTGTTTACATGTCAGCATCAACATTTGATGAAGGCATGAAACAGTAATATGTTGGTTTCACACTGGCTAGCTAAACACTGCGCAGCTTCCCCTTCAAACCGTGAGTCATGCACACCGCAGCTTGCCTCTGGTCTGCATCATTTGTACTTAAGGGCCTATCTGTGCTTGTACTCGCTCACACTGTGCAGGATTGTCTCTACTCAACCCCAGAAAGCATTAATGCCTCCTATTGAAAAATAAAAAACAGCCTCCTATATAAAGACTCTTTGTATCCTGTATGTTTTATTTGAAAAGGTCACTGTCTATTTGCTGGAATTTTGAAGCCTTTCTCTGTATTGGCAGTGCAAAATATGTCGCTTTACTCTGCAGTTTGGAACACTATATCTTCAAAGAGAGCTCTGCAGATATTCAACTTTAAAGAACCAGATGGTCTCAGGTTTTCATCCTGTATATCTGCTCAAACTGTCAGGACATTATGTTTTTAATGGGAGAGCAAAGTCTAAGTGAATGTCTTGTGAGCTGCAAGCTGCGAGCTCTAATGCTGCACCTCATGCGGGTTCTTCGATAAGAGGCAGGCAGGGGGAGGGGGCACCGTGCTGGAGGAGGAGGAAGAGGGCGATACATGTCAGCAGGCTGGGCCCACCAGCAGCCCCCAGTGAGACGATAACATGGCAATGAGTCTAATTGATGCCCGTGGTGTCACATCATCCCTGCTCGGCCATGAGAGCTGATGGTTATCACAGCAGCACTGATGGTTTTTATTTGTGTGTGCGGTTTGATCTGTGTTGTGAGCAGTGGTGGAACAAGTATTCAGATCCTTTACTGAAGTAAAAGTAGCTATAAAGCTATGTAAAAATAATCCATGTGAAGTTCTTAATTTAAAATGATAGTTAGGGAAAGTACAGCAGTCGGCTAAATGTTTCAAAAGTAAATATTTGCTGAGCAGAAGAGGCCTGTGTGGCTGATATACGCAGTATATAGTTACATAAAGTAGACTGAATCAATGTGTAAGTAGCATGTTACTGTTGTGTTGGTCACAGTCTGTGAATGTGAGTGATCCTGAGATGACTAAAAGAGGAGAAAACAAGGCTCAGCTGCGTACATTTGTATTTATTCAATTTTTTAAACATTTCACTAATTTTAGCTTTTGGCTGCTATATAGTGGATAATTTTACCCCTTTGGACCCTGAACAGTGATTGAAGTGAAAATAGACCTTGACAGACCTGCTAACAACTAACAGACATCAATGCTTTATGTAAGGGATAATAAGAGAGTCTAGTCTTTGCTGTGTCCATTGGGAGGAATTCGTCCTGGACATGCAGAGACCACAGATGGAGCACACATTTACAAGCAAACTACAGTCTCACACCCAGATCTACATCCTACCCCACAAAAGATATTGGAAAAGGATTGATTATCACTGGTTTAATCTTAATGGTTTTTGGTATTTTATAAACTAATTATATGTTTTTAATGTCAAATCTTAATCTTAAAGTCACGGTTGTGTATGACCCCTCCTTGTGACTCTCTCTGCAGACAATCCTGGTGGGCGACAGCGGGGTGGGCAAGACCTCTCTGCTGGTCCAGTACGACCAGGGCAAGTTCATCCCGGGGTCCTTCACTGCCACCGTGGGCATTGGTTTCACAGTGAGTCCACACCTCCTTCCCAGCATCATGGCAGCGGGGCGGATCTGCTCTGTGTCTCTGCTGTTTGTGTGTCAGTGAAGTGCAGCGCGAATCAGTGGTGCACTCCAGTGTGGCATGTCGCATCTTCTCACTGCATTCATTACGATCCATAACACTGTGTGTGCACAGGGTGGGTTGGGGGGCTGTTTGCATTATTATGGCTAATGATGCCACTGCTATGATTAAATTACTGTGAATAGAGCACAGCTAATGAATGTCATGGCGGCAGGCTGTTTGCTGCTGGATGTTTTTAACAAAGCTGTTTTAAACAAGAGTGATTTTATGCTTTGCGACATGTGAGGAGGGGGGAGCTCACTCTGTGTGGCAAGTGGAGACGAGGGGAGACAAACAGGGAAGATGTATGGCTCATTTAGTGTTAAAATGTTCAGCGGTGGCAGCTATAACTTTGGCTTTGTGTCACTGCCTTTAGAGCAGCACAGAGGCGGCAGAAATGTGTGAAGGAAGTATAAAATTGGCTTTGCCATTTCGCATTAGCATAAGTTTGTGGCAGTGTATGATTCAAGGTTCAAAAACCCTGCAGGGAAATGCACAACAGCAACTAAATAAGTCACTCTGCTGCATACATCTACTGGGCTTAAAGTCAAGGGGGAGACAGGGCCTGCAAATATACTAATACTGATTTAAATGCGCACAAGGTGAAAATGTTTCTGTATGTTTTTCTCTGCGGATCCATGAGCACTTGTTGTGACTCTTTCAGCTGGAATGAGTTTTCACCATTTACATTTAAGCCTCGTTTATGCGCGTTGTAGATGCACTTCTGCTCACTGCTTTAAAATAAATAACCAGTCCGTTCCATTAAAATGCGAACACATCTACAGACTTCTTTTCGAACCAATTCAGATATAAATCAAAGATTTATTCCGCTCCGTCTCTGGATGGATGTTTTTGTTCGTGTCAGATGTTGCCTGCAGCTCTCACAGAGCGACGCGTTCATATGTTTGAACAAGAGATAGCATGTCAGTTACATAAGTGATCTCTGACCGTGTGTCATTATCAGTCCTGTCGCCACGGAGCGGAGCGGAGACGCGCTTCTTCTGGACTTGAACACTGGGGGGAGACAAACACCGCAGGAAATGATTCATTGTAAGGCTTGATGGGCAAATCGAGTCGGTGAAACCATTTTAGACATGTATGACATGCTAATTCAATGGAGGGATTGGGGATATGTATAAGGTCATGCGTTCTTGACGAGGAGAGACTTGGATAAGTGTTTGTTGGCCTGCTGAGAGGAGAAAAGGGAGGAAAAATGGGTTGATAAAGAAGAAGCTATAAAAAATAAAGGAGAGGTACTACTTTCTGATAACAGAAGGTGGTCTTGTCAGCATTTTTGTGAGATATTCTTAAAGGAAACAGGTTTGAAAATAAGGTTTCTGGATACCGTTTCTGCAGGGATGCGCCTTTTTACGCACACTCTCCCCTCAAAGAACAGGTTATTTATCTTCAGAAGGAAAATTCACCTCATACGTGAAGTGTATTTAAACTAGTGTGTGACAGTTAAGCATCTTTCCTCCTCTCTTGGTTTGTGTCTCTCTGCTCTGACCCTCTCGATGATCGAGCACCACCTGTGGCGGGTGAGTCAGCCACCAGCGCAGATTGACCCCCGCAGCCGTCGTGGGGACAATGTCAGCCTGAGAGACGGATGTTTCACTCGTGAAAAAAACACGCTGTTGTTGGAGCTGTCGACGTCCTTGCACATTCAGTTAATCATCTGCCCACGCCAGGATGCACCGCTCCGCTCTGCAAAGCCCGAGAAATGTTTCCGCCTGTTTGCCATCACCGCTCTCTTGACTGGTCCGTGCAGACGCCGAAGCGCCGCTGCTGCTGCTGACTGCTTGTCAAGTTTTCATCGTCGCTTCCGTCTTGTGACAGTGCGAAATCAAGGTGTGATTGTCCTCGGGAAGCGCCCGGTGATCATTTTGTGGCCACACGCAGTAATGCGAGCAGAGGGGCTGGAGGCTGGCGGAGACCGGGACTGAGCGGCGGAGATCTCACGGGCACCGTGCGCGTCTTTCTGGGACACATCTCGGAGATAACTGTGGTTGGGCTCCCTCAGCCTGCGCTCTTTTCTTGGCATTGCGATGTCTGCAAGAAAGACATCGTTGACGGACAAGCAGGCTAAAAACGGAACGTCAAAATATGTGTTGGAAAGATGCGCTTCTATTAACGAGTATTATGATATTGCCTTTAAGGTGTGTATTTCCGTCTTGTGTGTTTTTGTTCTCTTTGTGGTGCTGCTGGTGGAACAGGTGTCTACATTTTACTGTAGGTTTGACACAGAAACAACTGGGTTTATCTGCAGCAACAACATGTATATTGACTCTCCACATCTGGAGAATGTGCATAATCTCAGTGGAAAACCATTAACTATCAGTTGATTAGTCTGGCTTTATGCATTCTCCTCGTGAAACAGGCCATGTTTACTGTTTGTACATAGGCAACACAGTCATTGACCTGATGCTTTCATTTGTATTAATAAGAAGTCTCTCTGAGCCTGTAAATCTCTCGAGGGTGGCTTTGTCCGCCCTTTCAGATATGCAAATATTTGCTGAGGGTGTACTTGTTGCTCCTTAGGAACCCTCCCATGAAATATCTGTAAAAGGTGCACAGACACACCTGTGATGGTTTTCCAAAGACCCACAGACAAAAGGAGAAGTTTAATTGGATTACCATCGTGTACACTGTATGTTTAAGCAGCTATGACTCACTGTGTGAACATATGAGCTTTGGTTCACATGCTGTTGTATGCCTGTATAATTGCACATCCTGTTGTAATTATATTGATTAGTTTTGGAGAAGGATGCGCACAGAAAGACAGTGACAGTAAAATGACAGAGTTGGATCCAACACCTCTAATCCCCTTCTCCAGTATTGGCAGAGCACCACATGTTGGTGGCAGCTCAGTCAACAGTGGATCACAACCCAGTCTGTAGTGCGCTGTGGTTGTGTTCCCCTTATAATTTTAACCAGGCGACACATTAAGTGAATAAGACAGCAGTGCAATGTCATCATCAGGCTCAGCCATCATGATTCCAGTTGTGAAATATTCACTCAATTGCAAAATCATTTATGCAACATGTCCCTCAGTTTTAATTTCCTCTCTAGGGGGATTGCACTTCTTATCCTGCCATCATGTATAGGCTGTCTGTAACCTTTTGTCCCTCTCCTTTGGTGGTGGGTTTTGCTCCAGGTGATGCTGCTGGGAGACTCGTCCGTGGGGAAGACATGCGTCTTGGTGCGCTTTAAAGACGGGGCATTTCTGGGAGGCAACTTTATAGCCACCGTTGGAATAGACTTTAGGGTGAGAGAGATGCTGCTCAACAGACTCACAGAATGACTCATAATATTCTCATTCTTTCTCTGCGTGCTATTACTGGTTTGTCATTTGTGTTTTATTCCCGCTACTCCTCTGAGGAAATATTTAGCATCACAAAAACAGCCTAATGATATTTACAAAGCAACAAGAGATCCACTTGTTAGAGTGTCGTCGGCCCAATTATCACCTTATTTCCACGCAGGACACTTAATCATTCTGTGATGATAGCACCGAATGTACAAATCCTCTCACCAATCAGTCAGGTTCACAGACCACTTGTGCTGCGAGGCGCTGCGGATGGCTTCATAAATGTCTTGGCAGATGCCTGCCCACGTCCCTGTCTCCTACAAAGATTGGCTGCAGCTCAACTCGGTCCTTGAGGAGTCACACTGCTGACAGACAAGCTCCTACCTCGTCACATATACCTCACACACACACACAGACCCACACAGTGTCTGTCGCTAAGTTTGGAGCAGATTTCTACTGTATATCTTCCTCTGCTGGGATGAATATGAAAATAGACCACACACACACACACACACACACACGCACCACCACCAACACCACCACCGCCACTGTTTCCCTCCAATCAAGGCAAAAAGCTCACACTAATGGCAAGTCAAGTAGGGGTGATTTGAGGAGGAAACTGTGTTGCATTAGCCAGAGTGATGTATTGTCTTCCTTTGATGGTGGTGTAGACATTAGAGAGCATAATGGATATCTGACTGACACAGCTATATGGACGTTGGCTATTCAGAAGCGTGATCATGTCATCTTGCCCCCACTCAAGTGCTGCCAACAGCATCTTTTCATAAAATGCATTAAAAAGGGAACTGACACTGGTTCACGCCTGAAGAACATGATGCATTCAGAGTCACGCTATTCATTCAGAAGAATGGCTGTTAATGTAATTCATTTTGGTTTCCCTGCTCGTGTTTATGGTAAGGGGCAAAGCTGCTTAGAAACAGAGTCATCTGAGAGAAACAGTTGAGTCAATATGCTGAGGTTGTCCTCTGTGCATGGATAGGCAGGCAGGCTGTTGTGGCAGCTTGTAACATGGCTGGTCTATTTTCGGCATGCTTCCTTGTAGCAGTTACTCAGCATGCAGGCTCCTCTCACGTCATAATTGAGGGAAAAATGGAAACCCATGGCAACAAATGCAGGGGTTGAACCATGTCCATTCTGCCAAGGCAGAGGATTCAGCAGGTGGCAGCTTTAGCTGCCAGTGGCAGCTTTGCACACATCACAGAGGTTTCTTTTGTCACTGTGCAGCTTTTCTGCATTTCTTTAGGTGCATGCGTGTGCTTTTGTGCGTTCACAGGAAACGCAGGGGCAGTTTGTGATGACTTGTCACTGATATGAAGTTCTGAAGTGATTGAGGAAGTGCTGCAGAACATTTGCTGATCACACTTCCTTCGTCTCAGCTGCTCTCTCGTTGGTGGTTTTTGCTGTGCAAGGTTGAAATGTGGCTGTGACCTGACTTGCTGCTGTAGCATGTTATGGTAAAATAAACAGAGTGTGGGGAAAGCTGTGTTTTGCACGTTGAAACATGCATGTTATCTTAAATTTTATGTCCACTTCATTCTTAATTTACTCTGGATTTTTTTCCTGTCAGTTTTCCCCTTCCAGTCAAAACATTTAGTCTGTTTTAGTTCAGGTGCCTAAACTATTTCAGGCCAGTCTTTGCAGGAAATCAGAGGGCACCCCTACAGGGCTGCAGGAAATTAACGGGGGAGTCAGTTGTTATGCTGCCAGTCGTCTTTCTCACTGTTGTGTAATTAAGTCTAATCCCAGGACCTTGTTGTGTGGGTGTTGGAAATTACTTTCTCTGCCAGCATTCAAAGCCACTTTTAGTTGTCTTGTTTCTTTTGCCACACGCTGAGTCTCTGAGCTTTTTCAGTCTGCCGTGATGTTCGTCATTCATTTCTGTGCCGTTTCCACAGCACTCCAGTCTCTAAACCATATGGTGGATTGTCAGTCTCTCACAGCTCTTCTCGTTTCTGCAGAATAAAGTGGTGGACGTCGACAACCTGAAAGTGAAACTCCAGGTGAGAAAATGGAACTTTTCTCTACATCTGTGTTAGACCGTGTCTGCGTTTCAGCTCTTCAATTGCTAAATGATCTCGTCCTTCTGGCAGCTATTGAGTCGAACTAATCTGGTAGATTATGTAGAATCAAAAATAATATGTTTACAAATAATAGTTGACCCAAATATGCTTTATGCTCACTTGACTGTCATTGTTTGCGTTGCCAATCCAATCAAAGTGTCTGATATCGTATTAGCGTACGGGACTCTGGAGGGTTATGTGCCAGCAGCAAGCTGTTAATCTATGGCACATACCCGTCTATCATCATAACCTGTTCGTTCAACACTGAGTGGGAGGTGCCAAATTAGATTCCTCTGCTAGCGCGAGTAAATCCTTAGCTTTTTTTTTTTTCATGCACTGTTCTTGCACATGATAAAATCCTGTGATTAATTCCAAAATAGGCTCTGCCACCACGAGTCTATGCTGTACAAAGGCAGAGAACAGCAGAAAACCACAGAAAAGCTTAAGTTGAGAGAAAAGAGTTTAAAGATTTCAGGCTGGCTGGATACACAGTGTATCACATGGATAGAACCTAAAATTAGAATTTTATGTATTTTTAAACAGATTATTTTTACAATGGAAAATCATTAACCATAGATGTGTCCTAAAAACGGCACTCTGCCTTCAGATAAACATAAAGGAATGTGAGAAACACACACTATGAGCCAACAAAATGTGTTCTCTAAGATTTCCATCTGCTATTATTGATGATTACGTGGATCAGGGGTTCTCAAAGTGTGGCCTGTGGGCCAATGGTGGCCCTCAGAAACATTACGTGCCACCCCTGAGCATGACATGAAATGCATACATTATATTTTTGCAATTCCATATCAATACTTTGACTTTTAATAGCCTACATTTAACACAGTATTCGGCTACTGCGTCCAGCTGTGCCCCCCTAAGCGTCTGTCAGGGTTGTGACTTTGAGAACCTTTGATCTAATATAATAATGTATAATGTAGTGTATTAATTTACAATTGAATACATTTAAATATGTGATTCAAAACAACCAAATTGTGGACTCCACTTGAGTCAGAAACTGAGATGGCAATCATTGTGACTCTGCTATGCTATGCTAGTTAACCTAGCTTTTAGCTAGTTTAGCTGTTATACTCTATAAATTTAGCCGGAGTGGCTAGCTGTGGCTAACTTTTGTCCTCAGAATGCTTGAACTGACCAAATGGTAACTCCAGTTTGGTAGTAGATGGTATGTTTCCGCTTTAATGGTTGGCTGTGGAGGGTTTGTTGCAAGGATTGTTCAGGATTCAGTTTTCCCACATTAGCTGCTGTGTAATTATGTGGTTTGATACGCAGATCTGGGATACAGCCGGCCAAGAGAGATTCCGCAGCGTAACGCACGCCTACTACAGAGATGCCCAGGGTAACCTTTGCTTTTTATATTTTACTTCCTCATGCTCTCTGTGTGTGTGTGTTGGGAGGGGGGTGTGGGAGGGGGTAGTGTAGGTAAGGGAGCAACCTGGCTGAGATCTGTACTTTTTATTAGTGCGCAATGAAAGTGCGTGTAGGTGTCGATGTGTGTGTTGCATAAGATGATGTGCAGATTAACAATAAAAGTGCAACCAAACTGCTCTTCTGTACCCTTTTACAGCGTTACTTCTGCTCTATGATATCACCAGTAAGCCATCATTTGACAATATCAGGGTAAGACTGTCTCAAATTGCTTTTTTCCTCCCACTTTCTCTCTCTCTCTCTCTCTCTCTCTCTCTCTCTCTCTCTCTCTCTCTCTCTCTCTCTCTTCATTTTCACTTCCCAAACCCTCTCAAGCTGAACGCTTCAGTCTGTCTATTTACATGCAAAGTACTATGAGGGCCTCCAACATTTTCTCACAGCTCTCTTTGGAAATGACATAATGTTATGGTTTGCTTCACGACACAGTTCCCAGTTTCAGTAATGAAAAGCAATAAAAGTGTTCAAGGATAAGAGCGACTGAGTCTCACCGTGATCGATAGGAGGGTGGTAATAATACACAGCTCAGGAGGAAAGGGGAGATGCAGTCTTTAAATGGTGGTATTTGTTCTGTTTAGAGTTCAATCTCTCTTACTTCCCACCTCCTGTATCTGTCTGTCTTTTGTACTTTAAAGGCTTGGTTGACTGAAATACACGAGTATGCCCAGAAGGATGTGGTCATCATGTTGCTCGGCAACAAGGTGAGCAAAGCTTCCTTTTTGCATTACATAGAAAGATCAGGAGGATAACTGGTTTCTCAGCACAATTTTAACGCACTCTTATCACACTCAGACATATGTGAATGCTTAAAAGCCAGAGAGCGCATCCACCGTGCAGCACATGCATGAATGCAAACTGTCACTTGCTTATTTTAATATTCACAAGTGAAACAGGATCTTCATTGTGCCTGTGCGCCTTTGCTGATTCATGTTTTTCATGTGCAAAGTCAAATAACCAGCACATTCATTTCTTAACCATCATCCAATGTTATTTGATCCTTTTGGGTAGGATGCATTCAAAACATCCCCCAAAACTTACTCACTTGCTTCAAGCTTCCCGTGCATGAAACCATTTCCTCCACACTGCTGCTGGCAATGAAAGCAGAAATTTCCTTGTCTCACCACAACCAGCAGCCATTGCTGATGTATCTATAAGCTCCCTCTGGTGGTGCAGAGAGGACTCTCCCCTCTCCAGGGTCATTGATGCCACACAACAGTCGTTCAGATCATTTGCTGTGAGAGCAGCAGAACTGGTGGCAACAGTCTGTGGGAGTGCCGCTCTTCTGCTAGAGGTGGAGTTTCTGACATCTCATCAGTCTGCAGGAGCTCTGGCTCAGCAGCTGGCTGCAGGGCTGGCAGATAAGAGGACGTGCAGACTGACACGATGGTGCATCACTGTAGCTAATGGCATGGTGAATCTGTGACCCTTCGCCTCCGCTATGATGACTTGTTTTCTCTCTCTGGTGCTGTCTTACAGTCAGACATGGCAGCAGAGAGGGTCGTGAAGACGGAGGATGGAGAGAAGCTGGCAAAGGTAATGTGTGATGGCCCCATGTGGTCATATTCTCAACAACAGACACTCCTCTGGCTCCTCTAATGTGTTTCCATCTTAGGAATATGGTGTACCATTTATGGAGACCAGTGCAAAGACAGGAGTCAATGTGGAGCTGGCCTTTCTCGCTATAGCAAAGTAAGTCTTAAAGCTGCACTTTGATTTTTATGTAAGCGATGGCTGAAATGCCTCCGTTTAATGTAAAAGCAGTATCTCT
Organism: Chaetodon auriga; assembly: GCF_051107435.1. Lineage (NCBI taxonomy): Eukaryota > Metazoa > Chordata > Actinopteri > Chaetodontiformes > Chaetodontidae > Chaetodon > Chaetodon auriga. The sequence continues at coordinate 14,376,955 of NC_135089.1, read as the reverse complement.
GTTGTTCTCCTCAGCGTTTCTTTTAGCTCTTTCTTTTGGTTTTCTGGCCCAAAGTTTCCTTGTTTCACCTGTTCTTTTCCTGTTTCTTTCCTGTTTTTTTCCTGTTTCCCTTTTTCACCTGTTTCTTTCCCTGCTTCCCTGTTCACTCTCACTGCTCTCATCAGCATCGTTTCCAGCATTAGCAGGCTGTTATCGCTGAAAAAGCTTTGATAAATGCACATTACCTGCCCAGTCTGGCAGACAGTCAAAGTTAGCGACAAGCGGCTAAACAGAGTGGAGCATTTGGCAGCTGAGACGTATTTTAACAGAGCTAAAAGAGAGCGAATATTCGACTTAGAGCTCCTCTGTGTCAACATGCTTTTGGGCACAAAGCAACACTCATGAACTTGCCTGGTCTGCTTAGAGTCCTGACCTCAATCCCATCCAACACCTTTGGGATGAACTGGAACACAGACTGTAAGGGTTCATTGCCAAAACATCAGTGCCCAAACTCACTCAAGAAAATTAAGAGAAAAATAATAGAGAAAACACAACAAATCACTCAGGGATAATACAGAGAAGTTATTTGTTCCTTTTCATTTCCAGAATCCTATAAAAGTGATCCCCAAAACACATATTTTACGCTTCAGAAGCTACATCTTCTTTTAAGTGGTCCTCTGCAGTGAGAATTCATTGAACTTGTGAAACTGCACATCTCTCCGCTTGTAATCGAAAGGCCACAACAAACTGGAAAAATCCATTCCACTCATGCTTCTGGAGCAATAAAGACTGAGGCTCAACATAAAGGATTTGTATTTGAATCTGCTTCATGCATACAGCCGACGTCTTCTTGTAGACTCAGAGTATTTTTACACTTTTATTTGACTTGGCAGTTATGCTCACACGCCTCCCTCTGATTCCTGCAACTAATACACTCTAATGGTTTTTTAGCTAATTTGTTGTTTGTTCCCGTTGACTCGTTATAATGGGATTGTGCACGTTTGAGACTCCCTTTGGATCTCAGACATCAGTCGTGTAATTTGTGTTTTTTGACTGGCTTCTTTGTGTACACACCTTTCTTATTGAATGGCAGGAAATTTGAAAAGGACTGTTATTTAGTCTAAAAATGACACTTTGCACAGCATGTTCCCAGAGCTGTGGAAGAAAGTAATGTAGGTGATTTGCTATCTTCATGCGATGGGTATTTTAAGTGCAAGTTAGATGAAATGATTCATGCCAGAGGCATTTTGATTAAATCTCAGTACAGAGGGATGTTTCTCTCCCTCGCTCGCTCTTGCTCTTTTTATTTCTCTTCCTTTCTCATTTTCTTGATTTGCTCACCCTGTCTGTGCTGCATCCCACACATCCACCCCCTCTGTATCTAACTTCCTGTATCTCTCTTTCCATCAGGGAGCTGAAGCACAGAGCAACACAGCAGCCCAATGAGCCCAAGTTCCAGATACACGACTACATCGAGTCTCAGAAGCAGAAGTCTGGCTGCTGTGGCCTCATGTAGCTGATCCTGATCACAAGCCAGAGAGAGACACACAGAAAGGGGGGTGGGGGGGGTGGGGGTGGTAAAAATGTCTGCTCTCTTACAAAAAAAGCCAATCCCAGCGCCACACCAGAGAAGCGGATGTCCTCTTCTTCTCCACTGAGCGTTTGGCTGAATGGAAGTGAATCTGGATTGGCTGCCATCCCTTATCTGAAATGTGAATTTAAATCTCTTTTATGTCATGCGTAGAGATGTTTGTGGTCTTTGTGGTGACAGTTGTATCAAACTACAAGTCAGGAGTTACAATCTGAAATGCTATATCCATGTGCAGGGACAAAAACAAACAGATTTATCAATCTATTCTGCATAGCTGCAAACTGCAAACCTATATGACCTCGTGGCCGTCTAGTGCATGATGCAGAGGATCAGGGGACAGGCGGGACACTGACTGATCACAGATCAGTGTAGCATGAACAGCAACATAGAGCTGGTTTCTAGAGTGGTGATCCAGCCATGAGAAGTTACTATCAGACTTTCTGTGTCTCTGCTGGAAAGACAGGGAGTTCGGTGGAGCTTGGACAGTCGCTAGAAGCACATGTATGACCCTTTGAGTGAGTCACTGTGCGGGTAGCTGTGTTGTGGCAGGGCTGACAGCTCTGCTACGAGAAGGTCTCCGGTCATAGCCATGCTGTTCACGTTTAGTGTTTCTATCTTTTGGCCCTAAATATCTTGATAAACTCTGATTAAAGCACAGTTGTCCGTGGGCCTGTATGCTGTGTTTGCTGCCACTGTAGAGAAATAAATGTTCACGTGCGTCGTTTCTCTGTGCTCAGTTAGGGAGGAGTGAGAGCATTCTTGACTTTCAGATCCACACATATAAGCTCATTTTGAGCATGAAAGGTATTTTTTACATAAAAAATTTGAATGTTGTAACATCATATACCAACAAGAATCTGTTTGATTACATGTGCAGCACATAAAAAAAATCATTTGGTGTGTAGTCTCTCTTTAATTATGGCAGGGCTCTGCTTGACCTCATGTTCTAAATGTTTTCAGTTGCTGTAGCTTGAAAGTTTGCTGTTTAACTGCGCTTCAGTGACATAAAACCTTGTGTATTCTTGCGTTAGACACAGTGGCGCAGGCTTCTGCAGATGGCATGTGGGCTACAAGCATGCAGATTTATGCTCACTGCGTTGTTGCAATATTCTCTAATGTCCAAGGGCGTACAAGCAAAATATTCTGTGAATGAGCAAGAAGTCAGTGAGTGCTCCTGGAAGGACGTCATTATCCAACATGGCTGCACGTGCTGCCTGGCTGGCACCAGCAGGAAACACTGACATACTGCCAAATATTGCCCTTGTGTACTTACTGTCGCTTACCTCCAAGTTGAAATTGTTCAGTTTAGTGTCATTTGGCTGTCCCTGTGGTCTCTCAAGGAAGGGTAGTAGAGGTGTCTGTAGAGGCGAAGCTGCTCAGTCAGTCTACTTTCAAATGAGTGCCTAATTACAAAGACTCAGAAGTGCATGACCAAGTTACTTGACAAGTTGCAGAGTGTCTGTGTTCAATGCAAAAGACGCAATACTGTCATTTTTGGAGTGCACACCTTTGCATCGAGCACCTAGCTTAACCGTGGCCCTGCATCAGCACATGACCCACTGCAAGCGATGCATCATAAAGCAAAGTTTGGCCCTTTTCTCAGAACTAAGGCCTTCTTCATCTCACCAGAGTTTGCAGGCCTGATTCTTGACAGTTTTGTATGAACAATCAGTACGACTGTTTATGTGGATATAGCATTTTGCCATGCAGCTCTTAGTTTGTTTTCATCCCAATTTTACCAGGCTGTGAACTGAATCCCTTTTGGCCTTCCAGTCTTCAATATGATTCTTTGATAAGTGAGTGTGTTTGAAAAGTGGACTTCAGTCTCACAGTCAGATTGTAGCTAAAATAATCCCGTCTGTTCACATCTGTACTGCTGTTAGATAGAATAAAGCCAACGTTTTGAGGGCGCTCGCCCACTGTGTGTCTGTCTGTAAATTCAATTCAGGGCCAGGGACACTTGCATTACATTACATTCAAAGTACTGTACATGTAACTGTGCTGGAGGATCACCCCACTGTTGCACCACACGACATTACAAAGAAATTATTCTCATTATGTTCTTTTTCTTTGGTTACAGCTTCCTTGGCATGCGATTTGCCTTTTACCATTCACACACAGAGCGACACCCAGCACCCCCAAACATCGTTGTGTCTCCTTTGTTGATGGATGTTGTTGTCTAGACTGCACCGAAGCTGTATTTGTTCACGCACTGCATTGTGTAACTCGTTTCTTTGTACAATGTTCATTTTGAATGTTCGCTTGTTGAACTTGCTCAATGTCACATTTGTGTCTCTTCTGAGGTGTCACAGTGATCACAAAGTGCCATGAAAAAGTGCTTTGTTATCATATTATATATATATAAAAATATATATTTTGTAATGTATGTGGTTTTGTTTTATTGAAGTCAGTCCTGTCTGTGTGTCTTGTGTGTGTGTGTGTGTGTGTGTGTGTGTGTGTGTGTGTGTGTGTGTGTGTGTGTTTTAGGGTTGTGGAGGAAAGGCGTGGGAGTCACAGAGTGACAGGATGTGCTGAGGTTAATGAGCCACTGTGTGGCAGCAGCTACACTGTTTGTTCTCTCTGTCACACAAGGAACAAGTATTGTGTTTAATCAATTAGGCAGGTTTAGTACACATGCTGGTACTGATTTAGAGTTTATTTTGTGCCATTATAGAATTAGCATTTTTGAAAGGGTGCCCAACATCTGTATCGTGATGTTTTTTTAATACTGCGGTTGCCTTAAGGTCGGGTTCATGTGTTAGGTGAAGCCAGTGGACATTATAAACAGAGCAAACTCATGATTCACTGTACTGGGCTGTACACCTGAATGCACCTCCTCTCCCACTCACATCTACAGTATGAGTCACACTGCAGGCACATTAAGGAGCCTGTGCAACTATCCCTTACTGTGGAAAAAAAAAATCAGTATTTGCATGACCTCCTTTTACCTAAACTTAACAGCTGAATTCCCCTGAATGTACTGCAGTTACCAGTACTGATGGTGGAGAGTGTGTTGAGAGATCCTGTCTCTGTCCTCTTATCAGGTCAAGCATTCTCAGTTGAAAAGTCAAATCCTTGTCCAGGTTTAAATCCAGCAGCTCTCTACAAAGGCTCTGTTTTCACAGTCTTGTAATTCACATCTCCAGAGGGGCTCTGGGTCAAGTGGTGAGTTTTAAAATGATGCTGATCATTAATGTTGAATTGTGTTCTGTCTAATTTGTGCATATTGATCATTAGAATATAATGTAATCTGAAGACTGGCATATCAGAAATCCATAACTGGGTCTTATTTGTCCAGAAAGAAAGAAAAAAATTAAGTGTGCTAAGGTCATAACATAATCAGTGAATAATATCACAGACAAACGCACTGTAGTTTACACCCCTCTGGACACATTTTACAGAAATTAATAGATGGACACTTAATTCATCCCTATGATTCCTGCCCATCAGCAGCAATAAACAGCAGGAATTACAGGGAATTAAGACACTATGTATTAGAAGAAAACAGTGTACAATTCTGGAGTAGTAAATGAAATAGAATGAAAGAGTACAAATGTGCTATTTAAATACAGACTGCGAGGAAATAAGGGGTGAAATGGAACAAGAACATATAAAAACATAAGTTAGTAAGAATTCAAAATGCGCTCATAATCTTCATCCAAACACCACCTCGGCTTCTCGTCTATGTTTCCTGGACAGCCTCGGTTTGTGTTTACTCCTCCATTCCTCTCTACTTTGCATGAGGCGGCCAGCTGGGCTGTTCCGTGAACGCACCTCCCTCTTCCTGAGTGTCTATCCTACTTTTTGTCGCGCGCTGGAAGGAGCGCTGTGACTTGAGTCTCAGACCCCGGGTCAGGACCCTCACTGCTCCCACAGGACAGTCCGAGCGCAGGACACACCGTGAGGATTTACAGCAGGTGTGAAGTCCACATCAGACCTGGACTCGTCTGGGAAAGTGGACCAGAGAGTGGGACACACACCAGCACCGCTTCCCACGGACTAATCTCCCCAACAGGGCGGGGGTTGGGTGTTTTTGAAAGTGTACCACTCTCTCTCTCTCTCTCTCTCTCTCTCTCTCTCTCTCTCTCTCTCTCTCTCTCTCACACACACACACACACACACACACACACACTAACACACACACCCCTCCCCGGCAGCATCCTGAGCAGGTCTTCCAGTCGTTTCCACTTTAAAGCAGCAACAGGTTGAGCCGCAGCAGCAGCAGCAGCAGCAGTGTGAAGGCGAGTGAAGCCTAACATGCCGAGCAAAAGCCAGTATCTGCGCCCCCGGCTGTGCATGCTGGAGAAGGGGGACAACGGCTACGGCTTCCATCTCCACGGGGAGAAAGGTAAGACGGGGCAGTTCATCCGCTTAGTGGAGCCCGACAGCCCGGCTGAAACGTCAGGGCTCCGCGCCGGAGACCGGCTGGTGTTCGTGAATGGGGAGGAAGTGGAGAACGAGAGCCACCAGCAGGTCGTGTCCCGGATACGAGCCACCGAGGGCCGGCTGGAGCTCATCGTTGTGGACCCGGACACGGAGCAGCTGCTGAAGAAACACAACATGAAGTGTCTGCAGGAGTATGTCAGCGACGGTGTCCCGTTACCCTTCGATGAGGAGGAGGATGAGGAGGAGGAGGAGGAGGTGGTGGTGCAGGAGGATGAGGAGGTAGACGGGAAGGAAAACGGGGATGAGCGGCACGCTAAGAGGGACGAGGAGTTGGAGGAGGAGGAGGAGGAGAGGGGGATACCCAGGGAGGCCACGCCGGTGCCAGAGAGTAACGGGGAAATCCACGAGCACGTCGGGAAGAAGCTGAGCATCAACTCTGAGAAGGTGAGTCTGACAAAGTTAGAACGAGAGCAGGTAGAAAAGTTTCTGCACGAGGTCACCTCCAGCTCTCACACTCCTGTCCTCCAGATTTACTTTAATGACGTTAAACCTGCTGAATGCATGACAGAGGGAGGGTTTCCCTGGAGAGAATAGGTGCTCTGTCTCGATGACATGGAGAACATGGGCAGCTGCACCCACACGCCGCTGGCTGCTGAGCTGCCAGGTTGTGGGCAGGGTCAGCTGGCTGCACATTAGCTGTGGGTGAGAGGACAAACAACCTGGTTCAGCTTTGAGATCAAGAGTACAGGGGCTAAACTCTCTGTCAGTCTGTAAAGTCTGTGTAACTGCTGTTCTCCAATAAGTGATGCTGATGTGTCTCCCAGCGCCTCAAAGAGCAGCTCTGCCTCGTGTTATTGCAGCGATGCCACATGGTTCAGCATGGAGTCAGCAGCAATGACAGGCTGCAGCCCCACACCAAAGCGTGCGTGAGCAAAACACTTTGGAGAGACGTGGTGTTGTGCCTTTGTGTTGTAAAAGAAAAAACAATCCTAACAAATATCTGACATTGCTGAACCCTCCACAACAAACAACAGGAAATGCTCAGTGTTTTCATGTTTTTTAATCTCCACGAAAGCAGTCCCGCTGAAAGGATTTTTTTCAGCCTTTGATCTTCGCCTGTAAAACATTATGGGTGTATTCGCACTCCCGCAGTAGCCACTTGTTGCTTGGTCTGCCCTTATTTTCTCCTGCCACGCTGTCTGTCTGTCTGCCTGCCTCTGTGTGTGTGTGTGTGTGTGTGTGTGTGTGTGTGCGGCTGTGACCAGGGTTTATTAAAAAGCACTTGAGGAGATGAGGGTCCCTGCAGTCCGGAACATCTGTGCCCCTCGCTGCATCCTGGATGTTTACCCCTGAGGCTGTTTCTGTCCAGCTCTGCTCCTCGGTACATTACTATAGGTGGGAAGAAGGGCCACAGTGTGCAGAGCCAGCAGCGATCAGGAACAGAGACGCAGAGAAGACCCTGCTGTGGTCCTGTCTGTCTCTGTGTCACTCTGCCTGATGGCGTGTAAACATGTCATCCAGTGCGTCTCATTTTCCACCCATGTGATAGGCAGATGATGGTCTTTCTGGCATCTGTATGATCTGGTGGAGGCAAAAATTAATAAGAGTGAACCTGTCCTCAAGTTGTGATTGAAGTCATGATGGCGCATGAAGAAACTGACTGGAGGTCAAAAAGTTCAAGAGGAACTGTGACATGAGTGTAGTTTGAATGCTGTTTTTTTTGCAAGTTTTAAATGAATACTTTGACACTTTGGGAAATACGCTCGGTTGCTTTCTTTCTGCACATTTGAAAATCCGGAACTCACAAATATAAGGGATTTTTCTTGATTAAACAACCTAAACGGCTACTTTGATGATTAATTTCCTGCCGATTCTCAGGAAATGAAGCAGCACCTCAAACTGCATTACGGTTCAAATAAGAGCTACAACAAAAAAAAAATCCATCATTGATTAATATATGGATCCGACATATATCGTTCTTATCCATAAAATGTCCGTCACAGTTTCCCAGTGTCCCAGGTGACACCTTCAAATGTTGTGTTTGTCGAACAGTCCAAAACCCAAAGATACGCAGTATTATATCACCGAAGACAAAGAAAACCAGACGATAATCATGTTATAGAAGATGTAATTAGATAATTTGTTGCCCTTGTACTCTAAAAATTTTCTCTGAGATTTTCCCATTAATTTGTAATGATGTGTTGCTTACCTATCCGTAAGCTCCCTCTCCTTAGATGAACCCAGCTGTTCAAGGCCGAGCACAGCTGAAGTGTCACATTGTTATTACTGAAGCTCTGCTTGGTCACTCACTGCTTCCTTACTTTGTTTTCTTCATAACACCGGAGTAATGGCAGCTTTCGCATGTCCAGAGCACGAGCAGAGCCTGTTGCAGTTATGTTTCGGGAATTTAAAAGAGATTTTCTTTCCTTCACCAGGCCCACACTTGCACAGCACTTGAACACTGCTGGGTTAGGTTGTTTGTCCTGGGAATATACAGCGATTGTTCCCGTGTTTACTCTCAATACTCTCCACAGATGGCCTAATGGAGCTGTGGCAGTGCGATTCACACTGGCACGCAACCCAGAGGGAAGTGGTGCCGAGACAAACAATAGCAATCCTAACAACTCTTAGGTTTTTGATTTGAGCAGCCTCCCAGATTTTGACATACGGAGCAAGAATCCAGCACGAATCATGCTAAACAGTGAGCGCAGCTGGGAATTTCTTTTTCATACAAAGGCACAGTGTGTACAAAACCAAGATTTCACAGGCTGAGGAAGGTACTTTGGGACAGAAGACACAGCAGAGTGTGTGAGTGTGTAAATTAGACTCAAAGGACGCGGTCTAGAGTCCTCTGTGTTACAGTCAGAGTCACCTCAGGGTGTGTTTCTCACGTTGACTCTTTCTGGAATTTTCTCCCTACATCCTGTCCAGCATTCCTGTGCCCGGCCAGTGACACACATACATGCACACACACACACACACACACACAGACAGCACAAACACACTCATGTACAGCCTTGGAAGACACACACAGCATCGGTTCAACAGTCACACTGACGTCCGCACTCCGCCTGTCTGGCCTCGTCTTTGAAGCAACACAAAAGAGGGTTCGAGAGCGACGCCTTCTCCGGAAACTGAGGAATCTCGCTCAAGGTTTCCATGGTTACGCTGATGTCGTGTGTGTGTTTGTGTGTGCAGTGCATGTGTGAGGATGGAGGTAGGCGAAAGTGAGACAGCGCAGGGGAGGTGCGAAAAAATGGAATGAGCAGTGATGAAGGTCGAAACGTGGAGCGCGTCCCGGGAAGAAATTAGGAGCCGCTGTCGTCACCGTGGAACAAAACACACACACAAAAAACACATCATCGGCTCCAAAGGTCATCGTTTTGTTTACCAGGCAGTAAAATTTTTACTCTGCCTTTTGTTGAGTGCAGTGAAGTAGCAGCAGATGCTCTCTCTCAGCTCGTATTACCAATCTAGATCCGTCAGCTCATCCAGAAAGTATCTTTTAACGGCCAGTTTGAACAGGAGGAATGATCTCAGCAACCCGATGTCCTGCCTGCAGTCCAAAACCCAAAAATATGCAAAACAGAAAAGCTGAAAATCAACATGTTTGAGAAGCTGCAATCAGCCATTTTTTTTGTTGTCAAAGGAGTAGCATTTTTTGCACACCTGTGGTTTGACCGTGGGCATTTTTCAACTCGTCCGTCAATTATGATCCCGCTGGATTTGTCCATCATTGTTTTAAAAATGCAAATCAGTAGTATTTTGTGGAGAAACATTGTCCAGTGAAAGCCGTTAAAGTGTTCACGTCATCACGCTGCTCTGGCTGTTCCTTCAGTGATCCACTCAGGCTGAAGAGAGAGAGAGAGAGAGAGAGTGTGAGGGTGAGAAGTTTTTTCTGGGAGTCTTCCTGAATGGGTGCCTGATGCTTACATAAACACTAATTACAGGAGAAGAGGAGCGCCTGTGTCAGATGAAATTGACCGCGGATAGATGAGATCTGGTACACTGGCAAGTGTTCGCAAGAGCGTGTGTGTGTGTGATCTCTTAGACGAAGAGGCCGACTTTATGTGGATGTGGATGTGCCTGTTGGCTGTTGCTCCTCTCCTCTAATCTGAGCCTCTAATCTGCGCATTCACATAAAACCTGCTTATTAAAGAGCTCGAAGCCTTCCACTGCGTTCACCGCACATGCTTGGCTTTGACATAGAAAGCGCGGTCCTTGACGTGTTTTCCCTAAACAAATCATCCCTGAGCTGCTGCGTGGGAGCACTCGGTCTATATTTGTATACACTCCACTGTATGGCCTTCAGTGCATGGCTTGACAATGGCCTTTATAATTGGCTTTTATAGGCTATCCTCCTTAGTTCACTTTAACAGTCCAATCAGTGTGTGTGTGTGTGTGTGTGTGTGTGTGTGTGTGTGTGTGTGTGTGTGTGTGTGTGTTGCCTGAGGCAAACCCTGGACTTAATCATCACAGTTACAACGTTCAAATACCTTTTCACAGAGTGGCAGAAGCACATTTAAAGGGATTGTTCAGCTGAGGCATTCCTATCCACGTGCAGGATAGAACTGCTTGAGTTTTGAGTGTTTAACCTTTATCAAGTCCACATTCACTGACCCCTCAAGCAAAGCCTTCAGAAATAGCCCCTGGGTAGGATTGTCTTTTACTAGAATAAACATTCAATGATCATTTGTTGTGCATTAGAGGCACAAATAGCCACACCTACAGTAAGCATTCGAGCCAGGATGGTCAGGGGTGTGTTTCTGGCTGCCTGCTGCTGTCTATGGGAGTCTTGGCCTGTGCACAGACCCCAGGACGTTTGTGCTGGTTTCCTGTCATTGTTGTCGGTGGAAGATTTCCCCCCACCCCATCGTCTTGATCTTCTTCTCACCCCCCTGGAGTCCCAGCAGCTTACAGCAGGACAGTAAACTACAGCTGAAAGGTTAGAGAAGCTGTCTCAATGTCGCTGTGTGTCTGAGCAAAAGTAGCAGCTAAATTGAAAATATAATACAATGATACAGACGCTGGTTGAATAGCATGTCGCTCCAGCAAAGGACACTGAAAAGTAAACAGTGTCTCCAGCAGCGTTTGTTGGTTTCATTATCACTGAAGCCACCGTGACAAAGGCAGGTATTGTTCAGGCTCTGTTTGGGTAATGGAGCATATGTCACTGTGTTGGTCTGACCGGATCAGATGTATTCTATGATTCAATCTAACAGGACGCACGCCGCTGCTTGACGTTTGCTCACACAGTATGGTCTGGGCATGCGTTGCATTTGTATTTGTTTAGCGTGGGTGTTTTCACATTACTATATGTGCGTGTGTGAGAAACTTTGGGAGTCACCCTTCCTTGTCCTGCTGTTGATTGCTGGGCTGTGTGTCCCAGGGGGAAACGACCCTCATGATAAGACGCGGCAGAGGGGCTTCATTGTGTGTCTACTGTAAGATTTGTGCATTCATAAGAGGAACGTGTTTCCAGAATACTAGAAATGCAGTCTCAGGTTTATTATGTAACACATATGTTAATGCCCTCCTCCTGACTAAATCAAATATCACAGAGAAACACAAGATTGATAATGTGGCAGTGACAGTATTCAATTTATTAATTAATAGCAGCTAAATAGAGATAAATACACTCAATAACTGTCTACCACAGAACTATAATAGAGCCATTTAGATAACATTCAGTCTATACCAAAGTAAACAAAACCACACTCACATCTAATACAGTTCCAAGCTGCATGCAGTGACCAGATTGTCTCTATTCAGTAATCACTATGTGTCAGTTTGTGTTTTAGTAACCACCACCAAACACTGGCAGTCTTACGCACTTTATACACACTTCCCCGGTCCAGTGTCTTTCATAGGAGGAGCTGTTTTTGTGTGTATTATGGGTGGGAGTCTCATAGAAAGTAACTCATTATACAATACTATCAACAAAATGTTGCACATAACCACCAGTACAGCAGCAGTGTTTCTGCAAGACAGTCACACACAATTGATTACATATCAGTTGAAGGAAGAGGCCACGAAAAGGTAAAAAAAAAAAAAAAAAAAACAAAACTATGGAAACTTAACATCATTAGAGGAACAGTGCTTAGAATATTTGGCTTTTTCTAAGTTTTTGGCCTTCTTATTGGCTGACAGTGAGGCGCTGACAGGAAGTAAAGGGAGAGAGAGGAGTGGGGAGGACGTTGAACAAAGGTCTGCAACCAAGGCATTTCATCGCCATGGTCTGTATCTCATCGGCCATGAGGACAAGCCAGTATTAATTTTTTTGATGCTAACCCAAGTTCACAGAGTATGTAATATTGTTTGAGACGGCCGTTAAGCAGTAAGAGGCTCAACTATTACATCTTGAGCACGAGGATACAGCTCTACCACATCACAAGAGAACGTTACATTGCTCAATCGATTAGGAGCTAATAATCAGTGGTTGCCTTTGCAAATCATAGCACTCTCACTCTGAAACTTCTCAATGACGTCAGTCCAAACAACAGCACCACTGTCCCGTCCCCATGGCCAAGACCACTGTGGCCCACGTCAGAGGTGGAACCTGAACCCTGCGCATGTGTGTGGGTGGGCGGTGGGGTTGCTGGTGATTTGATCTCAGGGGATGCTGGATGGAGACTCTACAATGCCACATTCCATTTCCCTCTCCATTCTGCTGAAGGTTCACCACCCCGGTCGGACAATGCGCCGGAGGGCCGCGCCCTACCGGGGGTGGGAGGGGGTGGAAATGACTTGCTGCTCACCCTGAAATAGACTCACCCCCCGCCGTACACCTCCCTTCCCACCGTACAAGACAGAGACGCCATGCATTTAGTCCAACCAAGACAGAGCAAATTGATGTACATTGCTGGTGATATTTACATACACTGAACTGAGGAAATGTGAGAAAAATCCATCCCAGAATACTTCAGCATTTGTTTAAGGTCAACAATTAGTAATATAATTGGATTTCCTTGCTCCAGGTTGTTATTTGGTGGTGGTATTTTGGTCGTGCTCAGTGCATGTTTCTATACACGGCTTTGTCATGCCTTTCATGTCTGTCGGTTGGTCCACCACTTTGGCGCAGACCAAAATATTTCAACAACTATTTTAGTTTATTGAGATGAAATTGTGCACAGATATTCATTGTTTCCAGAGAACATGGCTTTAAGTGGCCATTATGTTGTTGAGATATTTTATGTCCAGTTGCAAGGAGGGACAAGACTTCAGCAACTATTTTACCAGCACTGGGAAAGACACTAAATATACATTTTTCCGCTAACAATAACCTCAGTTATGCAACACAGCCACAAGGTATGTTTTAAGTAAAGGGCATGACCTTTTCTTCAGTATTAATTCTAAATCTCTCGCCCCCTGTTAACATCTTCTTCCCATTGTTGCCTGTCACCACATGCTCCACTAACAGCTGGATACAGTCTATGTCAATGCATTTTCTTATATCAGACACTGCAGTACGTGTGTTTGTGTATGAAAGGTGGAAAAGAGACTTGTGTTAGAGGTCATTGAGCTGATGTTGGTTTCAGGTCTGCAAGGGTGGAGGGTCAGGGACAGGAAGACTGGTTGAAGAGATAAAACTTAACTCTTTGGCTTTCGGTGGGCGGAATGCAATCATGTTTTTAAAAGGGTAGACTGCAGAGTGGACAAACTCAAGATGGACGCTGCAGAAGACCCTTGAGGAAAGGCAGAACCTCCCAGCTCCATTTTCAGAGAGATCTTAAAGCAATGACAAGGCCTCTCTGGTAATCAAGACCACTCCATTTGTTGTTATCAGTGCCTGTACCCCTGCTGTGATGACTGGCATTACTTTTCTATTTCCAGGCCTTCCCCCTAAAGAGTGTATTGTAATGGGAACCCTCAGCAGAACCTTTCTTTGGTTTCTTTTGTAGGGCCAGTTTGTCCCATCCTCAAATGCAAGGGTGGGGGACAGTAGGGTGCTTTGTTCCCCCCCTCTGCCTGCCTCGCAGCTGGTTCAATGGTCCAGCTTGAAATCCAACACCCCCATACTGCCTGAGAGAGTGGTGCGCTCCAACCACTCAAGGGGACAAAACTTGTCCTGTGCCGGTTAAAAAGGAACCAGGTTTACATCAAACATTTATTATGTCTGGCCTTGAGGCTGTTAATCTCCATCCAAAACTACACATGACAATCACAAGAACCAGGAGGCCAACAATTTGTCATGTCACTGAGTAACCATGGTGCCTGGCAATCTGTCACTTTAGCGGATATTCTTTATGCTGATCAAAGAGGCCAAACTCACGGGGGAGCTGCCTCTTTCTTAGTAGAGCAACAGTGTGGGTGACGGGGGGGTTCTGGCGGTGAAGTAAACAGCAGAAGGACAGAGGGTGATACATAGAGATGAAAGAGAGGCTGGGCTGCTTCAGGGGACATATCTGCATGCAAAGATCAGCTGAGTGTGACAGATTTCAGTTGATGATTTGCAGGACTCCTGACACTGCCGTAAGGCAGATATGATGGGCCCTTGTGCAACTGCACGGCCTGCATTCATGCCCCTGGCTCGTGACTTTACTGGAAAAAAGTGGCTGTTTGAATAGAACACTTGGACTGCGTCAGTGAGGTGCTTATGTAATTATAGGAAATTTCAGCATGTGACCTTTTTATTCTTGGTATGTGAAACAAAACGAGTAGTTGAGTCAGAGAGCCAGAGCCGTGGAGGACTGACACAAGCCTCCAGTAACAGACATCCTGCACTGTATGTACGCTCTTTTATTAAGGCCAGTAGTTACACATCAGTCCGCTGGCCAGGCATGAGGAAAATATGAAGTAACTTGCAGGCTGAGTGGCAGAGCTGCAGCTGCTGGCATCTCTCTCACGCAGGCTGCTTGTTCCATGCCACACAGCGCTCACAGCTACAGCACTCCTCTGCCGGAGAGGATCAGCAGGAGAGCCTGGCAGATGCAAATCTCCAGAGTCAGAGGGTGGCAGCAGGTGATAAACATGATGGATGGTTGTTATGGAGGTAGTTGGCTGCTTTTTAATACTCCCTGAGAGGGTTTTGAAGATGCAAATCAATCAATACGGCATGTCAGACACTCACCTGTGTCTACTTGAAAGGAATAAACGAGAACTCTGTGCTCTGTGCTATGTTTGTGAGGCAACATGCCTGACAAGGATGAGATGGATTGCCTTCAAATGGTACAGACATTCATGGTCCCCAGAGGAAGAATCCTACTGGCTTCAGTGATCCTCTGACTTTAACTCTCGCGCCACGATGAGGTTCACATTTGTGGTTTTGAGCAAAATATGTCAACCATTGAATAGATAGCCGTAAAATGTGATGAACACGTCCATGTTCCTCTCAGGAGAAATCATCCCCTGAATGTTTAACTCGCGCCATTGTCAGGTCAAATTGTTCATTGGTCCATTACTTTGGTTTATGACTAATACTGCAAAACTAAGCACATTCCCATCAGCAACATTTTGTGTTTGGTGCTAATTAGTCAATGTTAGCATGCTACACACTAAACTAAGATGGTGTACATTGGAGACCATTGTACCTGTGTAACATTAACATGTTAGCATTGCTATTGTGAGCATGTTAGCATGCAGAAAGCACAGCTGTGTCTAAGTACAGCCTCACAGGGCTATGGCTGTAGTTTGGCTGTAGACTCTTAGTCTTGTTTATAAAAGGGTTAATTTGTGTCTGTAATATATGCTCTTGCTGCATTACGAGCATGAAATAGAATAATTAGCAACAGTTACTCATGTCATCCCTTGTTACTTGACCCATTAGGTTTGTCTTTCATTCATATCAACATAAAACAAGATGTCTTGCATGACAGAAAAAAGCCTTTCTGACTGACCATGAAAATTCCTTCACCATCTATGACCTTTGGTTACGCAAATGCAGTGTTTCCAAAGCTATAATTTGTGTTTTAAATATTCACTGTTACATTCCAGAGAGCAAAGGTTTTCCAAAAAATCTTTTTTTTATAGGATTTTGGAATTCAGCACTTCACTTTAGGATCAAGAGAGTCAAATCTTCAGCCAGATCAGCCCCACACACATACGGAGGTGCTGCAGCTGCAGCGCAGGCCTGTAAATTGAACTTTGCCTCGGTATCTTATCTCTTGGTTATCGCAGCTTCCTGAGAAAAACCAGAAACATGTCTAAAACAGGGTTACATCAGCCTCTGGGTGGGGAACCTGTAAACTATTGAACAAACTGTGCTAGAGCAGCAGTGAGATTCATGAGACAGCCGTGTGACTCAGAAGTGTGTTTTGAGAATATTAATACGGGCCTTGGTATTGTTTTGGAGTGATTGGTATTCAAAGCGATGGCTTATTTTTTGTTGCCAAAGCCATCTGAAGTCTGTGCAGTGGAGACAGAAAGTACATGCAGACATGAGCGGCCTGAAAGAGGCTTCACAGCAGCAGGCGTTAGAGTGAAGGTGGTTCAGGAGACAAAAGTCAAAGTGGAAACGAATATGATGCAACTCTACTTCACACAGTGATTTGCCTTTATTTGGATTGTCCAGTATTACTTCACTTTGTATCCACCCAGTCAGTGTCAAAGTTGATACTCAGTAAAGTGTCATTCGATGGTCAGTTCAAAACAGTTACCAGGCTTAATCAGTGTTTCAGGGCCAAGAATCACAGCACAACTCATGATGCATCATCCAAGAAAACAGAGGCAACATCATGATACACTGTCTACGTGTGCTGTGAGACATTTACAATATATCACAATCTGTCACCAGAGTGGAAAAACAAACCGTACGTCATTATTTAGCATTTCAGAGTGCTCACAACGTTATAAACAGTGAGCCTTTTTAACAGGCATGTGCCGATATTCAAGATGCAAAGTGAAAGAAGAGGTACACCACACAATAACTCAGATCTTCTCTGTCTGTTTTCATTCATTTGGTAAGCGAACTTCAATATTTTGGGGAAATACACTTTTTTGTCATCTTGCAGAGAGTTACATGAGAACATCGATGCCACTCGTGTGTTTAGACAGCAGAAGCTGATTAGCTTAGCTGACCATGAAGACTGGAAACAGGGAGTCCAAAGGTAACAAAAATGCCTGCTAGCACCTTTAAAGCTCACTAATTAACACATTATATCTTTTTTGTCTGTAAAAAGAAAAAAAAAAGGCAATTCACACTTTCTTGGCGGGGGGTGGCTGTGACCAGTTGCCAGGCAACCAGCGGGCTGTCCAGGAAGTTACTGGTCACAACCAAGAAAGAGTCGTCCACATGACCCCCTGTAAAACATCAAATTGCTGTTTTGCGAGTGCGTTTCACTGATTGATTTGTTTCTATGATGCCAAGTTAACAGAAAATACTGGTAATATGAGAGAGCTTGTTGCTCCATGTTTGCGTTTCCAGCCTGCATCATCAGCTCATCGTTCCTCCTTCCTTCCCTCCCTCATAGTCAGCTTGTATATTTACAGGCTGAATCTGAGTGTTGTGTCATAGCTTGTGTTTACGTCGGGGGATCAGTGGCGAGTTGACTTCCTAATCTTTGTCAGATTTGCCTCGCGGCCATCATAGCCATCGTTTGTTGATGCCTGGCTTCTTTTATGAGATGTCGCACACTCTTATTTAACTCTCTGCTCTGTGGAGACACTTCATCCTCTTCAGGCTAACTCATGAAAGCCTCCTTTCCCATGATGGTGTGCATATGTGTGCATATGTGTTTTTGTATATTGATTTCTCTTTCATGTGAGGAAGTTGAGTCAGCGCAGGGGGAAGCATATTGAGGGAAGATGTGCCAACAGTTCCTGTTCAACACTTCCCTCCACAAAGGAAAGTTTGTGTCACAGAGAGTGTGTTCATGTTGAAATGCTATTTTTCTGGGCCAAGAGGAACATTTCAAACAATAGAAAACGACGTGACTTTGATCTTGAAGTGACACTAACAGTGAGAAATGTTGATAATGAGGATGTTTTACAGTTTTTGAGCATTTCATTATTTGTAGAAATTATTTTTTACAATTCTAATTTACACAGGTGAGATGATGCTGAACTGGTTGTATCAGGGTGGACTGTCAACTCTCAGATTACATGAGGAAGTGGAGGATTTTCACAGCCTTGCGAGAGGCTTACAACAACCAAACTGAACTGGAGGAAGTGGATGAATTAATCTGTTTTCCTTCCACATATCATGTACTTGCAACTGCTTCAGGGTCTGGGACATATTCTAAACAAAATAGTGTGAGAGAAAGTATATAAATGTTCCTGAACAAAGCTGACCTCAGCTCGCCGCTAACCCTGTCTGAAACAAATATTTAGTTGTTGTTTTAGCCTCGAGTCTCAGCTGATTGCACTGTGTGTGGAGGAGTTATATCAGTCTGTATTTTCCCAGAACGTCCCATGAATGTTCTGTGTTTGTACCTTTGATGTGACAAGTACATTAGCAGCTGACAGCTATGTAACGTTCTGGAGAACTTGCTCTGTATTTGTTGTTGCTAACAGGCAATACAAGCAATTTACCACAGAAACACAGGCGTGCACATTTGACAAGTCAGGACCTCAGTTCCCCTCCTGGCTTGTGTGTATTCAGCAGATTCCACAGATTTCAGACCCTCGTGGAGATTCTTC
Source organism: Chaetodon auriga (assembly GCF_051107435.1). NCBI lineage: Eukaryota > Metazoa > Chordata > Actinopteri > Chaetodontiformes > Chaetodontidae > Chaetodon > Chaetodon auriga. Next base: position 14,358,423 of record NC_135089.1, on the reverse strand, counting down.
TTTCCTCCACTCCACTCCAACACAAACCCTCCTCTGTTGTTGCTGCCAGAGCCTCTCTCGCCCTCTCTCACTGCGCTGGGACGCCTGAGGTCAGCCAGAGCAGCCGATGAGTGTCAGAGGGCCTGATGCAAGGCTGCAGTGTGTGTTGATGGCCCTCAGCGTTACCTGCTATCTGGGTGTCCAACACATGAGTTATTGAGTTACTATCTTGCATAAATAGTGTTTCTTCAGAAATGAAAACACCCTGTAATCTAATTTGCGGTGAGCTTCATACTTCTTGCGAATGACGCTTTACTCTGCCATCACACAGCTAAAATAGAGAAAGCTCAGCTCATTCCAGGCTTTTAGAGGGGGGAGGTCAGGAATAACAGACCTCCAGCAGCCAAACTAACCATTTACTAAAAGAAAAGATTGAAAGGAGCACTTTTCTGTTTAGTCTGTGCTTTGGATTGCGTATCTTATACTTTTAAAGAGCTTGTAAAGGAAGGTGGTTTTATTTGAGGTCTGGTTGTAACGCTGGGTGAAGGACGTGTAATCGAAGATGACCATTTTTGTATAACCAGTTACCATTATGATGTAGGGCTATTTACAGGGGCACATCTGATCAGCACGGTTAAATGTTCAGCAGGACACAAAGGAGGCCGATCTGACACCATTACACTGAATCTATTATATGTGAGGAAATGTGCGACACTTTATTTTTCTGTTTAAGATGTTTTGACATTATGAGAAATCTCTAAGGAACCTAGCTATCTAAGGTTTGGATGATCAAGTTAGCAGAAATAGCTGTGTTAAATGAATAGTTTGACACTTTGGGAAACATCTGTACAGTAGTTAGCTTATTATTTACATTCATTCTGATTCTTTAATATAATATATCTTTTTCTTAATATGCTCATGCTTCTTATCTGTAATTCCTGGAGCTGGAACCAGAGGTGACCCATCCAAAAAGTCTTGTTTTTTTTCCAGGTGCTTCACTGACAGAATAATAGTTCATTCTTGGCAGAGGTGGGTGGGTTGTTAGCTCAGAACAATTCTCTTACATAATCCAGTGAAGTGACAGTCACTCAGTGCTGGTTGCACAGTATATGAGAGAAAACGTTGAGTCAGGCCTCTTCAGTTATTATCAGTTTGTTTATGTCCACTGGTGTTTTGAAGTAGCTTTAATCAGTCAACCTCCTGCCTGTATTTAATGCAGAAAGTGAGTCATTCACACTGACTTATTAATAGAGGTTGTTCATTGTCCTCGAGTGTTCAGTTGACAGAGGGTGAGCGCACACAGGGAGTGATGTGGAGGGAGTGTCAGGTCAGATTTGGTCACAATGACAAAGATTACCCTGACCGGTACTGTCTCTCCTGAGCTCTGGAGCGCCTGTGTTTTGCTCTGTTCATTGACCTCTTTGATGGCAGCGCCATTAAAGGCCCCTCTGCTAAATACAGAACCTGCCTCATCCATACAGCGGAAGGGAGGTTCTTGGTTTGAGCTCCAGTTTTTTCCTGGATGACAATACAGCTCTAACTCTTCCTGCCATCCCAGAGCGGGACCGGGCAAGGGGGAGGCGGTCAGAGGTCAACGCCCAGCTTCCATTGTCCTCCTCGGAGCCTGGAGCGAGCGGGGCTATCGGACCACACCGGAACCGGTCCCTTCCTCAAGCCGACAAGGCCAGAGTCGAGCCGACTGCCCCTATCTGCCCCCTCCCCAAATTCTTCGCAAACCTTCCCAGCAGCCTTCCAATCACATGCCTCCAAGCCCCTCTTCCTTCCTGGCGAGCAGTTTGCGGAGTCACGTGGAGCCAAACAGCAGCCTCAGTTTACTCATGACTGTCAAAAACACACTGCACCACACATCAGCATGCAGCAGCCACCTGCATGTTCAACCTCGGCTTTATATTCATGGTTAACGAGTCACAGGAGCTCTCCGTAATCTTTGTGCCTCTTGTTCTCCCTGAGCAGACAGCCATGGTGGAGGTATTTTATTAAAGCTTGTGTTTTGTCTCTTGGTGCATGTCACATACGGTGTGTTAATATACTGTTTGCTCTCTGTTCTGACCTCTTCCAGGAGGCGGGCACTGAACTGCGGCCACGTCTCTGCGTGATCCAGCGAGGGTCCAACGGATATGGCTTCAACCTGCACAGCGAGCGGGCGCGGCCGGGTCAGTACATCAGGGCTGTGGATGAGGACTCTCCAGCTGAGAGGGCAGGCCTGCTGCCCAAGGACAGGATAGTCCAGGTACTCTGAAAGGTCAATGCTGGAATACTGTGAGACCATGCAGGGCAGTAACTCAGCATAATGTGATAAAGGGGACATTTAGAAAAATTATTATTGTTCTGGTAAGAGGATTTTCTAGTTGAGAAACTCCTTGAACAGGGTGCCAGATTTTCTTCTTATGTAAGAAGTGTTTATGTCAGTCTTTGGCAGTTTAAAGGGAATTTACTCACAACCCTTTATATGAAGTAACTGATTAGAGTCCTTAGAGTTACACAAAAATATCCATCTAAATAGTGCATCCTGATTAGCCCGCCATACTTCCGCTCCAGGCAGCCTCCAGGGATTGTTGTATTTGGATAAAAATAGAGAAGAATGGTGTGGTGAGTAAAGGGGCCTCACCTACACTGAGAGGTATGAGGTAGAAAGCCTGTTTACCATCTGTGAAGAAAAAAGAGTGATATTTTATGTTATTTTATTTTCTGCTTTTCTCGCTGCTGCACTGATGCGTCATACAATGTGAAAACGTACCGTTGTTACACTCTTTGTAGACGTAACCTTGTAGCTGCATCATTGATATCAGTGACTGAATATCAGCTCTTAATAAATATTAATACATTTTGTACTGTTTTAGGATGGAATATAAAAGAAACAAAGTACAAAGTTTGAAGGACTGGCTACATGTCACACAAAAAGCAGTGATGGACAGTAACTAAGTACATTTACTCAAATACTGCACTTAACTCTGCTACAATTATTTGACAGCTTTAGATACTACTTACTTTACAAATCAGGATTTTTGCACATGAAACGTATGAAAATGATGAAAATGTACAAGTACAGCTGAAGCAATTAGTCAATTATTCGACTGATAGAACATTAATTGGAAACTAATTGTTTAAGTAATTTTTCATACTAAAATGCCAAACATTTCATGGTTCCAGCTTCACATTTTACTGCTTTTCCTCTTAATTATTTTATAATTGTAATTTATTTTGAAAAATTTTCTGGTTTGGACTGTTGGTTGAGCAGAACAAGCATTGTGGTAATCTGGGTAATTGTGTTGGCATTTCTCAGTATTTTCAGAAGTTTTACAAACTAAGTGATGAAGAAAGTAATCATTAGTTACAGTCCTGTTCAAAACAGTTCAACATGAGCTTCACCTCAACCACCCACAACAGCACAATGCTGCTTTACATTAATGCATGAGTAACAATAATCTAATGATATTATATATAATAGTATAACAGTCACAGGGGACATTTTTCTGCATTGAGTTCTTTGATCACATAAAGTACATTTTCCTTCCTTTCCTTTTCTTAGTAACATTTTCAATGCAGGACTTTAACTTGTTAATGGAGTATTTTCTGACTCATTATATCCACCTTAAAAATATTCTGCAGTAGTATCTAAGTCATCCAGGTCGTCTGAATACTGCACTCAGCTCTTTTCCCAAAGTTAACTGTGTGTTCAGAGGAATGTGAAGTGAACCAGCAGCCACTGTGTGGGGTCTTAAATCCCCCAGAGGACTCTGGTGTACCTGTCACTGTTAGCAGCCTCACGCTGGAATAATCAGCTTCAGAACTGGTCTGGGGTCTGCTCTGCCCACCTTCTTTTTTTTTTTGTACACTGGCCTACAGAGACACGTGTATAAAAAAAAATAAATCTAAAATCACTGTGAATTACTGTAATTTCCACGTCACGCAGGTGTGGCTGCGACGTAGAACGCTCAAGATAAACTCTGTGTCAAACAATTCTGGTGAAAACCAGCAAATTTCCTGTGAGTGTGTCATTAAAATGTTTGATGAAAGTAGATTTGATGGAGCTGTTACACTCCACAAAGAGTGATTGCAATGTGTCCTAATGTATAAGAGACAGAGCTGTGGTTGCACTTTAACCACAGAGCACATGCCCGCTTTTTATTGTCCATTAATAGATGTTCTAACCATGCTGTCTGCCATACTTCCACTTATTATTTATCCAGCAGAAGCAGAAGCCACCAGAATGAACGTCTCTGACTCATTCAGTGTAATACATCATCACACGGTCCAATCAGAGCGGCAGCAGGTCGACTGATGTGGACAGTCAAACACGCCTCCCTTCACTCCCTAAGAAAGAACTAGAGTAAAATAAAAAGGAAGAGGAGAAGGACAGACAGAGGACAGAGGGATTAAAAGTACCACAGAGGTTCAGGCCTGTGTGAGAGTCTAGCGAGGGGTTTCCAGTCCCCCAGAGGGCCCCAGACAGCCACACCACCCACTGAGGAGCGGGGCTTTGTGGGGAGCGGACAGCCATTGTTACTGCTGTTACTGGCCAGGCAGCTATTGTCCAGCTTCCTCTGTGGGACTGGCTTAGACATGCAGGTCCACCCTATGACCTAAACACACACACACACACTTTGAGACATTTCTCACATGCTTTCCCAGGGTGATTTTATCCCAGAATGCTCAGCTGGTGCTGGAGGGAGCCACCGGACATGTTGGGTTACTGTATACGATAGAGTTAAAGCACAGCTGTCACACACTCTTAACATGGAGACATGATGGACCAACGTTCACTTAAAGAACAGAGTAAAGCAAAAAATCTGAATTCTGGGGGCAGCAGACTATTGAGCTCATTCTGGTGATTGTTTTGTAAGTAAGTGGTTGAAAGAATGTGTGTGTGTGTGTGTGTGTGTGTGTGTGTGTGTGCGTGTGTGTGTGTGTGTGTGTGTGTGTGTACGACACACAGGATTTCCTGCCCCGGAGCCTCTGGCAGACAAAGTGATAATATTGAGAAAGAAATCCTGACAGTGATAAAAACACTTTGTTCACCTCTGTGTGGGAACAAAGGCAAAAAAAGAAAGAAAAACTTTTTTTAAGTTTAATAAAACCTGAATTAATTTGTTTTTCTCTTCAGGTGAACGGTGTCTCTGTGGAAGGGAAGACACATTCAGAAGTAGTGGCTGCCATTAAAGTCGGCGGGAATGTGACCCGTCTGCTGGTGGTGGACCCCGACACAGACGCCTTCTTCAAGAGGTGCCGAGTGGCCCCCACCTCGGACCACCTGACCGGTGAGAGGACGGAGTGAATGACCGCGATTAGCTCGTAATGTTTGCCTTCAGGATTGTCAGTTATAAACATGTAGTAGATGCTGCCTCCTCCTGTCCTCCTCTTGATCCCGCCAAAGTAAAAGTCTGTCACACAGTTTCTTGGCTGTGCTTTCTCTCTACTCCTCTAGTTCCCTCGATCTCTCTTTGACTCACTCGGCCCTGCATGGCTCTTTTTTTTTTTTTTCTTTTCTTTCTGTTTCTCTCTCTGCCAAGAAACGCAGACAGACACAGAGACACTGAGCCACTTCCTGCCCCGCACCTCATGTTGATGCCCCGTGGAGAAAGTTAATCTTTTCGACATAAATAGATCAGATCAGACAGATCAGAGTTGGATTGAGTAACAGTGTTGTTTGCGAAGTGGAAAGGCTTAAATGCAGATCTCTCTCTCTCTCTCTCTCTCTCTCTCTCTCTCTCTCTCTCTCTCTCTGTCTCCACTTCCCACAAGTTTATTATTAAATCACAACTTGACACTCAAAAAGAATTATAAAACAATAATCAGTTAGTCTGACCAAAAACAATTAGAAAATTTTACAGATATATATTTCTGCACCTTTAAACTGCATCACATCATCAGATGGAGTTGGTTCAGTTCTCACAGAGATTGTCTGGTTGATATCACGTCTGCTAACAAACGGGTATAGAAGTCCATCCTCTGATGAAGGCCAAAGATATGGCTGAAAGCTCCAGAAAATGTCCAGTAAGGGAACCAATGTCAAGACTGTCAATAATGAACCTTCAAGTCAATACATAGATACATGACTGATTCAGGGGATTCCCTTTTTCTCCCTCCTAAGAAAGCCTTGCTCAAAGGCACTTGACTCAGGTCCTGGTATACCTACCACAGCCCCCAGGGGGAGCTCTGGTACAGTCTGTGATGTGGTTTCCTCCACAGCCACAGATCAAGTGGTGTGTGTGTCCTCTGTTTGGCCAAAGGGAGGGGGGAGGGATGCTGCCCTGTTTATTCAGAGATGACATGTGTTTATTTATTAGATTTGAGATTATTACACATGTTTAGTGTTGATGTTCGAAGCAGTTTCCCCAGTGCTCCCAGCTGGTCGTTACTCCGATTAGACTTCGTTGTGCACAGAGGCAGATGTTTCACAGTTTCCTGGACTCTTAAACCCTCCAGCGTTTCAGTCCAGGATTAAAATAATAGCGTCCTACAGGGGAGAGATTCCAGTGAGGTGTTTCCCAGGTAACTGCCTGCACTTCACACGCTGCCCACTCACAGGACGCCTGCCCACACTGACTCTTAACTTCAACACACTCATGCACACGGCCTCTCTCTGAGCGGCCTGGCTGGCCAGCAGCTTTGTTTGGTTTCCAAGGCGCTCACTCCAAGTGGCCTCTCAGCCTGGAGCTGGAGCTGTGCTGGGACTTGGAGAGGCTCCTCTCAGAGTCACACACATACAAACACACACATACACACACACACACACACACACACACACACACACACACACACACACACTCTCACACAGCAAAGACCTGAGGTGGACTTGGATCTCAGATTAATTCTGGAGGAGCAGCTGCTGTTTCCTTTAAGAATCACCATTATCTTAAAAATACTTTTGGGCCGTACGAAGGATCAGAGATGGAAGGTAAGGGAAGAGTCGGACCTCTGTGATGTGATGCAGTTACCACCTCTTGAAAATTGGGTTCAAGCATGGCTACAGGGGAGCAGAGAGGCACTTTCTTGAGGAAAAAAAGATGAGGGGAAATGTTCCACTCCAGCTTTCTGACATGTAAAGGGATTAATTTGATGAGGAGGAGGAGGAGGAGGAGGAGGAGGGGAGGTGGAGAGTACCAGGAGGTAGCACCATCTCATAGAAGATGAACCACGCATGAATAATAGATGATCTGCTCATACCTGTGCTATGTAAGAGAGTAGGTGATGGTGGAATGAAAGGTGAGCTGCAGAAAGACTCCTGATCTAGCAGCATCAAGCTCCCTGCTCCGATGGTGCAGCGCTGGGACTGAAGGGCCGCAGGTGTCTCGGCGCGACATCGGTCCTGACAGACAGAGTTGTATTTTTGAAGCCTAATGGCCGATTCTTGTGTGGTTCTCGTGCTTACAGGTCCACTGCCTGAGCCTGCCATTAATGGAGGGACGGAGGAGAAGGTAAGATTCACCAGCAGCAAATATATCACACATTCAAAACGCAGGATGGCACTTGAAAGAGCGTAGAGCTGCGATTTGGTTTGGAAATGTGCTTTAGAGCAAAGCCAGAAGTGGGATTTGAAGTGTGTGAAGAGCTGTCGGTCTCCCACAGCGGCAGCTTCCCTCTCCGCCGATGGAGCCTCTCCTTCCTGGCAGAGAGGAGGACAATAATAATTCGACCTTCTGCTTTGAATACTGTGTAGCTCCTCGTGTGGCACAAACAGCCCAGCAGGTCAAGGTCGAACAGTGTCTGAAAGTAACGTTTCTCAGGTGTGGAGTGTCACATCGGAGAAATGAGGCGCTGCCGAAGTGAGTTATTAATCACAGAGACGTGTACTGAACGGACTTTCCTGTGATTGTCTAAAGGTTCTGGTGTGCATTGTGTGGTGCTGTGTGGAAAACCCCACCCAGCTGGTTCTCCATTAACTTTTGAGTTATTTGAAAGTGGTTGACCAAGGACAGGTTGTGTGTACAAGATAGAAATCATCTGATAGATCAAGTGGCTTGACCCGCAGTTTATAGCAAATTGTACAATAGGTATATTTAAAAACAGAAGCTACACTTTTGGGCTGAGGCATGAAGAATATAACAGTTTCATGTTAATACCACTCTCTGTCTGTACGGGTATATAAGCTACAGCCAGTTAGTTTAGCTTAGCACAAAAACTGGAAATAGGGGGAAGCAGCTAGCCTGGCTCTGTCCAAAGGTAACATAGTCTGCCTACAGTTTGTCTTTTATGTTTTATTCTACAAAATTCTCTACAAAAAGTCAATGGGAAGATGCAATTGGACATGACTTTGTACTTGAGCACAGTTTTGAGGTGTTTGTACTTCACTTGTGTTTCCATTTTATACTACTCTCTACTTCAGTTCCACTAAATTTCAGAAGATATTGTACATTTTACTCCACTGCATTTATTTGATCATTTACTTGCTACTTTGCAGATTCAGATTAATAAAACAAATATAAATCAATTAGTAAATGATTATATATAAGTTAAGGTACACAGCAGTATATAAATTACTTGAAATTATTAACCACCTTTCCGAGAACAGTGAAGTGATGTACAAATTACTGCATCACTAAATATACTACAGCAATATAATACAGTACATTATTCTATACAGTGCCATTCTATACATTGAGTACTTTCACTTTAAGTATTTTGATGCTCAATTTCGATTTTTCATTTTGCAGCAAAGTATTTTTACAGTGTAGTATTGCTACTTTTACTTAAGTAAAAGATCTGAATACCTCCTCCACCACCATATTCCCCAAAATGTCAGACTTTTAATTCAAGATCCTGTACTATTTATTCCAACAAAAGCAGAAAGTAGTTGTGGTAGATGGTAGTGGCATCACAGAAATGCGTTTTGAGGGTCTCTCCAGTTACCAGAGTGTCCAGTTCCCAGGTGGATACACTAGACTTTTATGCAAATTAGTGTTGATAAGATAGAGATAAATCCAGACTGAAGACACCAGAACACAAACTAAAAGAAACTACTGTGTGGCTGCCTTCCTCTTGGGCATTTGGCCAAATATGCAAAGTGAAGCTTGACCCTCCCTTCCCAATTGTCAGGGATGTGTGTGTGTAGCAGTGAAGTTAGATGTTCCATATGTTGTTGCATAACAGACACCAGTTAAAAGGTTGAAGAGCTGAGAGGGAGAGGTGGCGCAAGAGGTCAGAGTGAAGTCGTCTTTAAAGGCTGGTGGGTTGGAGTGGGTTAAGAATCGATGGTACCAGAAGATTTTACCGGCTTATGTTGAGTGAACTGAAGACGCTAATACTGATACTTATGCTGAGGCTGTGGGAACTTAAACGCCTCATCCTGCAACCTTTTCAGCACATTCAAACTGCTGCATGAAAAACCCTGAATGAAATGAGTAATAAACCAGGAAGAAAAGCCAGAAGATTTTTCAAATTTCACCACTTTTACAAAACATATTTTAAAGTGTTTTGTTGATCCCATGACCTTCTCTCTGCCCACAGATGAACTAACTGCCTCTTTTTGGTGATTCCGAGAACAATTCATTTGCAGACATGTACGTTTGACAGGAAAATTTCCCAGATGGAAACGCAGAACTCATCATTAATTGGCCTGACTTAGCTGAAGAAAAGGAAAAGAAAAAAAAAAACAGATTGTGTTCGAAAGACATTTTTGAAAATGTCAGCTTCACTTGTTTGCATTAAAAAAACAACTCAAATCCAAGACTGCCCCCATGTGGTGGGCTCTAGTACTACACCATGCCTGGAAGAGGAAGAGTAGTTTCCAGTCACACTTGTTGAAATGTCTTCATGGAGAAACGTTCTAAATGTTGTTATATTTAATGGTTTGTCAGTGTATATAATGAAGTGATGCTGATGAGTGTTTGTGTTCCCAGGTGAACGGTAGAGGAGCCAAAGAGGCAGAGAGGGACTCCAAGCTGTCAGTCAGTCCTTCTCCATCCAACACCTCATCCAATGCCTCGCTCACAACGCCGCCCACAAACACCCCACCTGAGGTACGTCACAGATAATGCTCTGCAGCACCACTACCTTTCCAAAATCACAACGTGCTGCATGTTTGTGCTGAAATATGTTGACATTTTTGTTTTTTACTCAGGGTTTGATCACAGACACCATCCCAGCGCTCAACCTGTCCCTGCAGCAGGTCAAAGAGCTCGCTCACCAGAAACGCTCCAACAAGAGAGCCCCGCCCATGGACTGGACCAAGAAAAATGAACTCTTCAGCAACCTATAGGGCCCCTCAGCTCGCCTCACACTCTCACACACACACACACACACACACATATACACACACACACACACACACAGATGTTGTAGTGATTCTTGTGAGGAGAAATCAGAAAGGCATTTTTTATTGCTATGACACTAAAAGAGCTTTTTTTTAAAACTATTGGCCACAGACAAATTCAAGCTGTTCTGTAAAATATAGTATTATCCTAATTATTATATTTTTTCATGTTATTATAATCCAGATATTATACTGTATATGTATAATGTGCTACTAACAAGACAGATGCATATGTCAATGAAGGAGAACTGGACCATGTTGAAAATGTGTGTGCGTGCGTGTGTGTGGACCCTGACAGTCCCTGCTGGCCAGAGTCTGGTGCCTGTGGAAATGACATTAATGGCCCGCTCCCCCCTCTGCTCATCTGTCTTTTAAAAGGTTTATACTAACATTTCAAAGGTTAAAGTGTCTTCTGTTAGAGAGACAATGGGACCAGCAACATTAAACCAGCCGGACAATCAGTTCGTCATTTATTTCTAGTTTGCCTTGTTGTTAGTTTGTCGGGATCAAACATGTGACACAGACAGGACTGAGTTAAATTCACTTTCTGTTCCTTTATTTGAATGAATGAATGTTTGTTTGTGGATATTACTTTTTTGTTTTTTTTTTTAAAAATACTTGCCGATGGCTTTAAACTGGAAAGAGCTGTGTTTTAAAGTGGGTTCTCTTATTATATATGTATTATTATATATATATATAAATGAAAGTGAATTCAGCTTAATTGTGTGTATCCATACTTTATCAGAATACAAGGTATCATCTCGTATCAAATGTGAAGATTATTATAAGTAACTTATACCGTCCTTACTTTGCCATCATGTCCACTGTGGATGGCTCTTCAGTTCACATTCTGAGCATGAGGGATGTTTTTAGTGCTCCTGAAGAAATGCTCTGTGACATTTTTACACAATCAATGTCTAAAATCAGTAAGTATGTAACTTTTAGATGATGTATTTCTAAATAAAAAAAAAAAAATGTCTGCGCTTCACTAGACTTTATGCATTTGTCCAGTATTGAGAATAGTGATGATTTTGCAAAATGAACGATTGAATCATATGAATAGTTTTTTGTAGCTTGTATAAGCAGTAATTTCTATACTGTAATAAATATGTCATCACGACATTATTCACTGATGTTTGTGTGTGTGTATTTGTATGTGTGTGTGTGTGTGACATACCCCTAAAAAGTTGAAGCTGTTGATTTGGTTTTGCTCAATAATTCAAATGGCTGAAAGGAAAATAGTGAAACATGGTAATAATATTTGCACTAAAGATCTACTTTAGTTTGCACATGAACTGGTGCAGTAATACTTTGTGTGTACATGTTTCTGCAGATTATTTGCATTAAAGCAGCTACAGTCTATATTTGTATATCAACAATGGATCATGTGACTAATCTTAAGGTCACTTCTTGATATCGTCTTTCAACTCACTGAATTTGTTGGAGTTGTTTTCAGCCTCAGCAGGAAGCTGTTTTCAGGGAAATAATTACAATAAGCCACCACGCTACCTGCTCAGCACCAAACAGCAGACAGACAAGTTAGCAACCAGCCGCTGAATATAGCCAAAGAGTTGGTGGAGACCAAACACAGAGCTAAGAGAGTGACATTCTCCAGGTGGCTAGACGCTCAGGTCCAAATGGATGATCAAGTTGGATGCGCAAGATTTGTAACTAAGCAGCTGTTTGCTAAGGTTGTTTCTGCTGCCCCCAGGTGGCAAAAATGAGTCACTACAGGTTTAAAGGGTTCGTCATCGTTGAACACAGAGCAGAAAGCTGCTGCTGAACTGCTGTCTGTGGGTTGAACCTCTTGACTCAGCCATCAAATGAAAAAAACTGATCTTAAAGAATGTGTGATCACATGTGCAACAAGTTTCGTCTCATCGAGAACAGTGCAGCAGAAGTTTTCTTCATCCTCTCTAGCCAGAATCATTTGGCAGTTCCATTAAATTAAGTAGCTTGAAAAACATCAACACTCATTTTGACCCTGAAGTTACTGACTGTCATATTTTATCAGCTCCTCCTGTTCGCCCTCAGACTGTGCTGATATTTATTTTGCACAGGACTCGTTCTTACGGTAGAGCGGTGTCTGTGCTCCTCTTCTGCCCTCCAACATGTCACTCTGTCTCCAGCAGCTGTCTCTTCCTAATGGCCCGACCTTTCTGCTTCTCCACTCTCCTTCTAGCCCTGCCATCATTATCACAGCTCACTGTCACACCCTGTGCTGCGCACTCTGTGCCTTGGTGGGGTAATTGACATAATTGGACTGTATGACATTGGTGGACATGAGGGGGAAATGGAGTGAAATGGTGACTCGGCATAGAAAGATAATAATAATAATAATGATGATGGTTGATGTAATTGTCTGTCATGAGAATCCTGGTGAAGCTTTTACAGCAGTGTGATTGTGATACAATTGTGAGGATGATCTTGAGTGTTCAAAGCTGATTGTAGAGATAATGATGATGGAAGTTGTGGTGAATTAGTTTAATTTGGAGTAATGAACAATAAGTCTTTTGTAGGCTATCAATTTGTTGTATAAATTAAAGCAAATTGTAATTGTTACTGTGCATAGATTATGCACAGTAATAATATCCATTCTGATGCTAAAATTGACAGTAATTACAATAAAAGCAGTTTCTTTGGGTTGCTCATTGTTAAAGAAATAGTTTGAAATTATTCACTTTCATGTGAGAGTTAGCTGCTTATCAGACCTCTGTGGCCTGCTCCTCATCTCTGCTGGAGGCTTGCAGTTCACTGGTCGAGCAATGTAGAAGCCAGGTTTTGACAAGGAAGAAGAATGAGAGGAATAAAGAAGAATAAGATCTCTGGTTCCTTTTTTCAGCTGTCCATTGTGTGTTTTTAGGAGTGCAGTGCTAACCTGGTGGATTACTTTCAAGTGTTAACATTGGACTATTTGATTGAATGATGAAAGGGAAGGAAGAAATAATCAGATTTCCTAATTAATAAATACTCACTGAGCTTTCTCTGCTTTGGCAACTCACGCACACTTTGAAGCAGCATATTTGCGAGTTTTCCACAAGCATTTGATGCTGTCAGGAGTGAAATATGACGAACAATTTGTAAAACTTCCTGTTAAAAAAAAAGTCTTTTTAAAAAACACTAAAACTCCATTTTCACATCATGAGTTTCCTCACCACAACTGAAGACACATAGCCTCACCGCACATGTCTCCTTTTTGCTGCACTGGCAAACTGAACCATGATTTTAAAAAAAAAGATGATATGATACGAAGGAGGATGGGGAGGGTGACGCTGATAATTAAGATGATGAAGGGCAGGTGTGGGTCGTGCGCTGGACCTTCACAGCTTAAGTGCAAACACGGCCAGTTGCTAGGCAACAGTGTCCACCGGGGGTCCTTGTAAGGCCTGGAGCTGGGGTGAGACAAGGGGTCGACACAACTCTACCTTCAAACCCCACAGCATGCTAAAAATAGACAAAGGGTGTGTGTGTGTGTGTGTGTGTGTGTGTAAAAAGGACTGTGGAGAAAATGACAGACAAAAACAGAGATACATGGAATAAGTGACATCAAGTGTACGGAGAAGGATGGAGAAGATTTGGGGAGGGTGGCACAAGCCAATGGGTGAAGGCAAAGTCTGATGCATTAGCCGAGCGGTGCGTAAGTCTGCTGTAACACGAGCTTTTTTCTATCTGTCTTCTCTGAGAAAGCTTCATCCCCTTCTGCCTTACTTCCCTCATGCACACACTCACACACACCCATCTCCTTTTATAAAAATACCCAAGGACAATCCTCACTATAAATAGGAAGTGCTGTCAACTGGCTCTGGAGAAATGGGACCTTCTGTTCAGCTAACTATTTTTGCGGCCCTTTGTAGCTGTGACCCCTCACACTGTCAATTACATCCATTTTCCACACTATTAAAGACCAGAAAATCATCTAATTGTAAATGTTGTGTCAAAAACTCTCAAGGCCTAACCATGATATGACATGTTTTCCTTACTTTTAAGATGTATTGTAGCATTAAAATACGAAATCTCCTCACATGTAGTGTGTTTTATTTTTCCTAAAAGGCCACAGGCATTGTTTTCTTCTCCCACAGAGACTTGTTCCAGAGCAGCAGTGATGGACTCAGTGTTATATTATTTACTTGGCTCCTCTTTCAGCACTGGGCTCTTTTGGTTCCAGCTCTGGAGCGGTAATCGAGCTCCACACATACTGCAGGTGATTTATAGGCCCCGGGGTCGCCATCCAGTAGCCCTGTCCTCAGCTATTCTACCGACAGCTACAACCTGCCTGCATATACTGTACGCACACTGTGACACAAGGTGGTTGTTTCCTACTTTTTAGTTGGCATACACCTCGAGCCATTTGTCATCGGTTTATGAGATTTGTTAAAAGTGCTTATATATGACAGAATGAACATTAAACATGCACAATATTTGTCTTCATTCTTATTTGTTTTTGTGTTTTACATTTGTGCTCACAATTTTCAAAAAGGCTTCACACACATTTTCACGCACTGTGCAGTTCATCAGTTCATTCAGTTCAAGACAGGTTAGCTTAGACATGTTAGCATCTTATGTTATTTTCACTTTTTATCCTGTGTTTTTCGTTTTGAAGTGGGTAAAAAAAAAGTTAGCAAACATGGTATCTGTCTTAGTATACAGCCCCTTAAGCACTGCTTTGGTATGTGGAGAAATCCAAACACAGACCTGCCATGTGCGGTTGCTCAGCTACGATTGGACAATCACTGTTGGAGGGAGGGGTTTATTGAACTATCAGCTGTATCCCAAATAATGAAGGAGAAACAAAACGTGGTTACACAGGTGTGTGTGTGTGTGTGTGTGTGTGTGTGTGTGTGTGTGTATATATATATATATATATTATTTTGTATTGTCACTTTTGTAATTGATAATATTAATTGTAAAACAAATGAGACTCTAAATGTTGATTACTACTATTAATAGTTACTCATCTTCTCTACAGTGTGTGTGTGTGTGTGTGTGTGTGTGTGTGTGTGCGTGCGTGTGTGTACCCTAGGAACAGGGCTTGGTTTGGGACAGCACTTAAAGCTTAGCACCATTCCAACTAAACACCTGTCACACACACACACACACACACACACACACAGAGTTGCATGCTCTCACACTTGGATGCCCACACACACACACACCTGTCCGTTGCATACCATACACTCTGTCTGTCTGTTCCTCTGTCTGTCTGTCTGCCTGTCTGTCTCACACTCACAGTTGAACATACTGTGACATGCTCAGAGATGTTGTCTGCAAGGTCACATTTCTATATTCTCTCACATGGCCGCTGTTACACTTGTGTTTTTCTGATTACAGCCTGCATCCATGCTGTAAACACCTTCTCACAGACATTTGTTTAGGGCTGCAGTTGTGTGTGCCATAGAGTACATTTACTCAAGTTCTGCACTTATGTACAGATTTGAGGTACTTTACTTGAGAATTTCTAGTTTCTTCAACCTTACACTTTCTACACTTCAGAGGGAAATATAATATTTTTTACATTGCTACATTTGTCTGACAGCTAAATAAACTAAAAACCATTTGAATTTGTCTAAAAATGCAAAGCGCATTATGATGCACTGCTGTAGATTTAATAATGCAACAGTATATAAAGTACGTAAAATAAGATCAATCTTAAATGTCTACAGCAGTAAAATGCAACAGCAATATTATTTTCATACTTTAAGTAAATGTTGCTGATAAGGTCTTGAATGCAGGACTTTGAGTATTTTTTAATTGCGATATTAGTATTTTTGCTTAAGTAAAGAATCTGAATACTTCTTCCACTACTGACCACAGAAATATCAGCTGATAAATGCCACCAGTTAAAGTGCATTGAATCTGCAGCTGGAGCATCTTTCAGTACTCCTCAGTCTGTCACAGCTGGTCAATAAACACCAAGCAAAGAGGGTGCAAACACTGAGCTCTCTCGTCCTCCACAACCTCCACGTCTCTCTCTTCTCCATAGTGGACTCCCTGATCTTGCTCAACACTCATCCATCATCCCGTCATCACTGCTGTTCCTCCAGCCCTGTGCACCCAGTCATTCCCAGCCTGCCCGCTCTCAGGCCCGTATATGGCGGGGCCATCCGGCAGGGAGCCACAGGGTTAAATATACTCTGAAGCTCCAAGAATGCCAAACTCCTCCAACTAACCTGCCAGAGAGAGATGCACCACGGAGCAGAGGGGGTCTAACACATACAACAATGGGCTTATTGTCTCATTAGCATAAGCATTTTCTCCAGCAGTCCCACCTATGAGGTGCATCCAGGAATGTTAAAACTCTCCATTCACTGCAGCAGAGCAATGCTCAGAAATCTGAACACATAGTATGAAATAATAATACATTTTAAACATAATACACTGATCCAGTAAATCAAAATAAAAGCCAAAATGATTGTTGGATTGTCCATATTAAATCAACAGCAGCCACACAGCAAGAGGCACAGACAGAAGCACATTTCAATGAACTAGGCAAAGTCCTATCACAATAATCAAAAAGAAAGAAACACATGACACAGGGGTAATCAGAACAAACAAAGAAAGTCAGGCTTATATACCGCTGGTCTGATGAGCCTGATGTGAAGCAGGTGCACAGGTGATTAGGCAGGAGACCACGCCCAGCCTCAGACAGACAAGGGAACAGACAGACAGACAAATAACACAAAGGGAAAGCACAAGGGACAGACAGGTGAGCAGATCACAACAGTAACATAATGCCCAACACAGGCCGCTGCAACCCCAGAACAGTTAGAACCTAAATCAAAAAGAAGTCCCCATTTTTTATCATTTTGATTCTTTCCTACCTTATTTATTCATGTAACTTTTTCATTATAGCTTATTTTTTCTTTTTTTTTTTCAACACAAGGTTAAACATATTGGGTCCAAAAAGGAAGGAATAAGGAATAAGCTCACAGCCAAGAGGTCGCTTCCCCCTAAATTGCTAATCCCTTTGAATTTTCAGAAAAAGGTCATGACCTCAGTGTTCTCAGTGGCAGTTGCAGCCGTGTTAGTTGGAAATCTTGGCATCTTCATTACAATTTATAAAAAGGCCCTAAGTGTGAACAGCACTTGTGTGCACATCATAAAAACAAATTGGAGGTCCCATCCAAAGAATCTGTGGGACAGATTAGTTTGGACACTTCTTAAGAAGACATAAATCAAAGATACTTAAGCAGTGCAGCAGCTGGTACAAAGCCATTTATTGATGTCATAAGTCTCATTAAAGACTGGACAGGACTGTAAACAAAACCACATCTTGGAGGCACGGTGCAGAGTGTGTGTTTCTGTGAGTGTGTGTGTGTTTGCCCTGTGTCGTGTTGGCTCTGCTTCACTGCAAAGCCCAAGCAGATCTTCTGAGGAGGAAGTGGCTCTTTATCGGTTTCTAGTCTCTCCGTGGACCAGAGACAGGAGTTGGGGGGGTAGGGGGGTGCACCTCAGTCTGAGATTTGGTGACATAACAGAGCAACACGAGAGCCTGAAGTGTGTCCTCACTTGATGTTCTCAGGGACACACTTACTTAGGAGAGCGCCTGCCCTTGGTTTACTTCCAGGGACAGTTTTCGAGGCACGTGGCAGCAAAGTGATGAAGTGGGTGCAGGAGAGGACAGGAATCATGAGCTGGTGAAACAGAGAAGAGGGAGATTTCAGACAAGAGATGGTTGGGATGGCAGGAGGCGGGAGAATATTCACACATACGTATGAGCTGGATCACAATAATTTGCTATTGTTAAAGCTAAGTTTCGCAATGAGGTAATTATAGTTAGCAAAGGCCTTGAATGACCAAATGATTGGATTTGATCAGCAGAAAAAGCTGCGTCACAGGAATAGTTTGACATTTTGGGAGGAAAAATGACTGAAACCACTCTCATGTCTGTATATGAAGCCACAGCCTGCAGCCACTTAGCATAGCATAAAGACTAAACAGGAGAAAACAGCTAGCCCGACTCTGTGCAAGGTTTAAAAAAGTCTTCCTATGAGCACTTCTACCGCTCACTAATGAGCTCATTTGCTTGTGCAAAAACTGAAGCGTGAAAACAACAAGTTGTGGTTTTAAAGGCATTATGTGACTATTTCTTGGCTCTGAGCACCCAGTGGAGACTCTCGGGAGTTACTGCTCCTGGCCAAGAAACAGCCCAGCAAATAATCCCTGTGAAACAGAAAAATAGCTTTTACATATTAATCAATGAGCTGTGGATGTGCTGCTAGTCAGTTTCTTATGGAGGCAGTGAGGTTAGATCTTTCCCCATTTCCAGTCTTTGTGTTAAACTAAGCTGCTGTCTGTCGCTTCATATTTATCATACAGACATTCAAGTGGTGTCAATCTTCTCAGCAAGGAAGCAAATAAGTTTATTTCCCCAAAATGTTGAACTATTCCGTTAACTGCCTTTCATCAAAAGGAAACAGTTTTCTGTTTGCATGGTGAAACAGGAGAATAATCTGGTTATTGCAGAGCATGTTAGCACTCATCCCCACCTTGATGTAACCTTCAAGCCTCAGTGTAGCATCTAGGGGGGTCTTCGCCTGCAGGGTGTCACATTCTCAAACCTCCCTGAAAGAACACCGAAATTCTGCCAGTGTGTCATAACTGCCTGCCCACATGCCCACTGCACTATTTATACCAGAGGAGCACAACTGCTGCTATAGGTACAGTTACAGTGGGGCACTTCAAACCCCAGCTGCCCCGCCTCAGCTAATAATACAATGCAGTATAAGCACTACCTGCCTACACACAGATACACACACACACACACACATTTGGCTACTTCCTGTATCTATCATGGTGATGAGCAGCCACAGGCGACAGTCCTGCCGTGCCCACCCCCCTACACCAAGCCGCCTGCCAACAAGCGCTCGTTACATCACGGCTGAGCCTGTCCCCGTCCCAGCTCCAAATCATTATGCACATAATCATTTGAGGGGTAAGGAGAATGTGGTCTATAACTGCAGGGTGTTTGTGGCAGGTGCACAGAGTCCACTGTCAACACAAAGAGACAAACAAGGAAACAAAAAAAAGCAAGACGATAATTAAGTCACAGCCGTGAAGCTGAAGTCCTAGAAGTTTGAGTTTACACACTTTCATGAGGTAAAACTTGATGGCCAGCAGGTCCCCCACCCTCCAGAGACACAATTTTGAAAACATATTTCATGTCTTAAAATGGTAGGCCTATAGTCACTTACAATTAGCATTTAGGTTTCATGTTTTACTGTCTTCAACAGATTTAATGTGGCTTTTTTGACACTGATTAACAGGCAAAGACCCTTTCCTGTCAAAGTTACAGTCACAGGTGTATTAATGCCTCCAATCAAGAGCAAGTGCCCCTTAACTGCACACAGGTGATCTCCACTGAACTAATGATGTGACTTCTAAAGCCAACAGGCTGCTCCGGTGCTGATTTATGTGTATCTTATTAATGGAGGGGAAGGCTTATGAAAGTTTCCTGTATATTTGGAATTAATTCAGATCACTTTCTAACAAAGTTTACATGAAATCTACTTTGTTTTAATGTTGTTAGACAGTAAAACATGAAAACTTGAATTATTTCATGGTAGGCTGCTACATACAGTATTTCAAGGTATAAAATCTGTTTTCAAAATGATGTCTTAGGACCTGTGGTGGCCATCAAGGTTTAGCCACATTAAATCTACTTTGTAAAACAATAAAACATGAAAACTTCCGAGGGGGTGAATACTTCTTACAGGCACTGTTGTGCTTTTGTTTGCTTTAATGTTTTCTGTTGGTTTTGAGCGTGTTTCATCAGCAGGTAGATGACAGGTGTGATGAAGTTTTATGATCAAGCCTTTTACAATTTGTTTGTGTTGAACAGTCAATGAGCTGATTGGCAGAGTCCTAATTATCCACCGTTTTGGGGGAGCAGCGAGGGGCCTCGGCTTTACGCTTACGTGCAAAGAAAACATTCATTTGTATCTCCCATATTTGCTGTAATTTAAAATAATATGAATAGTGAGAGAGTTAAACTTTTTCAAGGACAAAGATGTGTCCGTTATGAAAACATATTTACATTTGTAGATCTTGATATGTTTTGGTGTGAGATTGACTGACTGCAGAGCACTGAGGGGTCGACAGTAGAGGACGTCCTGTTTTAGGAGTACTGTGTGCTCTCCCTTGTCCATGATATCCCGGGACTTAAATATCCTTAAGTCAACAGCCACAACAGGAAACATGACATGTTAACCCCCTGCGAGCAATAGCACCTTGAAAACATGAAGTCACAGGTACAACTGCCAAATCTGACCAGCTGGCTTGGCAGCTAACACCAAACAATCACTTCATCAAAGTCAGAGTAAGGTTAAGCAAAGCAAAGCTAATTATTTCAACCAATAAGCACCTGGATAAGCGCAATTCCATTAAGGTTAGGGAAGTAAAATTGTATAAATTGCATTTATATCAATTAGTGATTAAAGCCTCTCATTTTGTTGTAAGTTAGGTTTCAGGAAAATTATGTGTCATTGCAATATTGAGGTGAAGTGTCCTTTTGACGGCTCAAATGATTGAATGAATGTGTGATGCACACCTAATCATTCTTTCCAAGTAATGATCCCAAACCAGTGTTTCAAGAATTGCCTCTTCACTGTGCAAGAACACTAATACGTGTGTGTGTGTGTGTGTGTGTGTGTGTGTGTGTGTGTGTGTGTGTGTGCCTCTGCACGGGTGGTGCAGCATTATCACTGCTGTGTTTTATTAGCATTAGAGCACAGTGCTTAGGATGAGCCGCAGTAACCTGATCCCAAAGGGAGATTGAGCTAAATGTCAGTGAGCCACCTTGAGCTTTGCACTGCTACAGCCAGCCTACAACAGCGCCGCCGGGCAGAGGGGAAACACACAGAGGAGCAGCTTAAATGCAGACACTGGCCTGCAGGGAGACAGAGGCAAGAGGCAAATGTTGGGGAAGACAGAGGGTAGAAAAACCAAAGAAAAAGAGGTGATGAACCTGCAGGGAGTTAAGATGAGGAATGAGAAAAGGCCAGTGATGAAGGATGATACTCTGATGACAGTGGCTGGTCTGCTTCCCATTGTTTCTCGGCTTTTATGGCTATGACAGAGTCCACTTATCATACCACACTGACTGACTGGATAAGTGATGATATGAGTGAGATGCATATATGTTCAGGTTTTTTATTAAATGATAAAAAAAAAAAAAAACAGTGAAAACATCTAGAACTACACTAAGCATCAGTGCTCATTTCATTACATTATATATAGTATAATCTAAAACTTTAACATATGTTTACATAAACTACATTCTATTTGTTTCTTATCTGATTACAGGTCATTAAAATGGAAACATTTCTAATTGTACAGTATTTGGAGAGGGGTCAGTGACAAACCCACTGACAGACAATTATGCATTCCCTTCAGCTCTGCAGAGCATTTTAGTGTCTTTCAGCTTATTGTTGAACTATCCGTCCCCAAATTTTACCTTTTTGGTTTACTCTCACTGCTCTTAAAGAACCCTCTAAAAAGCCACTGCACACAACCTGCTCAGCACTAAACTGTGGTGGTTTGGGAAATTCAGTAATTTTCTTGTGTGCTGTGGAGAAGTGTGGGGCTTTCTTTCCTGTGTTTCTCCTGGTGGCTGGAAGCTGGCTCCAACACAGCTGGGACTCATCACAATCAAGCAACAGCATAAAGACTGTGGACTTCTCCTGCACCGATCTCCAGCGTCTCTGCCACCCACCCCGCCCAGCCAGTCCACAAACATCACCACCTAGTTTCACATGTGCCTCCACCACCATGTGCCCTCTACACAAGTACTCACACCACCTGAGCTCTGTGCACTCCAGTGTCTCTCTGAACAGCTCTTCACCTCAGTACCTCAAGCCTAACCTGCTATTCCCAGGACTTCCCAGCTACTATTTTCCCACATACCTGGAGTCTCCTGTCATTATCCATTCAAAAAAAAATTCCCATTTTACCCTTGCTCCCTGTTTGCATGTCTGCTATTGAGTCCAAATCCTGCCAAAATGTAACACTAAACAGCAGACACAGATCTGTTACTGCTGGTTTTAAATTAAAGCCGATTTGGAAGTGATAACAGGTTCCAGCAGGGTTCCCCTTTGTTTGCATTTGGCCCTGCAAACATACACATCCATTACAGACCATATGTTCTGTCATGTGACATGAGGACAGGACACAAGAGACCAGACAGCCATAATCGTTGCTCTTTTTTACTACATTATCAGCAATCTGCAGTTAACATGCTTTCCACAGCAATAAAAGGGGCTTAAGTGAACTGAACTCACATGCTGTTCATAGATCCTAAAAGCCTCTCTACCTCTCCCCCTCTATGATACTTCACCCAGCACCGCTCTTTTATTTCCTCCTCTCTCTCCTCCTAACCCTAACCCTTTGCTGCATGTATGTTTGTGTACTTATGAGGGCATTTCTCTCTGTATAACACCTTCAGGGCATTGCAAAAGCAGAATTCCTGTCGTCTTCCATGTGCTACAGAGGAGAAATAAAAGTTTTGGACCTCTCAGTTTTCTCTTGATGTATGCATGTGTTGCCACTGTCGGCTGTCCCGCCATTGCTTTATCCTAAAATCCATAAGTGGAAGAAGTATTCAGATCCTTTAACTGAGTAAAAGTACCAGCACAACAATTTAAAAACATGGAATAATGTACTTAAAATATCAAAAGTGAAAGCATTGTTTCTGCAGAAAACTGCTCTTGTGACTGATATACTGTGTGTGTGTGTGTGTGTGTGTGTGTGTGTGTGTGTGTATGTGTGTGTATAATGTAAAATGTTATGTTAATACTACTGAATCAATGCTGA
Source organism: Chaetodon auriga (assembly GCF_051107435.1). NCBI lineage: Eukaryota > Metazoa > Chordata > Actinopteri > Chaetodontiformes > Chaetodontidae > Chaetodon > Chaetodon auriga. The sequence continues at coordinate 14,335,364 of NC_135089.1, read as the reverse complement.
AGCAGTGTGTTACTGGTGTAGTTGTTTTAACTATATACATTTTGAGTTTAATCCAGTGGGGGGGGGGGGGGTCACCCTTTACCACTTGTTGAGTGTCCACAGACATGTGCACACACATAAACAGAGAAGCACTCTGTCATGTGCTCATGAGTGTCCCCCAACTCTCATTCAGAAAGCCTTTATGTTGCCCCTCCTCAATGTCCTGATCATGCATGTTCTCTCATGCACATCTTATTTCCAGCTTGCCGGGCAGCAGACCCCTCTGCAGTTGTTGCCCTCTCTCACCCCCCCCACCCCCCCGCCTATTCTTTACCACAGGGCCATCCCTGCCCACCTATTTGTGACGTTCTCAGCCAATGAGGGGTGAGTGCATGGTGAGCAAGCACCAATGAGGCCACTTTTTCATCTGTATAAAACTTTTCAGGACAGTTTGCCGGGTTGCACTTTCTGTCAGTCCAGGGCTCCGAGAGGAGAGCAACAGCCCAGAGAGAGAGAAGGGGGTAGAGAGAGCAAGTGTGAACGCAGGGGGGTTGCCAGTTTTTAATCCCAATCCCACACTCCAAGAAAGTGGTGGGTGAACATGGCCTCAGGTGTTGTAACTTTCAGTATCGGGCCAACTGGGCCGCTCAGACTGATGTGAATGTTTCTGTGTTTTTCTATCCCTTTGTCCTGAAGCCTCTCCGTTTCAGCAAGGATGGAGAACGCACACACCAAAGAGTCAGGGGAGGTCCTGTCCTACTTTGGCGTGACTGAAGACACCGGCCTCTCACCTGAGCAGGTTAAGAAGAACTTGGACAAGTATGGCTTCAACGGTGAGGGCGAGAAAGAGAAAAAGATGGATGGATGGTTGGATGGATGGAGGAAGCGGTTGGATGGAGCATTGGAGAGTGGAAAGAAAGAGTAGTAATGAATGAAATGGTTGAGGAATCACTGGATGGAAAGGTCTAAGAGGAGGAACATTTGGATTTAGCTTGGAAGACAGAGTGTAAGGCATAGAGGTTGAAAAACAGTATACCTGAGAGGTGTAGCAAAGATAAAATGGCAGAAGCAAACACTGAGGGAAGAAGAAAGAGAAGGTGGAGGAGGAGAAGCAATGGGACGACTGACAGATGAACTGGCACTGTGTATGAGCTTTTCACGATGGTCTAATTAAGGGAAACTATCCGAATGACACAAAGGGGGAGTGATGTTTGTGCAGCAGGTGCTTTAGAGTTTCAGGTTTCTGGCAATCGCTACTGGCTTTAGTTTAGATTGAAGATTCTTAATTTATCTTTTATTTTGAAACTCAAGCATGACAGTTCATTCTTGACTTTGGAAGCAATTCAAGGTCAACATACTTATTTACTTCCAACTGCATCTCATGGCCTCAACTCCATCCATTAAAGAAGGCATGAAATGCAGCTGAAAGCTCCCGAAAAGGCTCGTAAGAGGACCTTGAGTTCAGATTTTTGAATTTTTTATTTTTTGCATTCTTTAGGCCATTTAAAGGACATTTGGTGTAAATAATATCTTCAACAGTGGGTCTGTTCTGCTGAGGTGACCTTATACCTACAGTAAATTGAAGTGAGCCATCATTAATGTTATTGATTACACTTGTGCTTTTTCCTCTGTGACATGTCAAAGAGCATTTGACTCATAGCAAAGTGTGAATTTAAAAGGCATCTCTGTGAGCAAGCTTTTCACTGTTTAAACTTTTACCCTCTTACCGCTGCATTAAATCATGGAGTATCTCAGCTGACAAATGAATGTTGACAGAGTAACAGCAAATGGGAATAGCAGAGTAATTGGGGTCAGCGTAAAGGTCAGTTACTAAAGTCACCATGTTTGTGTCATAAACTGGCAGAGAGTCAAGGAGGCCTGAACAAACCAGCTGCTACTTCACGTTCACAGTTCAGGGATGGATGTTAGATCATAGTTTCTGTAATGTGATGTCCAGTTTATTGTGGTTTGATCCCAAAACGTGTCAAACTGTTTCGTCCTCGTTGACTTTTTACACTGCAAACATTAAAAAATGCAGTAAATGTGACGTACAGCTTCACTTTATTAACATTGTTTGTCTCTCTTCGCCCACAGAGCTGCCAGCAGAGGAGGGTGAGTCCACTTTAAACACCTGCTTTTTAATTACTCATGATGAACTAACCCTGTTCAAGTGCATCTTTTCGCTTTGTCCCACCCGGACACACCTGTTCCTCTCACTTCCTGTGATGACAAGTCATTCATTTAATCCCTGTCATTGACTTCTCGTGCTGTACCAACCAGTGTTAAAACAGAGACCCAAACTGCTAATAATATGTTCACACTGCACACAACTTAAGAAAGCAGTCGATCCAAGGCCACTCAGTTTCTGTGGTTTGGGAGATGTTGGATGTGTGGCTTCAATAATTAGCATTAATATTTAGCATGCCTGTCTGCATCAATGGTCTTACAGCTATGTTAATTTGACTCAAAGACAAGCAGGACAATATGGCAACCAGTGTTGTGCACACAAAGTAAAACAACACCATATAGATAGTAGGGGGACATAGAACAAAATTACCAATCATTTATCCTTTACTTAATGTTTTTCACGACTTAACCCTTGTTGGCTAATCTATCTTGCATGCAAAAGCACATGAATTATCAAAATTATATAGACATTGCATGATATTTTAACCATTGACCAGGTAAATTTATAAACACATGAACATGTAAAGCAAGGAAGCACACAAATGACCACATACGCTTGAATAATGTGTGTGATTTTATGTATTTTCTTGAACAGGAAAGACTATCTGGGAGTTGGTGGTGGAACAGTTTGAGGACCTGTTGGTCAGAATCCTACTGCTGGCCGCCTGCATCTCTTTTGTGAGTTTGCTCACTTTTCCCTTCACATGAACCAGAGCATTTGTATCCACTGAGTCCTATTTTCCACAGTAAGATGCACAGTACAGAATGTACATGCAGGGACTCTGCAGAGGTTTTAGAACATCACGTATTTAAGGATCTTTGTCATGTCCACATTTGGAAGGTGCTACATATTTGTTCTTTTCCAACTTCACTAACATTTGGCCCATATAGAGTTCCAGTAACTGAATCCAAACAATAGAAATCCAGAAATCTTGTTGTTGAACTATTTATAATAGTTGTGCCTCTTTCATGAAATTACTTATTTATATTCGATTAAGCACTTGACATGCACTCTGTAAACTCCTCCTGTATTTTACTCAACATATCTTCCCCTCAAAAGGACTTTTCATAATCTGATTTAATTATTAGATTGCAGATTATATTATCATATAGAGAATAATTAGTAGAAATCCTGGGAACCCTCAAATCGATTTGTTGTGTTGCCTTTTGTTTTGACATTTTAGTACAATTAAAACCCTGCATTTAGCCTAATGACTAGAAGGTGGTATCAGCAATCAAAGCACTGCCATGACCTTGCTGCCACTTGTCCTTAACAGCCCCCACCAATCAAATGGTTGTGTTTAAGTTTAGGTCATAGTAAGGTTGATGTTTGGCTTGTCTGAATACTGGAGGAGCTGCTTGAGAGACAACAAAGTCATAAACTAGCTGCTCACAGTCACAAACAAGGTCACTTCTTGTCTCTGCTTCTACGCGAGGTCCGGTGAAGTGATAGGAGTAAAAGAAACAAGGCTGGCGATAACAAAAGTGCATGTTCAGGCACAATAAAGAACCCGAACCCGATGACGTGCAAACCCTGAGCTGCATCTTCCCTGACCCCTCCCCTGTTTTCTTTGTGACTACACACACCCTCACACATTCAGGCCAATGAACAGAGCGTGTACATCGCTGAGTTATTAAATTACATTTGGATCCATGTCCTCACTCTCATTTACACAAGGAATCCCTCTCTCTCCCTCCCTGCTGCTCTCTCCAAAACAGTTTTGTGGAGGAGAGCAGGCTGGACACATTGTCTTAATCCTCCATCTCTGCCCTCTGGCCTCCCTGCACAGCTGTCACTATGGCCTTAGAAGGCCTGACGGCTCTGTGTGTGTGTGTGTGTGTGTGTGTGTGTGTGTGTGTGTGTATTACTTACATTGTGGAGGTATAAATCAGTTTACGCAGTCACATTATGGGGACTCACCTTCTTTATGGGTACAAAATGCAAAACATAAATCATTACATTTTAAGGTGAAGGCCTGGGTAAATGTTAGGGTTCTGTAAATGGTGGTTATGGTTATGGTTAGGGTAAGCTTCCACGAAATAAATGTAAGTCTATGTAATGTCCTCAAAAGTGATGGAAAAATGACTGTGGGTGTGTGTGTGTTTGCACATACAGTATGCATAGCAGGAGCTTTATTTTAAGAAAGTCTCAAGCCAGGACGAGAAACTGTATCCTTGAACAAAGGTCAGGGATGGAAGGAACGAGGGATGGCTTGCAGCAGCAGGAGAGAGTGAAAGACACAGAGGAGGGTGGAGGTGGGGGGTGTGGGGGTTGGGGATTGGGTTGCACAATGGCATTGTTTCTTACAATGACAAACGAGAGCAATAGATTCAGAGTCGTATACGGTTTCTAAAAGAGAGAACACTAAATACTGCAAATACATGGTCAACCTATTCATACACACAGGAATGTCCTGCCACTGAAATGTGCTGACAGGCTCTGACGCTCATTCTGGAGATCGATTGTGTCTTTGAAGAGAAGCGGGGTGAAGACAGACTGGAGAGAGTGAGCTATAGAGCCTATTTTGGGGAAAGGGTGTGAAAAGATGCGAGATGAAAAGCAGGCAAATGAAAACCACGGCAGACGATGATGATGAGCGAAAAGTGAAACGCTGCAGGAGAAAGATGGAGCCTCCTCTCTCTCTCTCTCTCTCTCTCTCTCTCTCTCTCTCTCTCTCTCTCTCTCTCTCTGTGGTTAGCTCTGTGCTCCGCTGGCCTGCAGCTAATCTGTGTCAATGTCAACACGCAGCCTTTCCGAAACAGACCTGTGTTAGTAACTTGGGACCCCCGCTCACAGGGGTGCACACGTGTTTGACTATAGGTTCGGAAAAGAGTCACATGTAGAGATTTCACACATAGGATGACATAAGAGGCAGCAAAGTGAAATGTCATTCAATCCAGTGATGGCATCATAACAGTCATAAATAGCCGCTCACCAGGACCATTTCATGTTTATGTTTAACCCTGGACACCCTGAACAACAGGTGCACAACAGACTTGAAGACACTTGTACCAAGCAGAGAATCACAGGCTTAATGAGAGTAATAATGTGATACTTAACCTCCAAATGAAAGAATCAGTATCATTAGAACAGAACCATGAGAGGATCCATCATTAGAAATGAAGTAGCTACAATACGTCATGATCACATGGTGCTTCTATTAAAAAAACATGGGGTTCTTAGGATTCAGTGTTGGCACCATATTGAGGCTGCAGCTAGCAGTCTACTAGTTTTTGAACATTTGATGGATAGTGAAAACCGCCAGCAAAACCTGAAATTTAAAAAAAAAAAAAGTGGCATATCCTCAGATTTAAGAGGCATAAACATGGACGTTTGACATTTTTGCTCTCTGTCTCTCTCAGGTGCTGGCTATGTTTGAGGAAGGTGAGGAAACTGTCACTGCCTTTGTGGAGCCCTTCGTCATCCTTCTCATCCTCATTGCAAATGCTGTTGTTGGAGTGTGGCAGGTCAGTGATGCACACACACGCACAAACACACACACAGAAGAACAATTGCACTCACAAGGACACATACCTGCCCCCGAATGCTGTCTTTTACACACACCTAAATAGACTCTTATACTTAGTAACAGTCACACACAATAAATCACACTCAATGGCGGCCTGCTCAGGTCGCAGCCCGTGTCCTTTACAGAGAGCACACGCTCCTACCAGAGCTCAAAGTTCAAGGGAATCTAGAAACAGAGGCCTGACGTCAGCAGGAGGTGAAAAGGTGAAAGGTTAAGCCAACGGGTGTGAGTGAAGGGGAGAGGGGAGGGGTGCGATGGCGGACTGGGACCTGTCCTGCCTTGAAGGCTCAAACGGAGTCTGCTTTGTCACAATCCGCACTGTGCAATCCACAGTAAAAATACAGAGGGATGCTCGGGTTACCACAGGCCTGGGGTGTGGGTGTGTGTCTGTGCGTGTTAGGGCGGTTCATATCAACCCTGCGGCAGTCATTTGGAAACTATGCACAAGGATTCACACATGGGGGGTATGGGGGAGGATGGAGAGAGGGAGGGCGGCTGGCATAAGTTGGGCTTTACACTTTGAGGCGGTCGAGGGCAGCCTTGGAAGAAACCACAGACTGAGCTGAACATCGGCCCGTTTGACTTCCCTGATCAACCTGTTGTTGAAGCTTGAGACAGACACACAGACACCTCACACTGCAAACATGTGTGGTGGTCACTGAAGATTTGTGAAATTAGAACTTTGACTGCCTTTGTGCTCCTATTCTATGATATGTATGTACTTAATTTATGTAAAGATTGACTTCACACTCGATCCTGCTTCAACTGTTAATCGTTTTGACATGTTTATAGGCTGATTGGATGGTTAACCACACCTGTCATAACAGAAACTAATTGGCAGATACTGTACATGTAGAGACCCAACTGGGATCCAAATATTGTCTCTTTATAAACATTTGTGGTTTAAAGTTAGTGTGCAGCCGTCACTCTTTTCATTAATAACTCTTTCATTAAAAGCCTTTTGTTTTTCATTCATCTTCCTCTGGGCTCAGTTGGAAAAATGTGATGTCATATTTCCATGCACCAATCAGGATATGGCAACATTTGACTCAAAATCAGATGATGGTTGTTGAGTTGTTGGCTCATGCCAGCGCTGTCAAACTTAGCTGACCAAACATAAATCCTCACAGCCATGATATGGCACTTTAGCTGAGTTTTGAGTGTTTAACTGAAAATAAATATTATCTAAAGATTTGTTTTTCCTCAAACTTCAACTCTGATTGCAGCCTCTTCAGTCATGAGTATTTAATCTTTAAGAGACATACTTAAAAACCAAGAAATCATTTCAAACCAAGTTTCCAAGGACTTTAAACATTGTAGATAAAATAGAAAAAATAGAATAGCAAGAAATTGTTATACAATATTTGGCTTAAAATGTTATGTAGACTGTAGCAGATGCTCTCACTTTTAATATGAAATATCAGGAAGCAGACAAAACAACAGGGAAATCTGAAATACAGTACAATCAAATGCAACAATATGACAAGAGTTACCAACTCAAGTAATTTTTACCAGTTAAATCAACACCACCTGACTGATAAAAATGGAAAACGGAAACGGAAATGTATTGCAGGAATATTCCATCATGAGAGGGGCTCATTGCATGAGTGTAATAAATGGTTTCAATCAAAGTCTCCTTCAAAAGCAATCCAAGGAACACTGTGTGGTTTATTCACAAGCAATATGGAGTTTCATATTCTAATGCACAAGAGGGAATGATGACACACTGGCAGAGTTTGTCTACAGCTGGCATTATCAGGGAGGTCATGGCACCAAAATGACCATATTTTATGTTGTGTTCTGTGTGTATTTTTTGCCACAGGAGCGCAATGCAGAGAGTGCCATTGAGGCTTTGAAGGAGTATGAGCCTGAGATGGGGAAAGTTTACCGCGCGGACAGGAAGAGCGTGCAGAGAATCAAGGCCAGGGAGATCGTTCCTGGTGATGTGGTGGAGGTTTCCGGTAAGATTCCCAAAACTGAACTCTTTCTTTTAGTCCATCCAGCACCTGAAAACACTGTCAGACTATAATGTGGCTGCAGCAGTGATCGTCACAGAGTGTCTATACTTAGTGTAGGAGACATCATTGTGGTCAACTCCTTAAGAACATAACAGCTCAGCTCCCAGTTAAAAATATCAGAGCAGGTTAAAATAAGGACATCCTGTAATTTGTAGGATTTCTGAGTCTACAAGTATGCTAAGATTAGCCACACAGGGTTAAAGGTCGAAAATTAAATGTCTGTATGTGCTGTGTAATCACTGTGTAATATCGGAGAGGAGAGAGTGTCTGCCCTGTTCTTCACACTACACAACTTTAGCATGCACATTATTGTGCAATTATAAAATAAAGCACAATTCTAGAACACAGAAGTAGCATGTAAAAACTATGATCATAAATGCAACACACATACTTGGAAATGTTTAAAGGCTCCATTTTTAAGGGTCTTAGCGACTTTTCCTTTCAGGAGATGAGTAAGCAAAACAAGCAGCAGAGGACACTGAGAAATTAAATCAATTAATCATCAAGAAAATAACAAAAAGGTTCTGATGTTGCAAAAGATTGTGTGAAAGTCAATGTGTATAATGCATGGTATGGTGGATACTCACTAAAAAAATCAAGCTTCTCAGGGTCCTATAGCTTGGCTCATGCGCTCATATACTTCAAAAGAGTCACATGCACGTGTGTGTGAGAGAGCACATGGCTCCTGATGTCCTTGAGAGTGAACATGGGCCCTTTTAAGGCAGTGACAGAATAAAGGGGTGGAGGGGAACTGAAGGAACTTGCTGCAGGAACAAAAAAAAACAAGCTTGAGTATAAATACACTTAATATCGACGGTCTGACTCGCTCCTCTGTCTCTCCCTCTCCCTCTGTTTGCTGTACACCTGTTCTTTTCATTTCATGATCTCCCCAAGGTCTCCCTCTCCCTCTGTCTCTGACTGTGGTATCAGTTTTCAACAACAACACTGTCCATCCAGAGCACTAAAACCAGTCAATCAACCCTGCACCCCTACCCTCCATCCATTGTGCTGTAATGCTGCAGTCAGTTGATATAAAACTGTACTGCTACTACTCATGCAGATAAATCAATAATTTGAAGTCAACAGGCTGAATTAAACTGTATTGTAATTGCATTTCTGTGTGTGTGTTTCTGTGGACAATAGTCGGTGACAAAGTGCCAGCTGACATCAGGATCATCTCCATCAAATCCACAACGCTGCGCGTGGACCAGTCCATTCTTACTGGTAGGTGACAGGGGACAGACGGACAGGCAAAAAAAAAAAAAAAAAAATGCATATTTGAAGTCTGCTTCCGTCCCTGACCACCCCACTCAAAACCTTTCTCTCATAGGTGAGTCTGTCAGTGTGATCAAGCACACCGATGCTGTCCCAGACCCCAGAGCCGTCAACCAGGACAAGAAGAACATGTTGTTCTCTGTGAGTCTTTTTTCTGCATTCTGCTCAACCCTTTCTTCCAAAGGAACAATGACATCAATTACACCTGTGCTTTCCCTGCTGGGACATGCAAAAATGTTTGCAACAACTTTCTCACAACAATAACGCTAATATGCTAATATGTTTATAAGTAGATATTATGTAATGCATTACAAATCTTTAGAAGTTTTTTCATAGTACCCAAGGATACAGGCCAATTAACGTTACTGAACTAGCATTGTTAGCTGCAGCTATTCAAAAATATGTTGCGCTACGGTAAGTCAGGAGATCACTAAAATCTCAAAGATTCATTATCTTTGAACCATGAATTTCTGTTCAAAGTTTTGTGCCAATCGATTTCATAAAGATATTTCAGTCTGGTGCAGGCTGACCAGCTAACTTCCCAATGGTTTTCCCCTGTCTTAAAACTCAGGGCACCAATATCGCCGCTGGGAAAGCCACTGGTATTGCTGTCGCAACTGGTGTCTCCACTGAGATCGGTAAGATTCGTGACCAGATGGCTGCCACTGAGCAGGAGAAGACCCCTCTGCAGCAGAAACTGGACGAGTTTGGAGAGCAGCTGTCTAAGGTTGGTGAGAAAGAAAAGGCCTTCTGAAACTATACCATCACAGCAACAGTTTTCATCTATTTATTCATTTTGTAAAAATCACAAAATGTAATACTGTTTTAAATGAGTTAAGATAGACGATTTGTAAATAGTACAAACTACGACTAATGTCTCACACACCCCTCTGACTGCCTGTCCTCCAGGTCATCTCCCTCATTTGTGTGGCTGTGTGGATAATCAACATCGGCCATTTCAATGACCCCGTCCATGGAGGCTCCTGGATCCGCGGTGCTATCTACTATTTCAAGATTGCTGTGGCTCTGGCTGTGGCTGCCATCCCTGAAGGTAAACCCCTGGGATTAACTTCCATTTGGTTGCCCAAGAAGGTTATCATATCTGAGATTCATCTTGTGTGGCTCATCCATATGATACAGCAGCTACCAGTCCATTTAAAATTCAACTGTGGCTTATGCTTGAGCTTCACAATATCATACAGCACTGTACAGTTTTTTTAAAGGGAACACCACCAATTTTACTTTGTTTACAGAGTACTGTTCAAGTCTGTTTACAGATCATGGGTACTAGTACTACATCTAGTATGTTTATGTTTTGAATTCTCAAAGAAGAATACAAATCTTTCTTTATTTTGGCAGATGAGGCAAACATAACAGATTTTTTTTTTTTTTCCAAGCCTTTCAGAGTGCTTTCAGTTGAGCTGCGCTTCTGCGGGTCATTGTCTGGCCAGGGATCTCTGCCCAGTCTTTTGGTCATGACCCAACTGCATGAGCAGATGAAAGTTGGATAGACATTTGGTCAATAAATCAAGAGCATGCCTAGTTAGTCAGCTCTGTCTTTTTATCTAACTGCTTTGTCCTCAGTTGTGATTTGGACCCTAAAAATCATCAAACTCCTATAATTGAAACAGCCTCTTTTTTGCCGCCTGTTCTGGGACAGAAACTGTCTGGCATTTGGAGGTGCCCTCACAAAACAGTCAGCTACAAACTGTGCCAATACTCATCAGAGACCACAGTCCAATGATGTCGAAAGGACAACATCATCTGCAAACACAGATGCCATCATAATGTCACTAAACTGGACATGCTCCAGACTTTCTCCACACCATTGTCAGAGCTGATTTTTGCCAGGAGTCTGAACACAGATCTGATTGAATAGCTTGCAGCAGCCCCCTCCCACAGGAATGCCTTGGAGAACTCAGTAGTTTGGGTGTGCTCCAGCTGATGTGTTAGAGGCTGTCACCACTATTGTCAGCCTGCCCAGCAGCAGAGTCCCTAAAGTCCAGGTGGTTTTGAACAGACATGTCAGATTATTCGTCCTTTTCACCTGGGGCTCTTTGGCTTAAGAAGTTCCTCTTAATGTTTTCTTCACCTTTCAACTCATCCTTCCTGTTTTAAAGCAATGATTTTGTATTTCATTCAGTACCTCTCTGCTGAATATCTCCCTCCGTTCATCGCAGGTCTGCCAGCTGTCATCACCACCTGCCTGGCTCTGGGAACTCGCCGTATGGCCAAGAAGAACGCCATCGTCAGAAGCCTGCCCTCTGTGGAGACCCTGGGCTGCACCTCAGTCATCTGCTCCGACAAGACCGGTACCCTCACCACCAACCAGATGTGTGTAACTAAGGTAGGTTCATAGTCATCGGTATGAGGTAAATATACTCACATTCATTTTCAATTCAGAGAGTCTGCTTGTGACTGAAAAGAGCAGATCTAATGCAGAACTGCACTTTTTTTTTTGTCATGTTTTCATGCAGATGTTCATCATTGATAAAGTCGATGGTGACAGTGTCTCCCTTGGTCAGTTTGACATCTCTGGCTCAAAGTACACCCCTGAGGGTGAAGTGTAAGTGTCAAAAGAATTAAAAGTTGATGTTACAAGACTGTGCAGACACAGAAATACCGTAACCATTCTTGAACAACAATGCATTGACTAAATATTTTTGCCAATCATATTCTACCAGTACAAGGAACGGCATGTCTGTGAAGTGCGGACAGTACGACGGACTGGTTGAGCTGGCTACCATCTGCGCTCTGTGCAATGACTCTTCTCTGGACTACAATGAGGTCTGCAGAGCATTCAGGAAACATTTATGTTAGCATGTAACCCACCACCAACTTTTATATGTACTTTGTCTTTCATATTTCTCCATGATGCAGTCCAAGGGTATTTATGAGAAAGTGGGTGAGGCCACTGAAACCGCCCTGTGCTGTTTGGTGGAGAAGATGAACGTGTTCAACACTGAAGTGCGCGGCCTGTCCAAGGTGGAGAGGGCAAACACTTGCTGTGCTGTAAGTCCACAAAAGATTCAATATATGAAGTGTGTTATCATATACACAAATACATTTTAGTGTAACATAGAGGACAGCTGCATTATCTATAAATTGAAGTGTTACCTAAGATTTTACAGGTAAATTCATGGCAGCTATATCCACTTATGAATGACAAACTATAATCACTGTAATCTCTAATCAAAATTTCGTAAACAATGGCTCAAATGATTACTTGCATGTGACAGGGGTTGCTCACATACTTAGTTAGTTAGTAGCTGGTGAACATAGTGGTGCATTTAGCAGGTAAACAGTCAGATATCTCCCTCAGGAGTTGGTGGAGACCAAAAATAGAGCTAAAAGTGAGAAAAAAAGTTCCAAACATTAACTAGCAGATGTGCTAGACTCAACCTTGATTTTTTTCATTTTCTAACAGGTGATCAAGCAGCTGATGAAGAAGGAGTTCACCCTGGAGTTCTCCAGAGACAGAAAGTCCATGTCAGTTTACTGCTCTCCTGCCAAGTCCGCCAAAGCCCCTGTGGGAAGCAAGATGTTTGTCAAAGTGAGTGTGTGACCCAAGACATGTAGCACACAAAAACTCTACAAATCTTAACCTTACGATGATGCAAGATGAAAAGTTAAGGGATCCCCAAAGTTATTATGATTCATCCTGAGGGCACATGAATGTTTGAACTAAATGTCATGGCAATCCATTCAAGAATTGTTGAGATATTTCACTTGAAGCCACAAATGTGCCCTTCACAGTGGCACTACAGGAAAACTCAAAGGATCATCAAAATCATTCGTATACGTTGTTTGGGGTCCATGAATGTCTGCCCAAAATTTCATGCCAATTAGCTGTGGAGATATTTCAGTCTAGACTGGAGTTGTGGACCAGCTGACTAGCACAGCCGTCCCTACAGCCATTCCACTATTCCACTACCACTAAAATAAAATATTTAAATTTAGGGACTACGAAAGCCTCAGAACAAAAATTATGACATTATAATAAAACAGCCATGTCAGAGCGTCTAAATTCAAAAATTTGGTCTAAATGGAGTTCAAGTCAATCAAGTCACATATTATACGCATATACTGTATGTCGATGATGTTGTATGTTGTGTTAACAGGGTGCTCCAGAAGGTGTCATTGACCGCTGTGCATATGTTCGTGTGGGCACCAACCGTGTACCCCTGACTGGCCCAGTCAAAGACCACATCATGTCTGTCATCAAGGAGTGGGGCACTGGGCGCGACACCCTCCGTTGTTTGGCACTGGCCACCCGTGACACACCTCTGAGGAAGGAAGAAATGAACCTGGAGGACTCAACCAAGTTTGCAGACTATGAGGTGGGTGAGGACAGATAAAGAAACATTCAAGCAGATGTGATGTAGCACAACATTAAGTGTCTCCCTGGTCGCAGCATTTGAAGCTCTAAAGGACACCAACCTTTTTTGTTCTTACTTTTTCTCCAGACTGACTTGACCTTTGTGGGCTGTGTTGGCATGCTCGACCCTCCTCGTAAGGAAGTCATGAGTTCCATCGAGCTGTGCAGGGCAGCTGGCATCCGTGTCATCATGATCACTGGTCAGTACACAAATTATAATCTCAGTGTATAAGAAATCAGGCAAGACTCAACAGAAAGAATGAAATCTTAATTTTTCTCCCCCCAGGTGACAACAAAGGCACAGCGGTGGCCATCTGCCGTCGTATTGGCATCTTCTCTGAGGATGAGGATGTCACTGGCAAGGCCTTCACTGGGCGTGAGTTTGATGACCTCTCTCCATATGATCAGAAGAATGCTGTCCGAAAAGCGTGCTGCTTTGCCAGAGTAGAACCATCCCACAAGTCCAAGATTGTTGAGTTCCTGCAAGGTTTTGATGAGATTACTGCCATGGTGAGATGACAAAGAGCACTTTGTTGTGTTTCTTGACCTTTAAAATGCAATGAAACCATTTGCCTTGAAATGTAGGCAGGAAAATATGATAACTGATCTTTGATTGATGCATCATTCCTCTCCATTTTCCCTCGACCCTTCGCTAAGACTGGTGACGGAGTGAACGATGCCCCTGCCTTGAAGAAGGCGGAGATTGGCATCGCCATGGGCTCTGGCACTGCCGTTGCCAAGTCTGCCTCTGAGATGGTCCTGGCTGACGACAACTTCTCTTCCATTGTGTCCGCTGTTGAGGAGGGCAGAGCCATTTACAACAACATGAAGCAGTTCATCCGCTACCTCATCTCCTCCAATGTAGGCGAGGTCGTCTGGTGAGTACATGATACTTTTGTTGATCAGGTCTGATAATCACTATTTCTTGTGTGAGACCTGTTGGACAGTTTGACTTTTCATGGGATGACAAGCACAGGTGAAATGGCTCAGTTCCATCAAGCATCCCAATAAGATGTGAACACGTTTATATAATCATATTTAGACTGAGACACAAGTCTTTGCTGAAGACAAGAGAGACAAGAAGAGGGACTCTATCAAAATTAAGAAAGTATTTTGCTCACTCCTTTAGTATCTTCTTGACGGCCGCCCTGGGTTTGCCTGAGGCTCTGATCCCTGTACAGCTGCTGTGGGTCAACCTTGTGACTGACGGTCTGCCTGCCACCGCGCTGGGCTTCAACCCCCCTGACCTGGACATCATGGGCAAAGCCCCCCGCTCCCCCAAAGAGCCCCTCATCTCTGGCTGGCTCTTCTTCAGATATTTGGCCATTGGAGGTACAACACATTTATGTTCTCGCTCTCTCTCTTGTTGTCTTATCCAATGAAGCATTTGAGTGCAGGAACAGTGACATGAAATACTCTGTTAGACTGTTTCCTGTCTTTGTACAAAATGCCACGTTTCCATTTTTGTCTTGATTTGGTTTGATATTGCTGATACTCCAGGTAAATTCCTCATCCCCTGGTCGTTGAATGACCTTGTGTATTGTGGCAATTTCCTTCAGCCTATCAAAAATGACCTCCAACCGCCTTTGATAATGTTGTCATTTAAAGGACCAGTGCGTAGGATTTAGTGATATCTTGCAGTGAGGTTGCAGATTACATCCATTTGGACACATTCACCCCGCCTTTTCCAAGCATGTAGGAGAACCAGTGGCCACGAAGCTGGCCAAAAAACACAAAATGTCTTCTCTAGAGCCAGTGTTTGGTTTGTGTTTTCTGGACTACTGTAGAGACACGGTGGTGCAACATGGTGGACTAGAGGACCAATAATGAACAGAATTTCTGACTGCCTTATTCTGTCAATAGATCCCCCTAAGTCTTACACACTGGTCCTTTAAAAGAACACTTACACACCTAGATGAGTATTTGAACTCCTGTCACAGGTTCCTTCCTTGATAACTAGTTTCTCGCTTTGGATGCACTTTCTTATTCAACACTGTAATATCTCTTCTAGGTTATGTTGGTGCCGCAACTGTTGCAGCAGCTGCCTGGTGGTTCCTGTACAGTGATGATGGCCCAATGGTCACCTTCCACCAGCTGGTTAGTATCAAACATCAAACCCTGTGGTACCCTAACACACAGTCCATCCAGCTGCTGTTACTTCAACCTTTTCATGAAAAGTTATGACACCTCTTTACAAGCTCAGAGGCTGAAGAATCAATGTTTCTATCTTCCCTCTCAGTCACACTTCATGCAGTGCAGCGAGGACAACGAGGACTTTGCCGGGGTCCACTGCGAGGTGTTTGAGGCTGCTCCTCCAATGACCATGGCTCTGTCTGTGCTGGTCACCATCGAGATGTGCAACGCTCTGAACAGGTCTGACTACACCATCAACTCATACGGCATTGTGGGTACTTTCACCTGAGCACTAAATGGCAACACTGTTTTTGGAAAGAAGCTGATATTCTATCCAGTGGTGGAATTAAACAAAGAACATTTACTCAAGTAGTTTTTTAAGTCACAGATTCTTGAAAATCTCGATTTTACGCATTACTAATAGTATAGAGCTTACTACAGTAAGTAAGTAAAATACAACTTAAATCAGTAATAATAATGAAAATAATAGCATAACACTTACAGGGGCCATTTTTCTGCGCTGAGGACTTGACCCCTAAAGCACATTTTACTAATAATGCTTGTAGGTACATTAAATTAGGTGATATTTTCAATGCTGGTCATTTCGAATAATGAAGTACTTTAACACTGTAGTACTGCTACTTTTACTTTTAAAGGGTCTGAGTACGTCTTCCTCCACTAGCTTTTGGACAAAAATGCTTTCTGGACTTCGTATCACAAATAACCGTATATCACACGTGGGACATTATCCCTTAATATTCACCATGTGATTATCAGGGCTAACATTCTTCACAACCTTTTCCTACATTCACCTCAGCATACAGACACACTCTTTCATAGGCCGTCACACATTATCAGTCTGCATTAACGTACCCCTCCGCCTCCCCATCCAAACCCCACCTTCCTCCTCCTCCCTCCCCCCCAGCTTGTCTGAGAACCAGTCCCTGGTGCGCATGCCCCCCTGGAGCAACGGCTGGCTGGTGGGCGCCATGAGCCTCTCCATGTCCCTTCACTTCATGATCATCTACGTCGACCCCCTGCCCGTGAGTCTGGCCTCCTGCACTACAGCCCTCTTCTCCAAAGCAAACATCCATCTCCCTCTGCTCCTCCCTCACACACAGCTTACACACTGCCTCTCCAACCTCCATGTTCTCTCTCACATTCTCATTGCTTAAATACTGACTGATGACGCACCGCTCAGTTGCTCCAAGTTACTAACAGAGAGATAACTTTCCACAAGATAACTTTCCTCAATGTTTTCAGATCTTTCTTATGTCTTCACACAATTCTGGGTGAATACTTTCAATTTAGCATTTTAAAATAAATGTAAATGAGCAAGCTGAAGCAGTCTGAAACAAATTCACAGAAATGGTCATGAATTCAATCTGACGTTCACTGATCTCTAGTGGTCACAGTTGGAAACTACAACTCATTCTTCAGTGGGATTAATACAGACATGTTTACTATCATTACTATCATTATCCCACAGCTGTTTATTACTGCTGTGGGATAATGCATGTAGTTTGGCAGCTTTAACACGGTGCTCTCATCCACAGATGATCTTCAAGCTCACTCACTTGAATGTGGAGCAGTGGATTATGGTGCTGAAGCTCTCCTTCCCCGTTATCCTCATTGATGAGGTTCTCAAGTTTGTGGCTCGCACATATCTGGAGGGTAAGTTAAACACGTCGATTGTTTACCAAGTTCCTCCTTTATTCTGTCAGCATGATGTTCATAGAGCACACTATATCCAAAAAACAAATGTGATCATATGTTTACAGGTGGTCTGAGTTATAAACTGCACTCCTCCTCCTTTCAACCTGAACTTGTGCCACCAAATCTCCTTTTTCTTGATTTTATTTATAGAATAATTTACCTCCCATAAAATTAAGTGTCTTTTAATGTCTGTGATTTTAACCTCTCTTCCCTCTTTTCTTATTCCTGACACAGTTTTAATTCTCTGCCACCCTCTTTCCTCTAATCTCTGTTGACTCTGATGACACTGATCTAATTTTCCTCTCCTTGGATGCTCTTTTTCACCATTTCCTCCCTGACAATCCAGTCTAAACCTGTTCCTCCCTCCTCCATACCCCTGTAACACAACAAGGTATTCCCCTGACTCATGCAAAAGGTTTCAGTACTCTGCATCTTGCACATCTTGAAAGTTTCATGCTGGGTACTGTACATGTTCTTTTGGAGTCTTTTTGGACTAACACATCTGGATCCTGAGTGCAGCAGCTATCAGTCAGCTGGCTGTGCATCTGTCATGAACTACCATTAGAAATCTAATAACTGGTCTCAGCATGATACATACTGTTGCATAGTTGGTTACTTTAGCTTATTTCTCAAAGTAGTTTCTAGATGCTCCGATAGCAGAAATAGTCAAACACCGGTTAGTGCATTTGCTATGCTTTTACTGTAATCCATCTAATATTGTGCATTTTGCTGACAAGATTAAACATAATCGAATGTTTTTATAAATTACTTGTCAAACACATCATGTATGCTCAGCTGTGATTATGAAAAAGAAGCAGTCTAATGATTTCTTGACAGTTCTCACATAAAAACATGCTTCAAAAGTCTGATTTCGTCTCTTACATTTCTCACAATTTGTGGAGGTCTTCTACTGAGTTTAACTGGAACTAATACCACTATGTGTCACTGATGAGCTCACTAATTGACTAAAAATTTGAATGAGAAGATAACAAATCAAAATGAGTGTATTTCCCCAAAATTTAAACAAATGAACTAATCACTCTCAATGCATTCACATCACCTCAACTGACTGACATCCGTTTTCCTATCCAGGGAAAGTCTAGAGGCGAAGAGGACAGAGGCTGAAGCAGAGAGAGAGAGAGCTGAGACACAGAGGACGGCGAGAAAAGGCTGAGCGCTCCCACCGAAAGAGAGCAGCCAACAGCCCCTCGACGTGATCAAAACATCGAGTGGCATGAATACAAAAGAAAACACATCAGCCACCTGAAAATACACCAAAAAAAAGCTGCAAAATATTTTTTTCTGTGTATGTACTGAAGTTAATATATAGGTGAGAGTTATTAATTCTGTGTTGATTTTATTCTTAAAGAATAAAGATATGTATTTAAGAATATGTCAGATTTCACTGTCCAATTCGATTTTTGTACGTAACTTGCTCGTTATGGATGTTTAGCAGCGCTTCTTGACCTTCAGTGAAACGGTATGCAAGTATCTAATGTTGTCATGAACAGGCTCCTGCTCATACAGAAGCTCTTCTTTAACTACTCATAATGTAAATTTATGACTGCATTTTGGTTTTGGACAGTTTTTGCACAAGTGAGACAGCTATACATTTACTGTAAAATGTTAACTCTTTCCATTATTCAGCGTTTCTCAACCTTCTGTGGCCTGTGACTCCATATTTCAAGTTCTATTTGCTGCATGTATTTCCAAATAGGTTTAATGGAGATTATCAAATGATTAAGTACATGAAATCCTATTTTATCAAATTACATAGTGTAACAAATGTATCTTCTAAATTTCCCCTGACCGTTCAACATATTAAGAGTTCTCAGCCCATGGTTGAGCCCATCTTTACTTCTCAACATGTACTGACACAACACAAACGGACAAGATGTCACACATTCACATTTCTTCATTGACTTTTACTTCTTGCTTCTTTCCTCATCCACATTCACAAATTTGCTTTAAGTCTAAAAGCTAGAATGACTGTAGTAAGAACCAGATGAGTTAACAGTGCTAAAATAAAAAGACAACAAATTAATGCATATAATAAAATATCCCATCTGAAATGCAGTTATTTTAGTTGGGTTTCTACTTTGCATCACTTGATCACTGCAGTGTGATCCATTGCTTTGAGAGGTCCTTCTTCACGGAAAAAGCCTGCATAGGAAAATGATTGTGTAGTTCATACAGTGCAAAAAGTGTCGGATGTTGAGTGTTACTGGAGTCGTGTCAGTTTTATCGACAGAATGCATTTACCGATGTATTAGTACGGGAATAAATGTGTTAGTGGGTGTAAGAAAATAATGTACAGTGCCCCAAAGAGTTCATCAAAAATCACTTTGGTCACTAAGTAGCAGTTTCAGTCACTGACACCAAGCCATAGCACCAGCTGTGATAATCCCAGTGGTCTCGACAGTATTCAATGTGGCGATGGTTAGTTGGTCCTTATTGGTCCCTCTGGGGATGTCTTCTCTTGGTCTGTGCTCTTTGGTTCCAAAACGACGCGATGACTCACGAGGCGTCTGCAGGCGGGGAACTAGCTTCACTGACTCCTTCTTCCAGGATTTCCTTCACTTGTTCAAGACTTTCAGCCTGCCGGATTAACTCCAGCTTCACCTGAAGGGGGAGAGGCGGGTCAGGAAAGTAAAAATCCAAGCGGGGCACCTCAAACATTTTGAACTGTTTCTGCAAGTGCAACAAAAACGTTTGACCACTTTCATTCATTCAGGATTTCTAACCATCACTCCTGCACTAAAGCTAACTGTCCGGATCTTCTTACCTGCAGCGACTGGGAGAGCTGAACAAAGTCCCTCTGTACAGTCTGGCTGGTGTCCACCTGGGAGCGCAGACTGATCACTTGGCTACGCAGCTCCAAGCACTGTTGGTGCAGGGCCGCCTGACAGCCACAGAGAAAACAGTCGAATTAAATTAAAAGAAAACCAGCACCAACACAAGGTCCATCTTACTTGTTTCCAAAGCTTTCAAACACATCTCTTGGCCTTCCTGAGCGGATGGAGTTGCTGAGTTGTCATAGTCATCTTAAGGTGAGACTGTAACCCTTGTGTCTGTTCAAGGATGCAACGGAGCAACTCCATCCGGTGAGAAAGTAACTTTTTTATTTTCAATAAAATTAAAAATCAGGATTAGCATCTCTGAGAGCAGCCCACTGCAGACAGGATTCATCACCAGCACAAATAACAGCAGTTAAGTGAACAAGCATCAACAGTAACAACACCACATTTATTGCTGAAAGCAGGATTCACCTTATCATTGCTGAGGGTCTTGTTGGTGCTCTGCACATGAGACAGCGCCACCCGCAGGGCTTCCAGTTCAGTGCGGCAGGCCAGCAGTTCGGCCTGCAGCTGGTCCTTCTGAACCTGGATCCTCTCCGTCTCCATCTTCAGACTGGACAGCTGCACTGCACACACGATCACAAACAAGGCTGCTTAAAGTCTGGAGATTAGTGAACCGAAATTGCAGTTTGTTACATGTTCTCTTAGTTTTGGCCATCAGTTGTGTTGCTTATGATGACACCGTACACACAAAAGGGGATGCAATGAATGAAATGTAATCCTTCACCATTCACAAGATTGACTTAGCAGATGATCACTAAAACATTAATCGTTCACTCACCTTCTAAAACCTCTGACGACAGCAGTTGCGAGTGGAAGCAGGCAGGAGGAGATAAAGGGAGAACAGTGTCAGTGTCAAGACGGTCAGTGCTGAAAACCTGTCTGAAGTAACAGAATCCACAGACCGTTCTCCTCTGTCCGGTTGTCCAGCTGCTCCCTCAGGTTGACAATCTCAATGCGGAGCCGCTCCTCACAGTGCGCCCCCTGCAGGTTCGATTTCAACAGTCAGCACACACTAACACGACAAGCTGGAGGCACATAAAATAACTGCCTTTAACATTTTTGATGACCAGCAGATGATCAAAATGCTTCCAGAGCCACGAAAACAAAATCCAACCTTCATTCACACATGAAAGGTGACAAAAACATCTTAAGGTAAAGGAAATAACAGATGAGTAACTGTACCTGCAGCGTTGCTGGGAGTGATGAGCTGGACTCTGGTCCCTCATCCTCAACCTCTTCTCCTTTCAGTCTGGACAGCTCACTGCACATCTTCCTCTGGGAGAAGGATAATTCGGCCTGGACACACGAAGGCCAATTTGAACACCCACTCCACTGAATAATGTGTTAATATATTGAATGCCAGCCCACAAATACTCGATGGGTACTTATAGAGACTTGCCCTGAGAATCGAATTACCACTGTTGATTTAATCACTGTGTGAAGGCTGAGTGACTCATCATGCACTTGGGTTACAGATTTATGGCAAAAACACAATTGAAGAGCTGCCACTTCATTTCTGTTCATGGCATCTTTTAATTAATACAGCTGAAGTAAAACTAACCATAAGAAAATGTAAAAATTCAACATTTTGGGAGATATGCTTCTTCTCTTTCTTGCAAAGTTAGATGAAAAGATTGATACCACTCATATCTGTACAGGAAATATGTAGCTGGAGCCAGCAGCTGGTTAGCTTAGCTAGGCTAAGGCTCTGTATAATCGACATCATTATCACTCACCAGCCGACTCTGGACTGCATTCTGTGATTGGCTGAAAGATTTCTGCAAATCCTGGAGGAGGGCCTCTGAAGTCTGGACCTGAGACTGGAGCATTGATACCTGAACACACACCCATGCACACACACGTGTGTAAGTTTGCACACATCTATCCACTCTACACACACAGATGTACACTCACATTCAGTACTGCTCACCTGCTTGTGTGTGTGGTTGGTCTGTGTAGCCAGTTCCCTCTCCAGCTCCTCCTTCTCAGCCTCCAGCCGGCTCACCTCCCCTCGCAGCTCTGACACCTGCCCAACACATCACACCCTCATTACATCACAAAGTCATTAGTCTATGGGGAAGCTTTTGGTCAGACTGAAAAACTTTCATTTCAAATACACACCTGAGCATTGAGCGCATCCCAGTCGCCGTGCGTGACCAGCCGGTGTCCAGCCGGTGGCAGGTAGATGGCTTCAGGCACCAAAGTTCCTGTGGAGACCAGAGAGTCGGTGTCTTCCTGAGAGTGGAGTTTTCTGGGCAGCGAGGGCGTGTCTAAAGAGAAGGACGACAAGGAGGCCGAGTCGCAGTGCCGCAGTGAAAAATACCCTTCTGCTGTAAGTGGCACCCCTTCTCCCTCCGCCGCCGCCTCGAGCTCCGCTGGTTGGTTGTGTGTCGACGCCGTGCCCTCAGCCTCTGGCTGGCTGTTGCTGGTCTGTGATGGGGACTCATTACTGCTGACTTCTGCATCCATCCTGGCTTTCCTTCCACTGATCTAATAGGGAGATGAGAACAAATGCTGGGATGAAGCCCCGAACAGGTTTTGAAATGACGACACAAAATTAAAGACTGACCATGTTCTGTCCACTGGCCCTCCTCCACTCCACCGGCTGTGACTGGAGAACAGCTATCCTGGCCTCATACTGCGCTGCTGTCTCTGTAAACACAACAGGAGGATGAAATAATGATGAAACCATTTAACCAGTCCAAAGAACGCTTTGCCTCAATGGCTGAGGTTACAAAAGAAGCAGTGTATAAGCACAATACTTTTAAGAAGAGTAGCTGCAAATTACATGTGTTCATCGCTCATCAAACAGTGTTTCATCATAAAAACACAGCAAATGGAGAGGTTTCCCATCACAGTTTGATATCACTTGGGCATGCATCTACTGCAAGCAAGGTTAGAGGGCAATAATTTCATACTCAATACATTCACAGATGAAAAATATCAAACATGCTATGGTATCCAGTCAGTACTGACAGTTGAATTGCCGATTCTACTTTTTCCTCAGAGCTCTCGAAGGCCCAGCATCTCACCACATATCTGGCTGGATTGAAAGATAAAAGACAAGGTCTCTCAGGTCCTTTCAACAGGCATTGAAGCTGTTGAATGAAAATAAAAGCTTTCTAAGTTGCTTATAGCTGCATATCCTGCCAGACCTCTCGTCACAGCAGCCTTAAAACCCTTCTTTTCTTCAAACTGTGACACATGCACAAGGATCTTTCCCTGTATGAACTTGTGTGATTATATTCAGTGTATGCTTGTACTGTTTGTATATGAAGTGCAGGGAGTTTCTTTTGTGTTTGTTCAACAGTGAGATGTTAATCTCTGACTCTCACTGGCAGCTATTTGCATGTCCTTGGGGACTTTACTGAATATAGAGTGTTTGAATCTATGATGGAAAACATTACATGTGACACACAGTCAAAGTTGTCAAATTGTTTAGGCTCCGATTTCTTTCTCCTCAAAAAAGACCAAACATGAAATACTGTCTTACTGAGTGAAATTACATCCTGCACACACAAGGACACAGTGCTAACACACACATACACACACAGACCTCTAAGAGCCTCCTGCAGAGACTGGATCTCTTCATCACATTGTTTCTGCAGCTCTGCCAGTTCCTCCTGTTTGCTCAGCTCACAGATCGTCGCCACACCCTGCCAGTGCTCGACCTGAGCTCGGCACTCGGCCAGCTGGGCCCGCAGACTCGTGTCTGAAAATGATAAACAGCTTGCTGAGTTTTGCCTTCTTCATGTTGTTTTGAGTATGTTTGCATCAGTCTGGGTGAAATCTAGGGGTGAGTCATATGGCCCTGAAACAATATCACAATATTTCATGGTATTTCTGCAATAATGATAGTCTTGATGGTATGACCACATACAGAGTACAACTTGCCAAAGATTTAGCCGTGCCATGCTGAAGTTAAATGAGGGAAACCTACTAGTCAGTATGGTGTTTAATAATCTGGGGAAATTAACTCCCTGGATTCAATCTGAGGTTACAAGTCCTAGTGTCGTCCTAGACTCAGATCTAAGATTCAAGTCTCACATCAACAGGGTGACTAAAACTTCATTTTTCCTCTTAGAAACCGCTAAAGTACGCCCATTTCTGAACTACGCTGAAAAGCTGACTGCCTTTATTTCAAGCCAACTCGATTACTGTAACGCACTATTTACAGCTCATTCAAAACTCTGCAGCTCGGCTGTTAACCAGAACCAAGAGCAGAGAGCACTTTGGTCAGTTTTAGCTGCTCTTCTTGTAACATTCAGAATTGATTTTAAGGTCATCCTCCTTGTATGCAAATCCCCTAATGGACTAGGACAAAGCTACATCGCTAAATCCCTTGTTTATTATTCCCTCATACAGATATGAGGGAAGCAGCTCGCTGAATATTTTCTTCATTTCTTTTAAAATGTTGTATTTTACCTGATCTTGTGCATATTATGTAATCTATTCTAACCTATATTTTTCCATCCATGAGACGTTCTGAGGCGGCTGTGAAATGCCTCCTTCAGTGTCATAAAGACCTGTGGTGAATCAGTATCTGTATAGAAAGAAAATATTCTGCTGTGTCTGAGAACCACAGAAAGCACAGAGGTAGAGACACCAGACGAAGAGTTCGCTTAGAGCCTCATCCTCATAGACTTCTTCAGATTTTTATCCTTATTCTTCTCTATTTTTACCAAGATTTTAATGTTTTATTGTGTGGTTTTATGCATTGTCTTTTTTTACATTCATTTTTTATGTGTCTATGTCCACTCTGTCTTGCAATTCCTGTATGAAAGATGTAAAACAAATTAAGTTTATTATTATAATTGCTATCAGATAAGACATGTAAATACCTTACTGTAAGATAAGATCTGATGTCAGTGATCTATATGCTGAGTGCAGGATGCAACCCTGAAATCCTCTCATTGTTCAGCTTTGTAAGGATACAGCGCACGTTTGTGTCATCCCTGTTAGGTGTGCACACAGTGGGTTGATAAAGTTGTCTTTCAAAATCTTTTAAATACACGGTTAGCTGGGGGAAAAAAATCAGGAAAAAAAAACAAGGTGACAAGATCCTGAACCCCAAACACAGCATGAGGGTACACTTCATCTTGGACAACTTCACAGCGACACTTGTTGCATTTTCATGCCAAAGGACTGAAATTAGCTCCTCTGCTACAGAAGCTAGCTACAACAACTTGTCTCAAGAAGCAGCAGCTAACGTTAGTTAACGGTGAAATTGTTAAAACATATGACTTGGTACAAGAGTCATATCGGTGGTTTGAATAATAGCAGAAGTGACACAGAGGTGTTCCTGCTGAACCGGATTTAGACTCACTTTGTGTGGCCCCTCCTCGGTGGTCTATGGAGGTCTCCTGGTTAATTAGCTTAAGTGTTAGCTAGCAGCTAGCAGCCGTTCATGTGAGGGTCAGCGAAGCTAACAGGCCGAGTGACAGCTACCCGACCAGAGCTGCAGAGCTCGATATCAACAGGTTTCACTGACAGTCAAGACGAGCAAAAAGTTCCTGTTTACTAAAACTAAGCTTGTAAACATGTCAGTATCAACTCACAACCAATCCCCTTAGATGTGAGGCAGATTTCTCTTTAACGTCGCTCTTTTTTATTACCTGTGTCATCGCTGGTGGAGCTCATCCTGCCCTCACAGATCGACGACGAGACGAAACGTCTACAAGCAGTCCGAGAAAGCTGTCGGAGTCATTTTGTTCAAAGCATCAGGGCTTTGGTGTGGAAATGATCAGCGCACTGTCAACTTCAGGAAACAACTTTCCCCGGTTTGAGCCTGCGGAAATCACGTCAACCTGCTTCCTGTTCACAGATGCCCTTCCCTCTGTGCTCGAGTTTTGGCCTGAATTTCATTTGAGGCATTATTAAGGTGGTTAAATACCAAGAGCAGTAATCACAGACTGGCTTTTTGTGACTGCCACACCCTGGACGTTAAGTTTGCAGCCATGTCCACTGTGTGGTGGCCACTGGAGGTCACTGAACAACACTTTGAACCACATTCTTGACTGTCTGGTCCTTTGATTCTGCATGACAGCCTGCAATAATATCATATTTGATCATTTTTTACCTGATGGCAGCACTGAATAACAACCAGTTACATTGTTTTTGTCTCTGAAAGTGAGAAGGTCAGTGTGTACTAGTGTGCTCTCACACCTTGCTGAAGATCCTGCAGATGAGCAGGTCATTCAGTAGAGGACTCTTTATGTTGAAGGGTGTTGTGCTCAATGCATGGTTTTTAACAGGCTTGAATCATCTGTGCACAGCTTTTCCTTCTTGGAGGAGCTGTGTGCAGGAAGAGGTACCTGCTGGTCATAAAAACCTGGTTGTGCCATCATGGCACCATGTGCTTTCCACTCCCTGAACTGTCCAATCCCTCCTCCAACAAGTGCTCTCACCGCGCTGTAGTTGCAAGTGCCAAGTGCAAAATGAGCTCCGGCAATGCACTGGCCCTCTCATTTTGCAATATAATGCTCCCTCTGTGGCATGAAGGTCACTTTTCATGCTGCATGCTGATGTGATGTGAAGTCCTCTGCTGTCTTTCACAGAGAGAGGGTTTTATTAATATGTGTGCATGATGGACAGTCATGTCAAATTATTATCGTGCAGTCAACTACTTGAACTAAAATCAGAGTAAACTCTGAGTAAAAGAGCAATACTGGATTCTCAGATGTTACCCTTGAAACTAGGAGACTGTACTTTATTAGCAGCAGCTTTGCACCTGCTTCCTTTGCTTGTCAAAGGCATGACTATACAAGGTTTACAGCTTCCTGTGTTTGGTCTTTAATAAAAACTACACAGGACCTGAAATGACTGGAAGCCTATTAAAATGGTGACGCCACACAAGTTTTCTTTTTAGCTTCTGTAATTACAGCAGAATCATTCCATCTAAATGCTGTGGCCAAAACTGGATCTATTCATAGTATTGATTTGACTTTCTAGACCTCATATTCTTACATGCCTCTCTTCGATTTTCATCTAGAAATCTGATATGTTGGAACGCATGCATCACTCCTCCACCTGATCCATTTACAGTCAAACAGGGTGTGGAAGACCATAACTGAAGCAGAGAATACAAGTGGAGAAGAAATGTGGGCATATGTGAGTCGCATTCTTTAAATTTCATGTATAAAATAAAGACAAAAAAAGGAAGTAATTTGGAGAATTCAAAACAGAGGCGGAGCTTCCTGCCTTGATTTCCATCAAGAGTCAACGAATTTAGGAGTAAGAAGAAATGCACAATTGAAATTTGTGTAAATTTCTTGTTCCAGAGAAGGTCAAACTCAGACCTTCATCTCAAGAAAAAGCCTCATCACCTCCTTTAAGGAACAGTTTTTTATTGAAGTCAGTTGTAAAAACACGGTGACAATGTTACAGGAAAATACAGAAGGTTGAACAGGTCGGTGATAAAATGTTTGACTGCTGGCTCACAATCTTCATTTACTTCAGCCGTTGTGCGGATAATTGAATACTCTACATATTAGCTAACACGCAGACGTTCATGATATAATGTAACTTCATGATAAGTGTAATCAAAGTACCGTATAAAATGCTGGTGAAAGTCTTCAAAAACACTAACTCATACAAAGTGACTCATGTAAAACAGTGCTACACCCCGGTCCACCAAAATACAATTTCTCAGATAAATGAATATCATAAATAGTTTGCTATGTGTTAAATATCTTATAGTGGTACATGCCTGAATTCCTGTGAGTGGAGCGGAGGCACAGAG
Source organism: Chaetodon auriga (assembly GCF_051107435.1). NCBI lineage: Eukaryota > Metazoa > Chordata > Actinopteri > Chaetodontiformes > Chaetodontidae > Chaetodon > Chaetodon auriga. The sequence continues at coordinate 14,307,546 of NC_135089.1, read as the reverse complement.
TGCGTGTAATTAATGCTCATAACAAATAAGTGATCAGTAACAAAAGCGCTTTTGCTATGAGATCAAACCCGACTTAAGTGCAGTTTTTAATGGAGGTAACGTCATCTCACAGGTAAACAGGCTTTACAGTATTCGAAGCACCAGAACGTGGATGGGTTCCTGTTCGAGTATGATGTGCTTGTAACTTTACATCCGCATACCTCGACAAGATACAGCATCGAGCCGTCAGGGTGACACGGCGGCTGGTGTGAAACCTGGCAAAGCTTTGATTTCATTGGGTTGGTGTGGGAATGCTGAATGTTTGTGTGCACCACGTGTTTCTTTACAAGTCCATGTCCTGATCGCTGACACTCTGGCGAAGGTATTCTTCATACAGCTTTTTCTAAAAGGAAAGAACAAGACTGTTCAACACATACTAATAACATTCCCTTTAATTGCCAGCATGATGTCAAAGTCAGATGTTCTCTCTCTCACACACACGCACACTACCTTTTTGGTCTTGACCACTTCCTGAACGTACTCCAGCTTCTCCTGCAGTTGCCTTTTCTGTTTGCCTGACAGAGTTGGCTGAGTCCTGTGGAGCATTCAAGGGAAACACCTTAAAGATTTCTTATTTACATAAGAGCTGAAGCTGGAAAAAATGCAAACGAGCCCCAAAATCACATGCAGCCGCTTAACATAGATTATGTTCTTGATTCCACAAGGGGAAATGAAAGTACCGCAGCTGCAGTAAAGACGAGGAGTGGAGGACAAAAAGCGGTGAAATATCACAGGTGAGGGGAAAATATACAGAAAAAGGAGCGATAGAAGGATTCTGTATTCAGATGTAGTGTATATACAGAGCTGTACTGCAGGGCTGCAGCTAACAATTGTTTTAAATATAAATCCACCTGCAAATTATTTTTGCAATTGACCAAAAACATTTGGTCTATAAGATGTCAGAAAACAGTTCAATGCCCGTCAGGATTTCCTGCAGCATAAGGTGATGTCATCAAATTACTTGTCTTGTGCGACTTATTATAACTTAAGACAAAGAAAAGCAGTAAGCCCTTACAACAGACAAGCTGGGAGTAAGTAATATTTGGCATTATTTGGTTAATGTGCTCTGATCTCACTGTCATACCTGAAGGAGAAGCGTGCGATGATGAGCAGGAGGAAGGAGAGAAGGACCAGGCCGCCACAGCCATACAACTGCTGCTCTGCAGAGAGGGTGTCCAATGCTCTCACTATGGGAGTCTGTGGATTACAAGAGCAGCTAAATTAGACTTGACTGCATTATGAGTAGACGATGCAACAATTACAACACACGAGCGGATGTTCACTTGAACGCTCACCAGGTAGAGGGAGAGCGTCTCTGTGGCCGGGCGGCCCAGGACCGTGTCCAGCAGCTCCTGGGACAGAGCGCCCAGCACCAGTAAGGCCATCAGCGCCATGGGGACGCTGAAGCCCAGCAGGGTCAGGAGGCAGCTCTTGCAGCGCGCCCGTCGGTTCTCAACACTGGTCTGCCTGTGAGAGCAGAGGGTCAAGGTTATTCTCTGAAGGCAGCGCTGAGTGATGCTGCCATGTGCGTCCCACTTATCTGAAATATCTGCACGTGACTGTGCCGACAGTCAGAATGAACACGAGTATTTTGACTTTTCAAAGTAACATTACCCTGCACTGTAGAGTATTATGTACAGAAACTAGGTGACATTACTTTCTTTGTATAATTAATAACATATACTTTATTTTTCACTATTGCAACAACAAAGCATGCTAATTTAAAAAACATCTGACAGATACCTGTCGTTAACGAGCGTATCAGTGATGGCCTCGCTGATGAGCTCACAGTCCTTCTCCAGGGAGTTCAGTGTATTCTGGACTGTCTGGTTGATAGTTTTCTCGATGGTACGACACACCTCCTCAATCTGGTTGACACAGCGACTTGGCTGAGGACAGGAAGAAATTCAATTATCTATAAAGAACAGGAGAAGGGAGCAGAGGTACGAGCCTAAAAAGTGTACCAACACCCACAACTCAAAGAAAGGGCGACTCTCACCTTATTTGGATTAGGAATGTAGATGGTGGGCATGTCAAAACCACACTTGTTGAGACCTGGTCGCTTGCAGAGCTCCTGGACAATCTGCATCATCACTCTCTGAGTCAACCAGTCACGAAAAAGACAAAGATGAAAGATGTCACTTCCTGCTTTGACAATGTAGTGATGCTATCACAAAGGACTATATCTTATGGAAGTGAATGTCCATTTACTTGTGTCCTGTATGCATAAATACTTGAAAACCTGCACCTCTAAAGACACTTTCACATGAGGAGGACATGTTCCATTTCAGGTTAGCATTCCGTCTGGGCGTAAGAGCTGCTGTTCATACCTGTCTGTCAGACTCTCCCCCGGCCTCGTCAGCCTTGCTCAGGTAAAAACGCAGTCGATCCCCGTGTTTCTCATTCAGGCTCTCCACGATGTTGAGGGTGCGCTTGCACAGAGCCTGACCCATGGGGTCAAAGAAGACCAGAATCAGGTCACAGAGATCACCTGGGAGTGACAGTGGGAAGGACCATCATTTTCCACACTGGACTGACCCCTCTGTTACAAAATGTCTATTGCATAATATATTCTAAAGTGCATGCTAACACTAGCTCTTTTCTTTTTTTTACTTGCTTCTTATTTAGACAGACTTTAGCATCATGATTACAAAACTTGAGCTGTCAACATTTTGCTTTGAGGCAATCGAAGTTCACTTGCAAAGGAAGCGATGTGTCAGAAATGGCAATGCAGATGTGAAAGCAAAGCCTGGATAATGAAACAAAATGTCTCTGAAGGGAGGTTATCAGTATTCAGTTCCTGTTGTTAAAAATAGTTCTACTTTCTATAATGTTTCAGGATAGCCTCCAAACTCCCTCTACCCGGCACAGTAGGGATGAATAATGGATGAAATAATTCTGTTTCAGTTTTGTTTACAAGCCACAGACCATTTCTATTTCAGCTCTTTTTCAGTTTAGCTTCAGCTCCAAATGAGTTTAAAAAAGGTCATTCTAAACAGCACACAGCATTTTGAAGCTTCCACAAATGTCACCGAAGCTGCTTTAAACAATCCCATTCAAAATAACTCAATGTCACAACAGCAGCTGCCACAGAAGCCTCAGGGACCCTTGATAGCTACAGTGTGACAACAGACAAGGTCAGTTAGTGGCAACCCACCCAGCCACAGGATGACTTCATCCACATCAAAAGGGTACTTCATATCGCCATCCACCAACCCTGGCGAATCCACAAATGTCACCAGGCTGAAGCGTTTCTGTCTCGACGTGCAGATCTCTGTGCTCAAGTACTCTGAAACACCTGGAAATCAATTCAAGGAGATCAGAGAATTGTGGTGAAAAACGGGTGGGACGGCAGATGTCGATACTGATATGTTAGATACCAATCACTTGAACATTGATGTAATTATGATGAAGCCACATGGCTGCCGCACTATGACTTAAGTTCCTCTGTTTGGCTTTCACAAAACTGCAGCATATCAAGCTGAATGCCTGTTTGAGTGGCGCATCTGAAAAATCCTTGTTCATCTTCAACAGGATCATTGATTGTGGGGCTCATGGTTGTATCAGTGTTTTCAAAGGACAAGAAGTGTGACACTGATCGACCTGTGTTGTTGCTGTTGTTGCTGCAAACTACGTTGAAGAAATTTTCAAATAGACAAACAACAAAGCAGCAAATCTCAGTTGAAATGCTGGGAATTTGCGAATGGATCAGTGTGGCAGCAGCCTGGGTGGAGACAATGCCTGTCATTGTGGTGACTCTTTAGAATGGAACAGGGAAGGATTGTGATTCAAGCTGAAATCTCACCTTTGAATTCTTGCAGAGGCTTGAAGTGTGGATACAGATGGAGAGTGGCATTTCCCTGAAGGAAATCAGAACCAGATCAGTCAGTTTTAAGGTTTGTGAAACAGGTATAAGGATCTTCAGAAGTACTGAAAAGACTAGTAGAGTAATAAGTCATTATCCTGAGGAATGACTTTAAAGGGAAAGTTGGCAATTGACACTGTGACTTAATGAAAACAATTTGAAATTACCTTTGTTATTTGTTCCTGGACCAAATCACCTATTTTACAATAAATGGCAACTTATTGTTTTTGTACTCACTGTGAGAGATTCTCTCTTGCGCCCACTTGTAACAAAGCTGAAGCCTTGGGTCTCGATAGCCACTCCAGTGCGCTGGATGTGCTCCTCCACATACCTGGCAAAAATAAAATAGGATAAAGGGAACTGATGAACAATTTAGTGATGCACCAAAGGGTGAGAAATATTTCTTCGTATAAGGCATCACTCTGTTTTCTAATGGCTGAGAAGTTTGATGGTGGCTAGACAGTCTTGCTTTCTGCAAAGTCCACTGGGACATTTTGTAAAAAATCTATTTACCAGTTGATGAAGGAGCTTTTCCCAGCGGAGTGGTTGCCCATCAGCAACACAGTGATCTTTTTCCTGGGCGGCAGCAACTTCACGCCAACAGATTCAGCGACTGAAATCAATCCTGGACAAAACAAAGAACAAGATCTAAATAATACATTACCACTGGTGCGCTGGTTTTAGGAAAATCAGGGATGTGGCTTTCAAACTGGGGCCATCATGGTGCTGCGGCTACACCTGTTGGACTCTGGTCAGACAGTCAAGAGCAAGACTGCTTGTGTGAGAAGAAGCTGGAGAAGAGCCATGAACATTTCAGTGGGAGTATTTTGTTAATTTTAGGAAAGCATAGATGGCTTGTTAAGAAAGTGATGTAGCATTTTATGGGAACCCAGAATTCCTAGCGACGCCCCTGCCAGACCTCTATCTTGTGAGCTAACTCCAACTCTATAAAAACTATATATTGGGAGCTACATTACAAAACCATCGTAATTCTGTAGCTGACGCATCATTAATTAATATTTTAGCATAGCCTTCTGAAGCTGTGTGTGGTTAATTTAACTAGCATTCATGCAGGCGAGCGCAATACCGGCCAAATCACAAATCCTTATCAATTAGCCGGCTAACGGTTAGCCCCCCGCATCAGGGCTAAAGCCACTTTACGTAAACTTCGTAACTAACGTTAAGTTAGCTAGGTAACGCTGATTCCGGGTCAGCGAATTGTTTGCTATCTTAACTTTGCTCCCAAATAGATGAATGTTGGAGCGACTTCCAAGGAGGGTTTGAATCAGCAAATTTTACGCCAGCCAACTCACCGCTGTCGGGCTCCGTGTACAGTTGATGACAATCTCGCAAGATGCGCTCATCGCAGGACACACCGCCACTAATCGAGTCTGCATTGGCGGCACTTCGGTTCTTGATTTTCCCAGACATTGTTGAACAGTGATGATATCAAACTTCTGAAGAGAATTGTTCAAGCATCTAAATTCTACGACTCTGTGAACTAGCAGTGAACAAAGCCCGTCTGCCTTGTTTGAATCGCCCCGGTCCGCTGAAACACGGGGTTGAAACGTCCCTCAGCCACGTCGTCAGCTACAAAAGCTTTTGTCGCAAAGGCTTTTGGGTAACGTAGTTCCTCCGTTGAACCAACGCAATGCCACATATGCACATAGCAGGCATTTTTCTTCAGTCATGCACTGACCCCAACAAAAGTCCACAAAGTGGGACAAAATGCTAATAATGTTTCTTTGTTTTTGTATAGAAGGATAGTTTGTAAGCTTAACAACAGAAGCTTATGCCTCACTGAAGGTAAAATATTTGAAGCAGAAAAGGAATGACGTGAAAAATGCATGTTTGAGTAACAGTGCTGATCACAGTGGGAGATGGGATGAGAGGATGAAAAATTTGGAAAAACACATAAAGACAAACAAGTTGGACACTTGGTAAAGTGTACTTTAACACTGACACCTACACTTCCAAAGGAGACCTTACAAATGTATGAATGAAGTGGAGAGGATGCAATATTTTCTTAAACAAGACTGTCTGCAGCACAAAAGCAGTTATGTCTGCAGAGAAGTTTAGGCAGCCATATACCCATACATCAAGAACGCACACACAAAAAGTGCTGTATCTGGAAATTAAATCCATATCACGGTTAGGTAATGGTAAACGCAACTAATAATAAGTGAGGACACCTTGACATCTTTTCTTTTTGATCTTGTCTGATGAACAAGACATATTCTCCTTAATATGCATATTCAAATACTGCATATAACTTCAATGTTCTCAACTTTACAATACTCTTTTGCACTTCCTCACCAGTCTTACCGAGTTGTCCTTACATATGGCACATATATCTGCAGTGATAATGCAGTACACACTTGTTGCTGTCTGAGTGAGGACAGCATCTATGAGGTTAAAGACCACTGAGGAAAGCATTACACTCAAATTAATCAATGATTTGCAATGTCTCCGGCAATTATAAGGAAGTGGCCTTTGGAAAGTGTCTGGGCCTGCACCCAGCTGGCGAAAAGAGCAGTCCAGTACACTGATTGAGTGTCCAACTCGTCTTTTTATGCCTTTTCATCCTCTCACCCAATCATCCCATCTTTGTCATGGGGATTGTTAATGTGATCCTTGTTAACAGTGAAATGTTTTCCTTTTCTCAATGGAAGTTGTTATAAAAATGATCAGATGTTAATATAGGTCTGTTGCAGGTAAGTTCAAATGTAGCTGCTGCACTTTGTCATGCATAAGGTTTTAAGGTTTGCACAAGCATTTAAAGATCACTGCCTCTAAAGATGTTGACGCTGAAGTTACCTGTACTGTAAGACAGTGCACAATGTACACTGATCACTTTCAAGATACACCTTTGTTTTAGGAGGAAAATTGCACAAATCAACTCAAGAATTCACATGTTTTGTTCATTGTTCATGTTTTTGCAATTTCAAGTGAGTCCAATGAATAAGAAGAAACACAACATCAGACACTTTAGTGTAGTTTTAGTAAGTAGACCCCTCTGGGTTCATTTTCATATTATAGAATATACAGACAATCCAATCAGAAAAGCCAAGGTATAATAAGGTATTAATAATGAAGATAATTCAAGTTATTTGATCACTTGGTTGTGCAGCATCCAAGCCATAACGCTCCCTCATCCTACCATATATTTATTTTGTAACTTGTACTGACCACAAGCCAAAAACCATATTAGGCAGAAATAAACAGAACGTGAAGGCAAAAGTTTTGAACAGCACACCTGGGGAAATCTGGATGGGAAATACTCTCCCATGTTGCAACAACAAATGCTGTCAGTGCTCTGATGATAAATGCTCCAGTAGAGCTGGTAAGTGTCTGGGGACGACTATGAATCTGCCGGAGCTGAATGTACATTTGCATAGGTGTGAAGATTTTTGGGATTATAATGTGCCGACTGTATTATAGTGAGGTTTGAACGTCCCCACACACGGCTGCTGGTATCGCACATTAATACAATTGAATATCATGTCATGCAGGCAAATGTTGTGGGCTGAGCAGCAATGAGTGCAAATAAAAAGGGTTTATAGGATTTGTGGCGCCTTCCAGACCTGTTGAGGGCCTAATTCAATGAAGTTCTTCTTGTAAAAGGTTCCTACTGGATAAACCCAATTACAGCAGCCTTCTTCTCCCTTTCCCGTAAGTGCCCAGTGGGCAAAGCATACAGAATATTCATATCACAGTTTATGAAATCTGTTAATTCAGCCAAAAGACTTTTTGTTAGTGCAAAATAAGAAAGACAAGATTATGCAGCTATTTCTCACGACATAAACTAATTTAATCCTAGCTATCTGTTGATGACACAAGTGTCCACATGTTAGTGATTGCATCACGAATCCTAACATAACAGACACTTAATGAATAATCCTCCATCCTTTGCTTCATCGCAAAGTATGCCCAGCAGTGAGATGAGCTGTGTTTCATAAAGGCAAGCTGTTGAGTGTGAAATGGCCTTTGCTTTCCGCCGTCTGTTACCACTTGAAAACATGTTCGCCCTCTAGCTTCAGCCTGTCTAAGTTCAGCTTGTTGCACTGCTGGGCTGTGTGGGAAGTTCCAGCACATCTTCATATTCCATTCACATGTAAAGATCAAAGCAAGTCTACACGTTTTCATTTTGATTGTCCCCCCATCACACTTAAATTAATGTAGTACGTGTTATGTTCATTGCAGCTCATTGTGCTTGTTCTTCCACGATCACGCTGGGTTAATGTGATCCTTGTTAACAGTGAATAAATTAGCATAATTTGTGCCAACAGAAATAATGTGGTGTGCCACTCAGCGGCATCTTGCATTTTACAGTCTCATACTAAGCTTCTTCTAGGCAGTGAGTCAAAAACTGTAGCCAAGTTTGCAAACTGTGACTTTCATTCATTTCATCCGTTCTACTATATTAACCTGAAACTTCATTGTCACACTGTTCTGTATAGTCAGGACACACCTTCTCATTCAATGGTTTGTCTTTCATAAAATTATGTGTAAGCATTATCAAAGCAAAACATGTTATATATTTCAGATTCTTCAAAACAGCCATTGTTCACCTTGAAGACGCTTTTACCATTATTTTAAACGGCTTCATGAGGTTGTCACCTGGAATGCCTTTCACTTAACAGGTTAGCCTTGTCAAAAGCTAATTAGTGGAATTTCCTTCCTTCTTGACTTTTTCAGACATCAAAACAGAGTTAACCGGCATGGCTACCACGGCGTTCTGCAGCGACATGCCATGTCATCTGGTCTGTGCTTTGTGGGACCATCGCTTGCTTTTCAACAGGACAATGAGTCAGAACGCACCTCCAAGCTATGTGAGGGCTATTTGACCAAGAAGGAGAATGATGGAATGCTGATTGAGATGACCTGACCTCCACAATCATCATACCTGAACTTGGCTGAGAGACTGCCAAAGCGTGCAAAACTGTCATCAAAGCAAAAGGAGGCTACTTTGAAGAATCTAAAATATGAAAAATATTTTGCTTTTTCTTACTCTTTTCTTGCTTACTGCATAATCCCACATGTGCTCTTTTGCAGTGTTGATGTCTTCAGTATTAATCTAAAATGTAGAAAACAGTAAAAATTAAGAAAAGCCATTGAATGAGAAGGTGTGTCCAAACTTTTGACTGTACATGATGTCAAACTAATGAGATGCATTTTACGCTTTCACTATTATACCTAAGATTATGTTTAAATTAGTGAGGGAGGATTCACATACTACAAGGTAAATGGACTGCATATAGGATAAATGTACATGTTGATGCCTAAACATACAGCACACAGAGAGCAATAAGTCTCTTAATGTTTCTGTCATTGGTATGTCAGAACAGAGTCTTTTGTCCTTGGTTACCAGTGGGCTTTCCTCTCTTTGGCAACCAGCTCCAGGAAATGGGAATGACTCGCGTAGAGCTGGAAGGACGAATCGAGATCAACCCACTTGACCTGTCCTGCGTCATCTCCAGCTTGCAGCGGCAGCTCACTCACACTGTTGCCTGCAGTAACAGCAAAGATATGTCATTGCGCTACAAAACACGCTCTTTACTATCCCCAGACAAACAAGGCAAGTTTTAAAAAGGAAAAAAAAACCCTTCTTCCTAATTACTGATACCCGAGTAGTCTCTCTTGGTCAGACCACAGCACTTTGTTAGCGCTGGAGGAAGGTCTGGCTCCAAAAATGATCGTTCTCATAGTGGAGGAAAACCGCTTCCTCCTGTTGGTATTTAATCCTTAATTTAATCACAATTGTCTCAGTGGGGTTGAATTGTTTTAGTGTAACATTTGCATGTGAGGAGGCGAGCCCTAGCATTAAAATGGCAAAATAAAAAGAAAAGGTAACAGCTACCAGCTTATCTATGTTTGTACCATTAACAACCAGGTTAGAGTTCGGGTAACTCGCCATTTTCAGCAATGGTCAGCGTGTAGGTTGCTAGCTCAAAGGTTGTTGTTATTTCCTGTAGCGACAGGGATTTTAAAAACGGTGACACACAGATAGAGGATACCCAGATAGCCACGGTCTACATCCTGTGAGTCAGACAAATACCTGAGTCATCATGAAAGTTGACAGCAACTGTCTCCATCCAAGCATTGTCAGTGTTTCTAGGATCATCCACATAGCCTTTGAAGACCTGAAGTAGGAAAAAAAAAATTGAATTTCCTCATAGAAGCACTTGTTTACTAAAATGTGACAGTAAACACGTGAGAGGGTGTTGATCGCTGACCTGAAACCCTGGCGATTTGAACAGTTTGTTGATGCGTTCATGGATGTTTGCTCTCTCTGACGGCAGGACTGCCAAAGAGTTCAACGCTTCCTCTGAGAACTCCCGCTGCAGCGTGAGAGAGACCTGCTCCCCTGCATCTACCATCCCCTACAAAGCAAGTGCATGCACTCAAACAAACAAGCAAGTCACAGGAACATCTTACAGGCACAAACCCTCAATTCCTGAGGTTTCTTGAACAGCTGTGAGCATATCATGATAGGCGTGATGAAAAGCACAGTAGAATGGCACAAAGTGTCAGAGACACACAGTGGAAACAACAGACATCATCAATAAAGTACGAAAAAGAAAGAAGTTCTGTATAAAAACATCACTCACCCCAGGAATGGCCCACTCCCCACAGTCTTTCCTCTTGATGGACACAAACTGTAGGATAGGCCGTTTGGAGACTGAGTGATGTATCTTTGCTCCTTTGGCATCTACTTTCCATCTGCCAGAGAACGACATTCATCAAGCCATCAGGCATTTATTAAAGAGTTTTACGGAATCATAACTAAACTGAGTAATGAACTATGGTTAACAACAACCTGAGTAATACCAGTGTGCAGAGTAAAGAAAAAGTTACCTGGTGACAATGGGATCTGCAGCGTGATTGGGTCCCCATCTTCCAAGCAAACCTCTACCAGTCAACCCTGTACGTCCACGTGGATTTCTAAATGAGTAAAAAGTGAATTTGCAAAGATTTGTTTTCCAAAATGGCCTTAAAGTCAAAATAAGCATAAGAAATACTCACTCAGTAAAGAGCACATAGAGCATTGTAGATCTTCCAATGATAGACTTAACTTTAAAGAACCAGTCCTCACAGCCCTGCACTGGGCAGTCATCCTAATGTGTTTGGACTACAGCTTTACTAAGTTATGTCTTTGACATTAACATTTAATGAAACCAGATGCTTTTAGCACCCAGGTGTACAAAGCCTACTATGCTATTTGCAACCAAAACTGGTTGACTAATGTAATTAAGTAATGTAAATAAATAAATAAAGTCAGCATTGACTTTAGGTTTCACACAGGACTCAAACCCCAGCCTCTTTGCTGGACTTTGCTCCCCTTCTACTATCTCACCTGGTGATAGGTGTAAATAGCAAAATAGTTGTGGGACTATTCTCATCTGGGTGCTAACAGACACCCTGTTTAATAAAATAACTCCATGTGATATGAAAACTAACCCAACTGACGGTGTCACCAACAAATGTTATTTAAGTGTTAAGAAAACCTTTGTAAGAACCATTTCTCTTGGTACTCAATCACTTACAGTGGCTTTCCCTTTTCCTGTTTGTAGCTGCCCTCAAAGCTTGTCCTATCCACAGTACCATCCACAGCGTTGAACTGTGGAGAGAAAGAGCTGCAAAACAAACAGAAGCCATCCAAACAGTCATGAACACACCTAAGCATGTATAACAGTCAGAATGTCTCACACATCAGGTATTTGTTTCTTACCCAATATCAGGATCTGCCCATACTGGCTTCTTTAATACCGATGGGTCGGTGTGGCTGACTGGATTATACTGCGGCCAGTTCTGACTCCACTCCACCTTGTCATCAGGCACGGGGAAGCGCTTGATTTTTGACCCTGGATACAGGGAGCATCTGGACTTGGCATGAGGTGCTGCTGAGGGTGGCATTGTATGAGCACTGGTCACGTAGAGGTTACAGATATTGGTACTGATGGGTCTGATGGTTTGACTGGTTCTGGAAAGATGGGACGATGAGCAGGAGATGGCAGACCTGCAGGAGAGGATATATGAGACATGTAAATCCAGTAAATACGCCTCGCTCTGCCTTCCCTGCTGCAGCATGGTCCCGACACACCCCACATGCACTCTGCGCCCTCCTGGCTCTTTAGCAAACTATATAAAAAGAAAACAGCACAAATCTTCTGTCACACACTGATGACATTTATATTCAGGAGGAAACCAGACACTTAACCGACATTTTGAAAGTGCATATTAATGTGGCATTAAACAAAAATATAAATTGACTAGAATTTTGGGCATAAGCCACGTCAAAATACAGAACATTGGTCATAAATACAGTTAGCTAATGGTTATGTCTACTGTAATATTGACGTCAATCGTATCGCCTGGCTCAGCTAGGAATGCCAGTGATCGACAGAAATACCTTTGCCTTTGACAGAAATACTGTAACACATACCTATGTGCACTTTGGCTTACGTTGTTAATCTTAAAGCAGAAACTGTAAAATTATGTAATAGCTTCTGGCTACATCTTTACAACTAACGTTACTGTCCATACCTGACTCCGGGGGTGCAGACGGTGTACGGCAGTCCGAAGAGAGTGAGCGCTAGATGAATCCGGCCGATCCAGTCCCGTCGCAGAAGGAGACGTACCATACCCTAAGACAATAAATCAATAGTACAAGTATTTCAACATGCAGCACAAAGTAACCAGGAAGTAGACCGCCCGGCGCGGTGACGTCGGCAAAGGGGTGTGGTCACAACCGTGGCACTGTTTCCATAGTGATAATATTTCAACATTAATTGATGAAACTGCCTCGCCTACAACGGATGAAATTAAAGTTCAGTAACAACAGTTGTAACAAATGACAAATATGTCAATTTTGAAATTAGTATATTGTATATTTTTGTATCTATAACTTATTACAAACTTTAAAAAGCGCCATTTTGTAACACTTTTTGTTTCGTTTCTTATATCTTATTTTTCATTATGTGAATCGTGATACACAGTAAAGTCCTTATACCTGTAAACAAAAAAGCCTCACCTGTGGGCATAATACTATAAAAGGACGTTAGTAGGTGTTATTAAGTGTACAAGCCACACATAACACAACACTCGAGGTTCAGGGAAAGATAACCAACAAAAAACAAAATCCATAAAATGACTATTTGATCTTCAAGTCTGTTATTCTTGTCACTACAAGCAGCATGCAACATATTTCGGCACGCCCACTCGCCGTTGCTGCATGTTTTTTTTTTTTTTTTTTTTCAGGTTGCGTTTGTTTCGCTTTCACAATGCAGCTGAGTTGGCGGTGCCTCGAGACAACTGGCGTGACTCCGCCCAAACAAGTCACCCCAGCAATCATATCTAACGCACCTGTGTTACCGTAGTTTGGCACGCGCATTTACGCTCGGTGCTGAGATCAAATCCGTGCTCGCGCACGAAATCCATTTACTCCTCAGTAGTAGAGAGGGCCTCGATCGAGTTGCCTTTCTCCGTCAACCAAACAGTCCGTTAAAGCCTCGGGAAAACGTTAAACCGTGCTGAGAGCGGCGGCGGTCCTTCGGTGAAACTCACTGACAGAGCAGGAGCGGTTTGGAGAGGAAGAATGGCGGATTCAAGCAGCACTGCAGCGGTCGGGGCCGCAGGCTCCGACAGCGCTGCTGCTGCCGGGGCGGCTGGCACGGTTGCGCATGATGGAGCGCCCGCATCGGGGGCCAAGCCGGGGTGCGAGTCCGTGAAGGGCCAGCTGTTTGACGTGGGCCCCCGCTACACGAACCTGTCTTACATCGGGGAGGGGGCTTATGGAATGGTTTGGTGAGTTGTGCTTGCCGTCCCTATTGGGCCATCGTAGTATCTAAATCAAAGTGCTAGCTAACGTCAGCTGTTTGTTTGCAAATACTGTCAGCCAGATAACCTCAGCTGCTATGTTCAACAAGCGTTGTCCAGTAAATGTGAGTGCTTTCATGATGTATGTGTTTAATACAGCGACCCAACACTCAGACATTTTTTTTAACCTCGGAACAGCCCATGTTGTGGTTAGCAGGTTAGCTGACTAGCTACAGGCGTGGCTATGAGCTTTGCAGGAAACAAGATTGGGAGTGATTGCGCAGGACGTAGTTGCTGTTCGATGAGAGCGCTTTTGCAGATTGCATTTGACCGCAAATTTGAGTTAGTTATCGCTGTGCCGTTTTCTACGTGCGGCATCAGTGTCTCAGCCAAATTCTTCTCTGCTTGAAGGCTGACTGCTAAACATTCAGCCTGCAGCAGAGCTGCTGCAGAGGATGCGAATGGGATTTGTCGGTTGTCCCGAGGCCTCTCCTCGTGTTATCGCTGTATGTGATCTACAGCTTTGTGTGGACACGTTAAGCAACCCTGTTGCACTTGACATCGATGCCTCGTCATCGCAATCGAGGCAGAACTGTGAACCCAATTAGATGTGACAGCATTGCGTGTCAGTGCAAAGTGAATGGTGGCATGAGAACTGGGCCCACACATCCAGTCCAGCAGGACGCGCCGTGTAGAGCCCTGTCATTTCCAAACAGGAGGGTGACAGCACCGTGCTTATTTGTTTGTGCCATGGCGGTCATGTGATCCCACTGTTGCAGCATTTGGTGTTTGTAAATAAACATTGTTAACACCCACTGGCTGGTTCAGTCACATGATTTACACCAGCGTCAAAGCTGTCTGTTCATTTTCATTCAGGCGCACAGATATTTTGTGATAAATGTGATTTTTTTTTTATTTTTTTTTAAACAGTGCTTACATCCAGTGCTGTTTCTTCATGTCACTGTATTTCAGCCACAGAAAAAGGTTCACAGGTGTGTGAACATGCCCAGTTTGTGCAGTGTGTTGTGCAATAAGAGAACACGCTTTCACTCATAGGAACGATGTGATGTTACTGTTGAGGGTGGCTGTGTAAAAATCTGTCTTGGACAGTTTCTTTTTTTCCAGTAAAGGGCGTTGGGTAATCACTTATGGATTTGCTGGGGGTTTTTTGTGCGTTTTTTTTTTTTTTTTTTTTTTTTTTTTGTAATTCACACCCCAAACCCAACAGGGGGATTGCCAGTAAATGCAAGCGGTCCAGGAACAGAAACCATTTACAGCTGCTCTCAGCACTGCCTGCTCTCCACCTACTCTACACCTACACCACACTCACACTGCACCTACAGTCAGGCCTACACCTACAGTGCTTCACGACACATCACTGTGAAAAGAAGTGTCACATGTGCATCTTGGCAGTCTGCAACGCCCTTTTTGGAGCTTAGCATCAGCCCAGTTTCTGATACCGTCATTGCGTGTGAATTGTGCAGTGTGTAATATGAGACCTGTTTTGTGCTTCTTTCCACATCCACCCTGTGCAGCTCTGCTCTGGACAATATGACGAGCCAGCGCGTAGCTATCAAGAAAATCAGCCCTTTTGAGCACCAGACGTACTGCCAGCGCACACTGAGAGAAATCAAGATCCTGCTGCGTTTCCACCATGAGAATATCATCGGCATCAACGATATTCTCAGGGCACGGCACATTGACAACATGAGGGATGTGTATCCTTTAATGCTTTATTAGTTAGTACTTTTTGTCTAAAGTATAGTTTCCTCACAAATCTTCTCAAGTTCTCTAAAAATACAAAATACAATACAGTTGGGACAGTTAATAATAAGACATACAAACTGTGAGACAGTTATGTTGCTCTTGACGTTTTTTGGCCAGACAAGCTAAACTAAAAGGCTAAATATGTAGTCTAAATATAAATCCAAACAATTCAGATGTTTTGAGGCGCTGGGTGCTACTGATAGCTATTCTAATTCTATAGTTTGTACACTCAGATTTTTTATGTTTGATAGTGTTGGAACCTAAGTTCATGCAACAGACATTTAAAGTAGTTAAGGTATGTTACTGAATTCTTGAGTTAAGAGTAGGTACTCTGTATAGATACAAATGCAAGCAATTACTCAGGCAAAGTGCTTATCTAACACCTGTTTATCTATTTTGGCTAGTTTATGTTCAACTTGTCTGCTCTTATAAGTTACAGTACCACATAATTCAGGTCAGACCTTTCAGACAGCCTGCAGAGTAACTAGCAGAGCAATGTAGGCACTGCCGGTCAATGAGTTGCTGCTTTCTCTGTGAAAAGCTGCTTTGTCCACTGAAAGGAAATGTGTGATGTCCTTGTATTTTTTGTGTCATGTATTCTTGTTTTGATCACTTTAGTTGCTCCACTATGTTGTATTGTGTTGTTGGTGACTTGTGATGAATCCCGATGAGGGCAGATGTAATCAAATAGAGGCACCAACACGGGTTAGTGGTTCCATTCTGTATGAAGCTCAGGTAGTAGGCGCACTGCATGCTAGGGTCTCCTATTTGAGCAAGACTAAGAGCACAAACATGACCTAAGCAAGGATGCAGACACTTAGAGCCATGCAAGATCAGTTTCATGCATTGTTGCATTCTAGAGTGTGTCACCTAAAAAAATCTTAAAGGTGCAGTGCGTAAGAATCGGCCACGTGTTGAAGCTTGCTCCAAACAAATACTGCTGCTCACTATACTCTTCGCCATAGCTATCTTTGGCTGCAGCTAGTAGCAGCCATTGGCTAGTTAGCTCAGAGCAGCTATTGGCCCTGCTAGCAGACTGGAGTCTGCCAACCCTTACCGAGCACTCCGAGCACCAGGGTATTGTTGGCATTCACACCACAGGCGGCGGAACAGAGCTCAGCAGTCTCCCAGTGGGCATGGCCAGATTGGAAACGTGACAAACTTGTTGATTGTGTACATCTTCCAGCTGAATCAATGTGGGGCCTGTATTATCGGACACAAAGTGGTGTTACAAGACGGGCCGGGCCAGGTCTAGCTGGCTAGCATGCTAACTTCAGTAGATAGCTCTGCAACACAGTACATACACGTTTGATGTAACATCAGAACTGTTACTACTTCATGTTCTGTTTGGTCCAATCTCATCTCATCTTCAACCGCTGTTTGTTGTTCTGTTTGGTGGTACTACATATTTTCAATGTTTTAAGCTAAAATTCTGGCCATATCTCTCATTATACCTTTTTTAATGCAACACATGCATGAGTTGCAGTCCAGTCATTGCGGCTGGGGGGGCGTAAAACAAGAGAAAGCTGACCTGTTCCGTTTTTCCGTTTTAGGTTCCCTTCTGCTCAGAACAGTCACGGCTGACTTGTTTGTTGTAGCTCTAGCTGAACATGTCCGTACACTGGATTAGTTATGGAGGACGCTTTTATCACCTTCTCAATAAGACAGGCAAGCAAGTGCAAACATAAATACTGTCACAATAGAAACGTTCTGATTAGTTCTAAACCGCCCTCTTGAGGACTGACATTTGTTATCTAAGAACGCTTAGTTCACCGGGGTCAGGTGCTTGGGCCTGCTGGGCCTGGTGTTGTCATTTGCGGTCACATACTGTACTTGTGTTGACCAAGTTTGGGACCTCAGAGTCGTGCAGTCATGCTGGCAGCTCAGTGAGACCATACTTTAAGCACAATGGTGCGTTGAGCTAAGTGCTACTGCTGATGTTTGGTGGTTATAATGTTTACCACGTTCACCATCTTAGCTGACAGCTAATGGGAATGTCATAAGTTTTGTAAGATTGTAACCAAAGCGTAGGAGAAATTGAAGTTTTGGCTTGATAGGAGGAAAAATGAGCACAAGTTATTACAAGTCATCCTGACGTGGACATAAATGTCATGGTCACTCTTATTTTATGGCAATTCATCCAGTAGTTTGGAAGGCATTTTGCATCATGCACTTATATATTAATACACAAGATGAAAGTGTAGAGAACATGATGAAAAAAAGTCATTGTACCCAGAAGGTGAAGGTTTAAACAAAGGTAGATATAATATGAAGTATGGCTCAGCAGTTTTTGATTGACTTTATTCATAAAGTTAAATGCTGAATAATTTAGGACAATGTTGAAATTGCTCTCAGAGCGGCCCTTATGTTTCTCCTGTTGTCAGTGGATACTTGTCGTTGTCCTCTTTGACTCGTGCGTCCCTCCAGCTACATCGTGCAGACTCTGATGGAGACGGATCTGTACAAGCTGCTGAAGAGCCAGAAGCTGAGCAACGACCACATCTGCTATTTCCTCTACCAGATCCTGCGAGGCCTCAAGTACATTCACTCGGCCAATGTGTTGCACCGTGACCTCAAGCCCTCCAACTTGCTCATCAACACCACCTGTGACCTCAAGGTCAACACACACACAGACACACACACACACACACACACACGCTTTTCCAGCTTTGATATTTTAGGTGATGGTGGATTTTACACATCTGAATGCTTTGCACAGTATATTCAAGCGTTTGTTGAAATCCTGCTTTTATTGTGGATTTAATTCACTGCAGGTATTAAACATTGCCTGTAATTCAAAGTTAGTACATGGTAGCTGGTTCATTTTTTTCAGTGACAAAAGTTAAAAAGATTTTAGTCAGTAAAGTCAAATGTTTATTTTCAGTAACCATTTTGCACAAGAACCGTAGTGTTGATTTAAACACTGGTACCAGCAGCAACTTACACCATCTCTCAACAAGATTGAAAAGGAATCTGAGGAATGTAGGATGCGGCTGATGAATTGACCCAAGCCCTTCCTTGTTTACCATATAGATCCGCCAGTTATTTCTCTTGATGATCCAGATTTTCAGCCTTGAATTATTGTTATGCCCGTAAGAGTTTCATGACAACACAGAGGAGCCTGGTTGCCTGTGTGTCTCATATGGAATTGACTTCACTATTTTTAATCTAAGTTAAAGACACTTCAGGATAACTGCTCACTGCAAAGTAAACACTGAATGAAATTTTGCTTTAGCAGATGCTTCTTATTAAATGATTCACAGTTGGGTTTGGATGCTAGAAACTGTTCCCTGAAGGCATTTCCCTTTCCTGATTCCCTTTCCTATTGTTCTCAAGTGTTTGTTTCCTATGTTAGCAGATAGCTAGCCAAACTTGAAGGGGCCAGAAGTGAAATACTGCTGAACTACAATTGAATTTATTAATGAGCATCTAAACAATTGAACTGAATATCAGTGAAGTACACAACATACAAGTGATGACATGAAGTACAACTATAATAAAATCTACAATAGACTGATGTTTGTGACCTCTGACCCTATGTGTCATCCTCAGATCTGTGACTTTGGCCTGGCACGGATAGCCGACCCAGAGCACGACCACACAGGCTTCTTGACCGAATACGTGGCTACGCGTTGGTACAGGGCTCCAGAAATCATGCTCAACTCAAAGGTAGGTGTATGAGGAACGGAGCTGCACTCTGCGTCGGACTGGATGGCTTCTTGGTTTGTTGACTGTGCGTACTACATGTGTGTTTGTGTCTCAGGGCTACTCTAAGTCCATTGACATCTGGTCTGTGGGCTGCATCCTGGCTGAGATGTTGTCCAACAGGCCCATCTTTCCTGGGAAACACTACTTGGACCAGCTCAACCACATACTGGGTAAGACCAAGTTTTCACTCATTTCTCCAAAATGTTAATGCTGTGACTTTGGCTGAAGCACCTGTTACTTTCATCAGTCATTTTGAGGTGAAAATGGTTGGACCTTCTTTGATGGCATTTATGGAGGATTTTCACCACACTAACAGCACCATCTGCCCCATAGATCATCAGCATATGGCTGGCCGTCAGCCACATTGTAAGATGTCTCTCACTCTCCTCTGTGTGCAGGTGTCCTTGGCTCTCCATCTCAAGAAGATCTGAACTGCATTATCAACATGAAGGCAAGGAACTACCTGCAGGCCCTGCCTGACAAACCCAAGGTCCCCTGGGAAAAGCTCTACTGCAAGGCTGACTCAAAAGGTATGGAACTCATTTATTTCTATAGACAAGTGTAGATTTGCATTACAGTTTATGTGCACTCCCAATGCTGTTGTTACGTCTATGTCAAATAAGATAAACGTAACTTTGAAATATCCAGCAATATAGTGAATTAAAGAAGTGGAAATAGGACAATATTTGGTTGTTTCAATATCCGTTCAAATAAACATTTTGACAGTGAAATAAAATAAGCTGTATTTCATGTCACATGCACAACCTGGTGACTGAACTAACGAAAGCTTTTGATTAATCTAACACAGCTCTGGACCTGCTGGGCCGCATGTTGACCTTTAACCCCATCAAGCGCATCAGTGTGGAAGAGGCCCTTGCTCATCCTTACCTGGAGCAGTACTACGATCCCTCAGACGAGGTAGGTGCAGATGGAGCCACTGTATCATGCTGATTTGTGAATTATTCTACTTCTACAGTGAAGTTGTAAGAGATGAAAAGCTGTGAAGTATTGGCCTGGAGGAATGTGCTCAGTGAAGAAAGTTTTTAAAAGCTAGAGACTCAAGTTGTAAGAATGGCAGCCTTTGTAATATCAGTTTATCAATAATAAAACTGTACAGAGAAATTTGCACAAACTGAAGAACGACAACAGCAGGCCTCAAATGAGCCAAGTTTTGAGATTTGCACAAATGTTGGAGGCAGAAGGGCTTATTCACTCAAACATGTTCGTCATTGTTTTCGACTGAGAGCCAGGACTTCACTGTGTGCTGGGAATCCTCTTAGCTGTGTTTGGAATGCAATCAGTATTAAGTTTTGTTCCATGCTTCGGCTTGAGAGATGTTAAAGAATGTAATCGCTAATCACGTCACATCTTATGTCAGCAGAGAAGGAATCCAACTACTACGCTGCACTGTGCTGTAGAAATCAGTGTGTTTGAGCACAGCTTTCTCAAGGCGGTGCAGCAGTGTTTGTGGAAATACTGCTTTAACTGAATCGCTCCTCCATTTTTACTCTTGTTGTATCCTGATCACAGTGTACTGCACTGCTGTGGTTACATAAATCCACTTGGCAGCAGCAGTCTTAAAGCCTTCAAACCACTACTTCCAGATCATAAGCCGCTGCTGCCTCTTATAAGTTTAATAACTCTGCAGCAAGTTGCAACTGTGTTACACAATGCACTTCTCACTTTTACCAGCAGACTTTATTTTAAAGCTAAATGTGAGCTTGTTGGTTAAGGTTTGTACAATGTGTCTGTGTGTAGCCAGTAGCAGAGGAGCCCTTCACTTTCTCCATGGAGCTGGATGACCTTCCCAAGGAGAAGCTGAAGGAACTGATCTTTGAGGAAACAGCTCGTTTCCAGGAAACCTACCAGGGCTCCTGAGACATGAAGGTACGTGAAAAGGCCAGCGACCTCACACCAAACACACAGTCATGGCGACACAGGGTTCTGCGGTCGCAAATATATATACTATATATACTATATATATTCAGTATTCAGCACATGCAGCCACAGACCAAGCTAGTTTTCTTGGGTTAAAGTCTCAGCAGCTTTATCTGAGCAATTAGCAACATGTTCAGTATCAGTTCATGTCAGAAAGCTGCATTGAAAGCTGGTTCACCCCATGCCTGATTTTTTTTTTTTTTTTTTTTTTTTATTACACAAGAGCTCTGAATGGACTTTGTGGTGGTTTGAGACCATTAGAGGCCAGTGGAGCAAATGCCATTTATGCATTCACTCAAACACTGCAGTTTCCACCAGCCAGTTGAAAGACGATAGTAACTGTACGTATGTGGCTCCTGGGGTCAGGAGAAATATGAAGAAATTGGTGGTTGGTGAGTGTTGTGATTAGACGAAAGCAGCCAGAAATGGGCTTAATGGGTTATCTAAAAATGACAGTCACACTTGCTGCAGGTTCATCACAAACTGTTCATTTAGATCGAGACTGGCCTGATTTGACACGGCTCGAGCTGTGTGCATGTTCTCACGGACAGTCTACTGGACAGAGTGGAGGAAGGACCTTTAATTAAGACGACAAATGGTCAACTCCAGAGCGATGATGTCAAGTAAACAGCCTTGATGTCCTGCTGCTATCAGTGTGCATAAAATTTGACTTTTGAGAACATGATGTGCTCTCAAAGCAAAGTTCTGCCAGCCACTTTTCCACCTTGGTATAGTACCCTTTAGATCCATCCCTGACCCATACCTACATGTAGCTAAACCCGTGATCTGTTTCACATTTCCACCACAGACGGTGCTCTTAAATGACAAGACCTTTCTTGGTCTCAAGAGGCTGCAGCATTTATTAACTGTAGCCTATACTGTAAATTTACTGCCAGATTGACGACCTCCTGCTCACCTTTTCCTCTGCTCTGCTCGCATTCACCGTCACATTACGTACTGAGCTGTGCTGCTCTTTGAACAACAAGAACACGATAGAGGACACAGAATGTTTCATATTCTTTTCTCTCAGTGTCTTGTTGTTTATTACAGCAAGGATATGAGCTTTGTTTGAGGAGAGAAAAGACTGCAGGCAGCAAGACAAAAGGCTGCTGGAGAAAAAAACTCAGAGCGCAGACAATGAGACGACTGTGATTGGTCCAAGTCTCCCAGATCAATCAACAGACTGCAGTGTTTGTTGCTCCACCTTTACGTACTGTGTTAGTGTGCTCGGTACCTCAACAGAGGGCTGACAAAAACAGGATGGAGTGGAGCGGTTCTGTTGGTGTTCTGTTGGTGTAATGAACTGACGTGAACCGGGTGGCTTGGTGGAATTGTGGCTGTAAATGCATACAGGTGTTTATTTCATCAAAAAGCCCAGATTTCAGTCTCTACACATTGACCATCTCACTCACCACCTTATTATTTATTTGGAGATCAAAACAAAGGTGAAAGTTATTACCTGAGCTGTCTATTGTTTGTATGCTTCTTAGTAGAAATTTCTCTGGATGTTGTTTTCTGCAGTTCTTCAATTGAATATGTGACTCTAATGGCCGTTTCTGCTACATCCTCGTATCTTAGCGAGCGGTGAGTGAGTCAGATCCTGTCCTACGGGAGGTAACAGCCCTAAGTGCATTTCTTTTTCTTTTCTTTTTTTAGCCCTAAAGAGTGGCACAGCCACACAGAGGCTTGGACCAAGAAGACCCCAAACGACATGCTAAAACAAAAGAAAAATGCATCTTCAAGCAACCAACAAAAAGAGAAAACAAGAAATATGAACATTTAACTGCTTATCTTTCCATTTCTACTGCAAGAGAGCTAAGTCTAACTTTGATTTCTGTGGTTGGGTGGGGTGGTAGGGTCTGGCGTACTCATACTGTTTCAGTTTTGTCCATGTTGGACTCTCCCTCCTCTCACCTGTTTGACGTCCTGCCTCATCCTGTCCCGTCTACAGTAACTCTCATGTCCTGATCAAACCCTTTCTTTCTCCTCTCCTGCACCTGTCGCTGATCTGTCTGTCTGAGCTCTCCTCTCTCTGTCGCTCCCTCTCATATAAACACATACTACTGTATTAACCAACACCGTAACTCTCTTGTCTTGATCCATGTAAATTCCAACCGGGAAAAATTGAGGGCTAAAAGAACGGGGGATGCTAATCAGGTGTGTGTATGTATATACAAAAATATAAAAGCTTTTGTTTTTTTTTTCTTTTTAAGTGTGCTTGTCGCAGTTCTTGTTTGTACACCGTTGTTCGAGTGTTTTCGGATCAGTTCAAAGTCGTATTTGTATGTTTTGGGGTTTATATGTGGTAGTCATTTTTTGAAAACTTGATTTCAAGACAAACATACAATGTTTTAGTGGCATGTTGGCAGGTTTATAGATTTCTTTGTTGTCGCTCTCCCCACCCCCTCCTAAAAACAAACTGTGTATGATGTTCATATGAATGCATGCATTCCTGAAATTAACCAAAGTGGCAGAGAGATGTGAGAAACTTGGCTGGGGAGCAACGAAGGAATATCTGTCGTAGTTTTGAATAGTACCTTAAACATGTTTCTTTAAACATAACTCATACCAAGAGCAGACAAAGGCGAACACTCTCTTCATTTATGGAAAGTTGGTCATATTTAGGAGGTGCTACACGATTAGAACAAAGCGAAATGGCATAAGATATAGTTTGTATTGCTTGCTCATTCAGATATTGCAGCAGTGACAGCTAAGCCCCATTTTCCAGGAAGTTCAGAGTACTTCATGGCGTCATGTCAAAGCTGTTTTGTTTTTTTGCCCAACAGCGCCCAAATTAGCAGCACACTTGAGAGTCGGAGACTTGAATCATCAGAAATGTAACAATCAGGAGCTACCTGAAGTTTTATAGTAGAAGATTCTGCCAGAATGCTGATGTGAGACGCTAGTGTAACATTACTGTGTTGTCCACACTTGGCCCTAGAACATCCCTTTTTCTTTGAAATACAACCAACATCAAATAGCTGATCCAGTGTCAGTATCACATTCCTATATTAAATCACATTTCAGTTACGAACACACAGCAGCTGGCTGGCGAGCTGCTCATCTCACAGCATCACTGAAGCTCTCAGCTGTCATGCCTCAGCACATCTTCAATCCTATATTTCCAGAGCCATGTTTACGGAGCACAGTATTCTGGAAAATGGGGCCTGGTTGATGTCAACCTTTCCATCCTACCATGCTATTTTTGTTCTGCATTTCTATCTGCTACCATTTGACCCAGGACGACTGTATGCCGTCAGACGTGTACGCAGGCTGGAGCCTAGCTGTCAGCGAAGGCTCAAACCTAAAATTTCTGTATGAAATTTACTGAAATTTAAGTGAGCACACATGAATGCAGCATACAGAAGAGCAAATTGCACTTTCCAACAAAGCCTTTTCAGATTAGGATTGTTTTGAGCGTTAAAAATGGCCTGAGTTTTCTGGAGTCTGTCGCTGCAGCTTAGTGTTCACCACTTGCAAACTGTTACAAGAACAGCTCCTTTTTGTTACAACTACTGAGAAAACTGCATGTGTTGGCTGAGAAATGCTGCGTTCGTGTCATTGATATGGACAATAGACTTGTGAGTGTTCTTTGGCTGATGTGAGGCGTCCATGTTTGTTTTGCTCTCAGGCACTTCTGTTTTAGTCAGTGCCAAGTCGGACATATCAGAGCTTTCAGAGACGTCGTGGCTTGAGAGTGGACGTGAAAATCATAACTCCGATATGACTTGAATGCAGCATAATCAACAACAAAATGGTCAAACTCAGGAATGTCAGAGTGCTGCACAGCTATTCCTGCTCAGTGCACAGCCAAGCAGCCGTCACCCCTTCATGGTTGTACAGCATATATCCCAGCTCCTGCGCTCCTGTCGGCTTCTCGTGTTTCTTCGAGTGTGTGCATGTGTGTTATTACCTGTGTGCATTGTTCCTGTCAGCTGTGAGTGTCTGCTCCCTCCTATGTGACTGTACTAACAGCTGCTTGTTGGAGCACCACCTGCAGGTCCAGCTCAGTCACCAGCTCAGCCTGCACCAGTTTTTGCCTGTTGCACTGGGACCAGTAGAGGAGCCCCCAGTATGGACCAACACATGCACTGGATCCCCTCTGTGTCAGGGCAGGCCCGTGATGCTTATAGACTCCAGATCTGGAGCGCTCACTGGCCTCGCCCACTCGTCGGCAGAGTCATTGGTTTGTTTTTTTTGTCTCGGGCTCGAGCCGCGTCATAGGCTGTTTTCTCAGAAGCCATAGCCAGCACTCTGGGATCGGTGTGAGGCTTTTTGGTGCATGTGGTGATTTTCATCCTTTTGTTCAACCCCCTGACTCTGACCACGCTTTACTTAAAGGGCTGCCTCCCCCCTTCTCCTCCCCCTCCTCCCCACCGTGTCTGCTTCTCTTCGGTGGGACTGACTTTGCTGCCACTTCTCCTCCTCCTCCTCCTCCTCCTCCTCCTCCCCTCCTCAGAAAACCATTGCCTGGATCATAGATCGTGGATGGCCACACAAGCAGGGACCTGACTGCAATCATCACTCAATCAGCACGCCTGCACTTTTGTCTCTCCAGCCACACTCTCTCCCCTTCAAGGTTGTTGTTTTGGTTCACTCCCCGTCTTGCATCCTCCTCGTTCAGCTTTAAGTTTCACTTGCTGTGTGTGTCTGTGTGTGTCTGTGTGTGTCTGTGTGTGTCTGTCTGTCTGTCTGTCTTAAGACTCATGGATGGTCTGCAGTAATTTGTGTTTGTGTATCTGCTCCTCAGTAACATAAAGCCAAGACTCCTTTAGTCCTGTGTGTGTGTGTGTGTGTGTGTGTGTGTGTGTGTGTGTCTGTCTGTCTGTGTGTGTTTTGAAAGTGTGTCGTGTTTCCTCTCCCTGCAGTTACCTGTGCTTTTACATCTGTGAGACTTTTTTTTTTTTTCTTACACCAAAACAGTTGCACAGATATTTTCTATGTCCAGGCCGTGCTTGCTTTTTTTTTTTTTTTTTTTTTTTTCTCTCTCTTCAACCTGCCACCAGACCAAACATCTCACTGGGTAACCATGGGAACAAACCAAGAGGACCACATTTTGCAATCCTCCTGACATGCTCACACACACACTTCCTCTCTCTTTCTGAGGAGTGTATCTGTGTGTTTGTGAAAAGTTGCACTTAAACACACCATACACATTCACAGAGTATCAACGAGTCTAAAGGCCTGTCGCTCACAAGGCCTGTTTCCAGATATTGTTGTTTTTAAATGGCTGTTCTTATTATTGCTATTGTTGTTATATTGGTGAGTTGTTGTATTTTCTTTCTTTCTTTCTTTCTTTCTTTCTTTTTTACATAAAAGGGAGTTAAAGTTGTATCATTTTTTTTAAATATTAGGATGTTTTTATTTGTATTTTTTTCTTCGTTATTTCTCTTATGGGCGTGATTATTATTGGCAGTGTTTTCAATCTTTCTCAAACCTTTCTTTTGTTTTTTTTCTTTGATTTCCCCTCCAAGATCTTATAAGGAATTATTTTAAAAGAAGATTTAAGTAGATTGTCAAAGAGATATGAGTTATTGAGGGTTATAGTCTGTATATTCATGGGTATTATGAATTAAACGATTAACAAAGAAACAGAATTATATACATATAATTAAATAAAATTTCCTGATACTGTTGCAGCTGTTTGTTGTGGTCTTTTATTTTTCAGCTTCTTTTGCCTTCTGTCACTCAACTCCAGGGTCCGGTTTCACAAAGACAGACTTTGACTACGGCTTAGATCTAAATAATAGACACACACGAGAGTAAGAAAGTGGTAGATAGTTGGATTGGGAAGATCACAACCATTGCATGAAGTAAATTTTCCTTGTTGAAAAGCAAATCAAACAACAAGAATACACAAAATGGCATCAAAACAACCACAAAGTGATACAAAACTGCTATAAAATGATGCAAAACTAATGTAAAATGACATAAGACCGCTCACAAAGTGATGCAAAATAACCAGAAAAATAACAACTAGAGACAAACCCAGTCTGGGTGTGTTGCTCCAGTGACGGAGGGTGTGCATGGCCTTTCATGTGTGTGTCCAGGAGCCCGATGTCTCATAATCCAGCCGTGCCTCGGGCATCTATTCACTGACATTATCTCATATTAGAACATTTTAAATGTCACTCAATCATGTTGTTATTAATAATGTAAAGTGTATTACTGGTAAGAGTCTGAAACCCTTCAAACATTGAAAAGTTTCTGAACCTGCTCTGTTCACTCATCCTTCATGAAAAGACACTTCAGTGGCGTGAAAGTGGAACAGTGCAGCAGGTCAGAGTGTGTGTGCAGTGCGGAGCTGTCCATGCTGTCAGGACTCGCAGTGACTCGCCGGTCAGCGAAGCCTCCAAATGAAATCGACTGACGATGTCATCATGGACACCGGTCAGCAGGTGTCACTGTTTGTTACCATGGAAATGCTGGATGGTGTGTGTCATTGATTGTTACCATGGAAACATGGCTCTTAGTTCTCAGCCAGTCTGGTGATTGGCTGGTTAACTTTTTAGACTTCAAATAAGTCTGTTGTCTGTCTAAGCTGCATTAGACTAATCTCAAAGCAAAACTGACTAACACTACACCTGAGTCTGAAATACATCCGTGAAACTGCCCCAGAAGTAAACTTTAAGCACGTGAGTTACAGGAATGCACGTCGTGAACTTGCTTTTCCTGCTGTACAGCTTTCCCATCTTCTTCCATGACATGTCTGAGCACGGCTGCCCCCTCCATCCCTGATATTCCCACAGTCTTTGGCCACAATTGGAATGATAGCAGGAGAACAGAAACGTGGGCGCACAGGGAACATGGTCTGGGTGACAGAGGAACAGGATTTGCTCATACTTTGTACGTCAAAGGAGACACCTGCCGAGAAAATGCTGGAAAGTCACGTCATTCTGCTGTGAATAGATTGCTCTATTCGGGTGGAAACCGGGCTTGTTGTAACATTTCAGAGGCGGCTCGGGCCGTCACGCCGATTGTTTGTTGCATTCCAGCTCTGCTGTTGAAGCTGAACAATACAGTTATGCACTCTGCTGACTATGTACTGCATATATAGTGAGCATGCATGTTTCTAGACATGTGATGTTATAGCCTTGTGGGTCAAAGGTGAGTTTACATATCTATACACACCACATCCCCTTTGTCAAATACACACAGGCTGAGAATCCTGCTGCTTTGCCAGTGATGCCTTTGTCTTTCTACTGCCCAGCTACCAGCTACAAAATATGCCACAATAAATCTGGAAAGGACATCTACTTATTTTCTTCATGTTGCAGCGGCTGTGAATTAATATATGATCCTATGATTTAGTGTCAGATATGTTCTGTATCACTGAATACCGACGGCCAACCTCACACTCCAAACAATGAAGCAGAATAAAAGAAATCCTAGAAAGGTGTTGGCAAACATGCAGTGCTCAGGTATGACACAAATGTATACAAAGCCACCGTGATCCCAGCTGAACAAAGCAGTCAAAAGAGAGTGAAATAGTATTGCCACAGGAAAGGGAGAGGCAAGAGAGAGAGAGGGAGAGAGAGAGAGAGAGAGAGAGGGAGCAGTGAGGTGAGCTGTAGGTTATGAGCTAGTGCTTCATTAACTGATTTTTAGAGCTCTGAAGGTTTCAGGTGCGTTCGCTAAGAGTGAGTAAGAGGGAGGCTCTTTTTGGTCTTACCAGTCAGTCGAGTTTGTTCTTATCTTCCAAGGAACGCAGAGAGCAGACTGACTTCAGTCAAGCTTTTGGATTTGTTCACTTGTCCTTAGAAGCACAAAGGGGGATTGTTGTAGATCTTTCTTACGAGTGTAATTATCACTTCTTGAACAAGGGCACCCTTTGTTTAGTTTGATCATTGTTTTTGTGTGCGACCTTGCATAGACTCAGGAGCTCACAGGACATACTTGCAGGGAAGGATGAGCAGTTTTCTGTACTTCATCCTCCCAGCTCTGGGTGGGTACACTCTCACCTCGGTGTACCTGCTGAAGAATCCGCTCATCCTGCACAGGAGGAAACGCACAGCCTTTTACTGCACACACATCTCACACAGAGGAGGTAAGGGTGCAACCGGTGTTCCACCTGGAGGGAGAGGTACCATGATGTCCTGATCAGTCCAAGCAGCACAGGGCGTGGAGTAGGCTAACTGACTGTGAAGTAGCCAAGGAAGTGGAAGGATGTTTGTATTTTTGTTTCACTTTCCCCCATTTTAAAAGCTCATTTCATCCACTAGTTGCACAATGTTGGTGAGAGGATCCACACAAAAGCTTTCCTATAGTGTGTCTCATGTGCACAAATGTTTGATTAGAAGGTGAGGGTGTAATAATTCTCTCCAGCAGAATCTCACTTCATTTTTTGGCGTATGTTTTCTCAATAATATGTTAACCTGCAGCACATAGATCAAATGAAAATGTGAGATTTCAACAAATAGCACAAGGAGCATGTTGAAAAGAGAATCCGATGTGATTGCTAACCTCATGGTGTGAGTCTATGGCTACTGAAACCTTCAGTAGGACCTTCCAGTATGTTGTTTGATCCGTGGATTTATTATCCACTGTTTCCTCCTGACCTGCAGTGGAGACAGCGATGCAATATTCTCAGACAGGGCTTAGCCAGTTTGTCCAAATGTAGTCCCGTGAGCTATTTTTCTGTATTTTTGGGTCCCTCTTGCTCCTCTGCTGCCGTCATCGACCCTCTGTTTGTTACCAGGATGTGGAGAGAGGATAGAAAGCACGATGGGGGCGTTCACACAGTGAGTACAAAACTCAAGAGGTGATCTGCTGCTCTCAGAACAGCTGTGAGAGAAACAGATCACTGCTTAGAGTTATCAGTCTCTCAAAGTCTGTCAGCTTCAGATGTGGATGTGTTGCACATTTTCTCTTTCACAATAACCGGAACTATTTGAAAATGATGAAAAAAATTAGCTCAATTTTTGCATTCAGGATTTATGATGGATTATATAAACAGAATTTAAGTTCACTTTATAAGAATATGCTAAAGAAAATATGACATAAGATCGTCTCAGAACAGTAAGCCAACAAGTCAGCGACATCTGTGGTGATTTTGGTGAAACTGACAGGAACTATGGCCTCAGAACTAATAAAATAGGTGAAAATTGATAAACAGCAAAGATTTACTCAGATGTCCTTCAAATCAAACCATGTCCCCAACCTTTGAGATTTCATAATGGTCAAGGGTCAAATGGGAATTGTTTACAAAAGCGTAATTGCCAAAAACTAATGGGAGTCAATGATGCAGTGAGCTCTTCACATCCTCTTCCACCATTAAGAAGAGACGTTCTTAATGGTGGATATCGATATGTTTACTGACAGTCAAATAGAGCGGTCGTTTCCTTTGCCAGCCTCATTTAAAACAGCCAGCGTTGCACAGGCGCTGATGTTTTCAGAGTCTGTGAGCAACTGAGCACCACTGAACTTACATTTAGCATCTGTGCACTTGCAAGCTTTGGATGCTGTCTGATGAGCTGTCCCTGTGAGATTTTAGGCTTAACAACAGCATATTTGGAAATCTAAGCTACTTTAGTCAGTGGAGGTTGAGAAAACCAAACATTTGATGTACCCATGCAGTTCTCACTCTTCACATCCTTTTAGCGTTAGATGTTTTAGTCTCTTGTACTAAAAGAGATTAGTTCATGTTGTCTTACACAATTTTTTTTTATCTCTGTACCCCCGTCTGTCTCCAGTGCAGTGGAGCAGGGCACTGAGATGCTGGAGCTGGACTGTCACTTGACGCAAGACGGACATGTGGTGGTGTCACATGATGAGAATCTGCTGAGGCAGACCGGCCAGGACGTCACCATCTCCTCACTCAAGCTACAGGTGGTTAGGACAAAGGTCACAAGGTCATGCTGAGACTGTAGCTCCAGCCAATGGACCACACACAGTGTCAAAGTGGTGGTTTACTTGTTTTTTGTTTTTTGTTTTTCAGACAACCATGCTTAGAAATAGTTGATAAATGATACATGCCTCCATACATCTACTTTTGTAGGATTTGCCTCTGTATAAGGACAGACTGGAGGTCACATTTTATGCAGGTGAGTTTCTCCTCTCATTCTCCAATTCTCAATTATTAATGAAAAGATGAAGTTAATGCATAGCTTTTCACCCTTCTTCTCCAGGTCGCTACAGCAGCGGTGAGGACAGGAAGTTCGCTCTGCTGGAGGACCTCTTCAGGAAGTTCCCTAAAATGCCTGTCAGCATTGAGATCAAAGAGAATAATCGCCAGCTGATAGAAAAGGTAAAGTTCACACAGAAAAACAATTGACAGCTCTTACCTGAGCAGTTTCAATAGTCTCCCAGTGGTGTGAAAGAATCTCCAAGATATGAAATAATGTTCATATTTGTCTGTAGTTTTCAATATGGTGGATATGTTGGATCCCCATGCTGTGCTCACTCTGAAATCACTAACCATTAAACCGTGACACAATATGTGCTGACATTTCAGAGAGATATGTAGCACTGCCCTAAACAAACAGGTATGAACTCACTAAGTAATAAAACAAGCTTACTCAGAATTATAACATAAAAGTCACATGACCTTTATTTATTTATTTGTTTGTTTATTTATTTTCACCTGGGCAGCAGACATTATGATTTCTTGGCTTTGTCTGGCTTTAAATGTCTACATGAAAAACTAACCAATCAGACAGTCTGAGCCACAGCTCAGCTTTGCTTTGTGTGATGCTTAGCAGCTATCCAGCTAAATGTCAAGATTATCCCCGATGATGAGATTTGAATTACAGCCACTGGTTGTCTTTGCAGCTTTTCTTTTACTCCAAAGTTGAGGCGTTTCCAATATTTAGTTCTCTTTATGTGTCACGATGTATCTGCTGCCCTTTTCATGCACTCTGAAACAGCGATGCCTTTAATATTCCTGTTTGTAACACTGCTGGTGTGCACTTTATAGCACTTGCACGGGTCTGTCTTGTTTCGTATTAAGTGTACTTACTTTCTGATTTGGATTCACCTTCATGTCTCATCATTTCACCTGCGACCCTCCGTTTTCTGTGTGTAGGTGTCAGACTTGGTGAAACACTACAACAGGGAGGAGATCACTGTCTGGGCCACGGTGAACTCCAGGATCATGAAGGAATGTCACACAATGGTATATAAACCACCTGGGGGAGACAGAGTTACTTGTGCATCATTTTACTATCAATTATTCATAAACAGTGTGACATTATAGTGACTGCTTAATCAGCATGGGTGAAATTAAAGTGTAAACTGTGTCAGAAAAAGTGTCCGTCTGTCTCTCCGCTTCCTCGTAGAACAGCTCCATGCCATACAGCTTCACTGTGAGCCGAGGTGTGCTGCTTCTGCTTCTCTTCTACAGCGGCCTGCTGCCCTTCGTTCCACTGGGAGAGAGCCTGCTGCAGTTCTACCTGCCGCGCATCATCAACAGGTGCGGCTGCAGGCGCGTGTGTCTGTGCATGTTTGAGTCCACGTGTGTGTCATGCATGTGCCATTATACAGGGAGATGTTCTTCGTCTCCGCTCAGACTATTTCATAACTGTCTTCATTTCTATACCCAGTGTGCTGTGTGTGTCTGACAAATCTTACAGATTTTCTGTTTTTTTATTGTTTCTGTCTTTGTGTGTTGAAGGACATTCATCCCTAAGAAACGCATCCTGAGGAACAGGCTGATCATCTATTTGTTACAAAAGTGAGTGAACTTGCTGTATGTAGAAATCTGAAATGGTCATGAGAGAGAAAAAAAAAAACTGAAAGCATTTCTGAGAACACTACACCCAGAACACATGGAGTGGTGCTTTTACGCAGAGTTATAACATTCTGGAGTACAATGACTTTATATAGTTTATATACAGCAAGGTCAAATTCATTTTTACTCCTGTTTGTATGAATACTGAAACTTTCCTGGATTCATCTCTGTTGTCATTTCAGAGTAACAATGAGGAACAGTCTTTTTAAACACCTCGCAGCCCGTGGAATTCAGGTATGACAATGTTGGCAGAATCAGTTTATTGCCAAGTAAACTTTCACAAGGCCATTGCCTCGGCATTTTATTGTATACCAATTATCATGATATGATGCAGTAAAAGTCAAGTGCTGCAAAGTCCAAAGTCCCCCCAAAAAAATAAACAAATAAAAAAAATTGATATTTAGAATAATAATATGAAAAACACTTTTTAAAAATTGTAATTAGTGGCAGCCCTGCGCTTGTTTCCCTTCAACCAGAAGGCTTCATTGCCTCATTTGCGAGCCTGTCGCCACATATTACGCAGAGCGGGCTTGGAATCACCTGAAGCGATAAAGCCGTATTTTAAATAGGACTGCTGATATTGTCTCTTAAATGCAGCTTTCTTTTTCTTGGAAGTTGTAGGCTCTTCTTCTTCTGTCCCATCATTTAGCCTTTTCCCCTCTCCGAAGAAGCTCTCCGAAAACGTTTGTTTTCTTACTCAATTTTGCTAGTTTGTGGGTTTCCTTTTTTTTTTTAAACTACCTTATCACGTGACCGAGACGAGCAGTTTGACATAGAGGCACAGGCGGATGCACCTGATTTTCACAATAAAACTTCTTTCGGACTGATAATCAACGAAATATTTTTTGTTCAGTCTCTCTGTGCGGCCTGGTGGTTGGGGACCGCTGCTCTAACGCACTGTTTACTGCACTGACTTCCTGTAACTGTTATCATTATCTGTGTGTGTGTGTGTGTGTGTGTGTGTGTGTGTGTGTGTGTGTGTGTGTGTGTGCGCGCGGCCCCGTACCAAATGGCCCACGAACTGGGCGGTCCCCAACCATTGGGTTTAATGCACATTGCACACTAGTGTCTCAACTGAGACAAACAGTAACACTGACACAGCCTCTTTGAGTGTCTTGAATGCATCGCCTCTGTCCTGATGCGAGCAGTCTCTGCTGGGATGAGATCACCCCCATCGCCAGACCATGAGTGGTCACTGAGTAGTTTGAGCACAGGAACAACCCAAAGCTCTCAATTCACACGCTCACACGTCACACCTTGTGTTAAAATTACTAGGATAACGCCCACCAAGTCGCGCCGCTATTTTTTTTGTAACAGTGGAAAAGGTAGAGGAATTAGTGATGTGTCGGTCGGAGCCGGCTCCTGCCTGGGAGCTGAGCAGGAGCCGCTTTTTTTTTTCTTTTTTTTTTCTCAGTTCAAAACTTGAGAGCCCTGACAACCGAAGTCATATGCCACAGCCCTGTCAGCTGCTGAGGGCATCATGGCATTTGAACACTTGTGAGTAATTCTGAGGTTGTGACTAAGAAAAGCTCTGCTCCTCATTATCCATGTAAAAACAGAGGGACTAGATTTCCCCTGCTTCTGGAAAAAGTGGACCTATGTCAGTATTAGAAATGGACAAAGTGTAAAACAAGTGCATAAATCCACTGTAGATAAGATAAGATAAGATAAGATAAGATAAGATGTTCCTTTATTAGTCGCACAGTGGGGAAATTTCCAGTATTACAACAGCAAAGTGGATCGCAAAAAATAGAGGGCATCGGTAAAAAAAAGACATTAAATTGCAAACAAGCAATATAAACAATATAAACAAGGACTATTGAAAAATATGAACAATATGAACAATTTAAACAAGAGAGGGTTAGGGTTAGGGTATAAGTACAATTTACTGTAGAATTCAGTAATGTACTATCATAAAGCTGCTGTCATGGCAGTGATATCATATATTGTTGCAACATATAAACACAGTGTAGTCTGAACAGACTTCAAGGTGCTTCAGGGTTTCACTTTGTGCTGATGTCTGCTCTAGTTTGACTCTTACGTGTGAGACAACTGCAACCCTCCAAATTTAGGACAGCAGAGTTTGACTTCCATTGATGGTCAGGTCACATACTGTAGCTCAAGGCTGCAGGAAGGATAACAGGGAAACAGGATGCCACCAGATTCTTTCACTTGTTGTGTTTGCTTCTTAAAGGTGGAGTGAGTCATTCTGGAGAAAGATTGTCCATATTTCCATCTCTTCTTCTTCACAATGCAATTACATGTTAGCTTCCCCTTCCCCTCGTCCGGTGCACAAGCACAAACATCACCTGATTTCCACAAAGTGCACAGGTTGTTATTCCTCACAGTGATATTTCTTACAGCAGGTTTGGGGTCAATAGTTTCTTGAGAGGTGTGTACACACAGAAATCCAGAGAGATTTATTTGGGATTTGGGAGGGGCAGTGATGCATAGAAGGAACTGGCAACACCAATCACAGATATAAAGTCAAAAATGAATCGTATTTAACCCCATTTGAATACAGTGAGACCTCAGTCTAATATATAATATCATCTGTAATGGCTTTCTTCAGTTGAAAATCAGGTTTATAAGTAGTTCTGTTAAAATGAAAACATGAAAAGGTCTGTATGAAGGTGATAAAGTGATGGATGTGTTTTGAGGTGTTAAAGGGGGCCCAAACAAATCATTACAGTGGACTAATAAATCTGTAATTGCAGGTGCACTTGTTTGTGTGCAATAAGGATGAAGACATAAAGGCTGCATTTGAAGTGGGGGCCACAGGGGTGATGACTGACTACCCGACTCTTCTGTCAAGCTACCTCTGCCGAAACCAAAGTCAGGATTGACCTCAAATGCATCCACACATGATGACAATGAGGATGAATGAATGAGGTGAATGAGGATTGTGTGCAAAAAAAGAGAAGACTGTGAAAAAGAAGTGAACACAAGAAGTGTTGGACAGTTGTTGTTCTATGGGGAAAATAACTCTAATCTCAATCATTGGTCACTCTTGATACAATCATCTGCAACCAGCTCGCTTCTATGGCCTTCAGCCATAGACTGTCAGCACAGCCCTGCACTTTGAGAAATTATCATTGATTTTTGAGCAGCAACAGATCGAACAGTGCCAAAGCGATTTTCTTGTATTTTCCTGGAATTAGTCCATAAAGGTGAAATAAAGAAAGCAACACAGAAAAGTTAACATGTAACACACAGAGGTTAAGATTTGAATTTGGCCCAGATTTTTAGCTGTTTGTGTTTGTGGGGGAACTCCATAGTGACGTTTCATGTCGGTATGTGTTCCTGTGCGTGTGTGGAAGTGTGTTGTGTGTGTTGAGTATTCATGTTTGTAGAAGTGTTGAGCAGAGGAATGTGCAGGTGTGAGGAAGAGAAGGAGGACAGAGGAGAACAAGTAAATAAATGAATATTTAAAAAGAAGAAGAAACAAGGATATGAACAGAGAAAAAATGTTGGTGATGTGCGTTGTCTGAATGGTTTTGATGGATCCACTTGAGAAGTTGGTTTGCTAAGAAATAATGGAGGAAGTGTGGCGCTTCTAAGCCTCCTTTGATTTTGTTGATTTGATTCTGGGTGTCTTTTTTTTCCATTAATATTGGGCAATGATAGAGTTTGATGATTTAAACCAGGAATGGTTGAACTGGAATCACTGAGAATAGAACTGATGCTGATAAGTTGTTTATTGTAAGTTGTTTTGTGTTGTTTTTTTCATTTTGAGCAGTTTACATTTAACTGCCGTGACAGCCTGGGGGAAACGTGAATCCCCATGTACAACCCCGATCCCAAAAAAAGTTGGGATGCTGTGCAAAATGAAAATAAGAATAAGAATTCAATCATTTGCAAACAAACTGTTGATTGACAACAGTTTTACAAAGTGTTTCTGAGTCCATGAAGTTTCATCCTTTATACAGTCATGTGTTCACAAAGTGGTGAACCTCTCTCCATCCTTGCTTGTGAATCACTGAGCCTTTCCAGGATGCCCCTTTCATACCCAATCATGATACTATCACCTGTTACCAATGAACCTGTTTACCTGTGGAATGTTTGCTGTTTTTGGAGCATTCCACAGCTTTTCCAGTCTTTAGTTGCTCCTGTGCCAAAGTTTTTGAAATGTGTTGCTGCATCAAATTCACAATAAGCAGATATTTACACAAATCAATGAAGCTGATAAGGTCACACATTAAATATTTTGTCTTTGTACTGTTTTCAATTGAGTATATGTCAAAGTATTAGCAAGTTATCACATTGTGTTGTATTTTTTGGAATGGGGGTTGTATGTGATGTGACCACTGCAGTGGGACAGGGTATGTGTGCTGCCAGGTGTTGATCTCTAACTGGAAGTTTTGATGATTCTCTGAAGCCAAATTTTTCTAATTTTGCAAATAGAAATTTCCACATGACCTCATGAAATGCTTTTGCTGCATAGAGGGACATGAGTAATGTATTAAACTGAACACTTTATATGTATTACTGGATGAGTGTGTACCTTTAATAAACCTGGTTGGATGTGGGTGGATTATGGGAGCAATCACCTTTTCTAGTCTGTGAGCCAGAGCTTTAATCATGATTTGTATGTCTGTGTTGATTATTGAAATGGGATGGTAGCTGTCTGGCAGAGTGGGGTGTTTGTTAAGTTTCAAAAGAAGTCAGATTATAGCAGCATTTGTCTTTGCTGGTAGTTCAGTTTTATTTCAGTTGTCAGTCTGTGGAGAAGTGGTGCTGGGAGGGTGTAGTGTTTGTAGTTGGAGTAAATATTTAACCAGCTGCACCACATCACCTGACATCACATTTCTCATGATAAGGCAGCAAGCATGGCTTTGTTTTGATTAGGTGTGTTATTATTTTCCATTATGTGATTGGTTTGAGAAAGTGCTGGACTTAAGAAAATAAATTCTCTGGGATGATTCACTTTTATATTCCTTCATATGTCTTTTTGTGGTATTAAGCTGAAAAGTATGAATGAGTGAAATGAAAACATATTCTTGTGATACTATAAATATATCCTGGTGCGTAGTGTTATTAATGTAGTGTTTAGGCTATGTGATTCATTTGTGTGTAATACAGTCACTCATCTACTACACATGCAAGTTAAAATAGAAGGTTTTACATGTGCAGTGAGCCTCACCTGTGTCCCAGGCTACGTTCAAAGTCCAGCCACACTGCTGTGATAATGATCAACCAGTATGCTGGTGTAACAATGGCTGTATTTTTCTGACCTGCTTGGCAATGCCTTGCCGTGTGACAAATGAGTTAGTGGGACATAAGTGGATCAGTGCACACTGAGGTCTTTAAGAAAGTAGAGCAAACGTTTGAATAAGTAACCCAGCAGATAAATGTTCCTCTGATCATACAGCCTCAGATGTGAATATTTACTATTTGTCTTCATTTTCTATGATTGTAAACTACACATCTTCAAACCAAGACATAAGAGGACATCACCTTGAGCTTGGGGAACTTTTTCATTATATTCTGTCATTTTATAGACCAAATGATTAACCGAGGCAATAATTAACAGATGAATCAATATGAGCGGAAATAATTAGTTTCAACCCTGCTTTTCAAACATTTAGACCATGATATAGCCGGATAAATTAAATTGAACCGTTATCAATGAAATGTGAACTGCTGTGGTGGTTTTTTGGGGGGATTTTGGTTGATAAGCTTTAGCAGAATCCGTTTCAGTAAAGTATCTCCTGATGAATGGTGCTGTGCTGAAGGAATCTGGACCTCCTGGGCCGAAGAAACCACAACAACCACATCATCTCCACATCCTTCCTGCATCCTCCTTCAGGGATATTAAAGATTTACCTAATCCTGTCACGTAGCCGCTGATGATTGTCCCCTACAGAGTGTGCGTGTGATTAGTGTGCAGCCAATCTGACGGACTTTCATCCCAAATCCATAAACACAAACTACAGGACGAGAGTCGTGATAACCTGCTAACAGCATTTATCGGTCTGTGTACCAACAATCAAACCGATAGCCATAAAGGGCTCGTGTGAAGCGAATTTGATTGGTTGACCCACATTCTAAACGTCACCCGCAGGCTCCTATTGGTCGACAGGGATTTGTTTTGCACTCTTCAGACTTCCTCCTCTGCGTGTTTTCATAAACAAACCACATTTTTCTCCCGCCAGGGCCGCCGCACGGTCATCCTGTCTGCCAGCCAGCATAGTCGGGTGTCGTATCCTGTTTTAACAAAATTTGTGGGGGGACTTTGACAGCCGTTTCACATTTGAAAGAGAGACGCGGGTAAACGGACTCCGCTGCAACAACCGAAGGCTGTCTGTGTTCGTCCTCATTGTCCGAGCCGCCAGCGCGTGGTCGACTGTTGGACCGAGCGGACCCACCGACCACAGACCCGCTTTGATCGGATGCTTTTCAGCTGTCAGTCGCATTGGCCCGCTGTGTAGACTGTGAAGAGTTTCATTAGTATCAGGTGAGTCGACAGACAGTGGAAAATATCCTGCAATGCGCATCTGAGCTGCTGTTAGCTTCTGTATGTTGTGACGGTGAAGCTAGCCAGCTAGCTAACGCGCAAGCTAGGTCAGAGCTGGTGGGCAGTTTCTCTCGTAGCTGACAGATGTAACTGTTATCAGGCCGTTTCAGGCCATGTGGGTCGTTATTTAGTGACTGTCAGACAGTCACCAGTGTTAGTGGCGCATAAATGGCGCAGCACACGTTGCAGGGACTTGAATTTGGGTTAACTGATTGTATCTAATGAAGCGAGGATTGTTTGTGCAAACTATCATGGACCAGGAAGCAAGCTGGCAAACTGTCCGAACCTGCTTGCCAGCATTAGTTGAGACCAATTTTGTTAATTTATAACAATGCATGCTTTGTCTAATGTGCCTTGACTATACGTCAGTCTTTGCACAATAGGAAGTTTCTTGATTACAGCACACTGTGTAGTAGGGCTGCAATTTAGTCAATTTCCAGGATAACTAAATCTGCCCAACTGTGGAGTCCATTTCTGCCAAAAAAAAGAAAGATAAAATGTTGAAATAATCATGGTCGATCATAATGCTATGACACTTGGTCAAGTTTGTAAGATACCAAGCCTAAATTATGAGATATTAAGTCAAAGTACTGCTTTACTAAGTCGAATTTATGAAGTAGGAAGTACCAGTTTGTAGTTTTGACTTACTGTGGTTTCTAACTCTTCATCCAGTTTCAATGAACTTGATCAATAAAGTGTTAACTTAAGCTAAAGTGTCCTGATGGCAGAGTTTTATCTAATGATGTCTTGCCTTCTCTTGATATTCACTTCACATAATTATATGTAACTAAATAACAAACAAAGCCAGCAAAGGATTTATAAAGCTATAAACAGCTAATGATTGTCTGAAAGGGTACATTTATAAAATTAGTTTGTTAACCAACTGATTGTTCCAGTGTCACAGTTTCTTAAAATTTAGGTCAGGCTTGTTGGGGGGAAAGGCACTGCAGGGTTTTGCTGTTATTATCAAATATATTAAAAGTTAATGGAAAACCTGTCTGTCAAATGTCCTCCACTTCCTCACTGCTACAGGTAAATGTAATTAAAGTGATAATCCTAAATTCACACATATGATTGACCGGTGGGTCTTGGGAATCACTAACGTGTGCACGGCAACATACGACAATCCTGCATCCCCCTACCCTCTTCGTCCTCAGACATGGTGAAGCTGACAAAGGCCAAGACTTTCCAGGCTTACCTGGACTCCTGCCACCGTCGCTACAGCTGTGTGCACTGCCGCGCCCACCTGGCCAACCATGACGATCTTATCTCCAAGGTGAGTATGCTGCCACTCTTTGTTGTTAATAATAATTTCAGGTGGCACCAATTCATAGCTCTCACATAGTAGTGCAAGTGGCTACACTGGAAACCCTAACCCTAACCCTGGACTTACATAAAACAAATAAATGATCTCCCAAAGTTGGGAGACATTTTGGAAATATTTTGTAAAGCTGGAAAAATACTAATTAATATCATGTTGTGATTTTTTTTTTTTTTAATGCTCTGATTTCATGTCTCCTAGTCTTTCCAAGGAAGTCAGGGCCGAGCCTACCTCTTCAACTCTGTGTGAGTACTTTACTTTTAAATATTACTACATGTTGGCACATTGAATGTACAGAAGTGGATATTATGATCTTAGGTGTTTTTTTCTTCATAATCACTGTATAGGCAGTTAAACAGTGAATTTAGCGAAGGTTACAATTGATTTATTTTCATCACAGTTTTAAAAAGACTCTCCTTAAATGACCCTTTGCTCCACATTATCAATTTTTATTCAGTTATTTTCAGATAAGATTATTGGCCTCTTCAGTGGGTCTCAGAAATAAAAAAAAAAGTTGGAGAATCTTTGCTTTTCTTTGTTTTGCCTACATATGATTTCTAAAATAAGTCTAGTTCTCTCTGAAAACAAATTCCCAGTATCACACGTATTTGCACAAACCACACTGTCAACAGATAATTTGATTTGCTCTCGAGTAGACCTTGAAGTTGGGTGAGATCACGTTGGTCACACTCCTGCTGGGTTAGTGGGTCAGAAATACACAGGCTCTCTGTGAGCCCATTAAATAACACATAATCTAAGTCCATCAGCATTTCTTCAGTTTAAACCTTGATCTGTGAAGGTGGAATTCTGTTCTGAATGGTTTCATCGAAAGCTGTCTGCCTTATGACTGCGCATGGCCTCTTTTCCCCTCAAAAGAAGTTATGACGATACAGGAAAGTAGTTCCTTTAGGATCACAGCAGTCTCAGGGTAAGGATGGGAATCCCTGTGAATCAGAAAGGAGCTGCTGTTTGACAACACTTCCTTTGTTTTCAGGGTGAACGTCGGCTGTGGCCCTGCAGAGGAGAGGCTGCTGCTCACAGGACTTCACGCAGTAGCCGACATCTACTGTGAAAACTGTCACACCACACTGGGCTGGAAATATGTAAGTGTGTCCACTTAACGTGGTTCCTACCATGCACACTTATGGTGTAGGGTTTACAGTTCAGCATCAGATTTAAACAATTGATAACACCCTGGTAACAGTAACAGTATGGCCCGTGATTCAACCGTGTCCTGCTTTATTTGTGTTCCCAAACTGTGTTTACATTCTTTCACCAGTTTTGTGCCATTGGAGAATCTTTCATATCTTTTTATTAAACTAATCCAGAGTAGTAAATTACCTTGGTACACGCAGAACTTTGTCTTCACTTTAATCTACTTTCGATTAACTCTTACGCCCCTCCTTTCTGCAGGAACAAGCCTTTGAGCTGAGTCAGAAGTATAAGGAGGGGAAGTTTATCATCGAGCTGTCCCACATGATAAAGGACAACGGCTGGGACTGAGAGGGAAGTCTTCATCTTTCTTCATGACTTTTTCAAAAGTTGCATCCCCTTGACTTCAAAGGGTTCCAGTGTAGCTTCCTCATCCCGCGTAAGAGCCATCGCTGTGCCACACTTTCACTTCGTACGGCTTCGTCAAGAATAGCATGTGATGCCTTATCTTTTTCTGTTCTTCATGTTTTTCCAGCGACCACAACAACACATTTGCTGATATTGCTATCCCATTTGCTAGTTGTGCTGGGACATGGACTGAATGAGTGCAGGGTTTGTGTGTGAACGACTGGGAGACGTAGTCACACAGGCACGTGTGCGTGATGGATTTTAAAGCGTGTGTTTGAGTGATGAAACCCTTATCAGCAACCGCTAAACACACTGTGTGTGGGCAAGGCCACACCAAGTCAAATTATCTGACCTTCTTTCACATTGGATGCAGGTATTTGGATTTTCCTTCTGAGTTTAGGTGCACATTTAGACATATCTATCCCAAATTGAGGAAAGAATTTAGGCCTGTTTAACCCATAGATCATTTCTGAGTGATGCAAGCATATGGGAATGCTTATAGCAGTGGGAGGGCTTGTTTTTTTTATCAGTGAAATTCGTGTTTTTTATGGTAAGATCAGTAACACTTGTTCATATTTTGCCAAAGGCAGTCAGGATGTTGAATTAGTAATGTTAAAGCCCGCAAAAGTCTCCTGCAAGAATCCCTAAATCTGGAGTATGAATGTGTTCTGCTTGTAGGTGTACATTTTAGTGTGTGTGTGTGTGTGTGTGTGTGTGTGTGTGTGTGTGTGTGTGTGTGTGCGTGCGTGCGTGCGCGTGCATGTGTGCGTGTGCATGTGTGCGTGCGTGCATGTGTGCTCAGCAAGTGCTGAGATGTCTTAAGATGGATGGTGTTGAGAAACATTAGTCTGGGGTTCACATCTAGAGTTTTCACTGCACAGCCGGATGTCTTCACTTTTCCTTCATGCTGATGAGATCTATCCTACATGTGTTTGTGTATAACCTAACACTGAGCTGCCCTTCCACATACATTTACTCAGTCGTGTTAGAGCAAGGTGTGATTAGGATTATGTAGCATATTTATGGTGATTTTTAATGTCTGCTTCTTTCATTAAAAGTGTATTATTTTAACCTAATCTTTCATTAAAATGCAGTGTCTGTAACCTCTGTAGTTCTGTTTTCTTTTGCTTGTGATATGTTACTCTACATATGTTAACTTGTCTCAGATTCCCACAACATTCTTTTCTTGAATTATTTCCGTAATTTAGAAGAAATACAGAAATATTTTGTATCTTTGTTGTACAAAGACACCATTCAGATCTGATCTCCACC
Organism: Chaetodon auriga; assembly: GCF_051107435.1. Classification (NCBI taxonomy): domain Eukaryota; kingdom Metazoa; phylum Chordata; class Actinopteri; order Chaetodontiformes; family Chaetodontidae; genus Chaetodon; species Chaetodon auriga. Next base: position 14,264,012 of record NC_135089.1, on the reverse strand, counting down.
GCTTAACTGATCATCCTCTACACCACTTTCTGACTTTCAGCATCATTTTAACATCATTTTTACGGAGCATACCTGCTGATGCATATGGTGTAATGGTGTAACGATCTGTTCCCAAGTTCACAGTTTTAAGTATGTAATTTATTGAAGCATGTCAGCAGAGCTTTCATTTACAAGGAGGAAGAAATCAAACAGGATGCCCTGACTGACTGACTGACCTGAAATCAGCCAGCAGATGGTGATGTGGGTACTGTTAGATTGTATGTATGCAACACTGCAATACATTTTAACTTCATATGTACTATATATCAACTTGGAACGCTTGCCAAAAGCTAAACATGATAACACTCATGAAGGTAGGATTCAGTGCAGGGCTGTTTTATCAGACTGCATTAGTTTTAACTAGATGTAGATGTATATACTACATATGAACTTGCTAGTTACCCTGCTGGTTAACTACACTGCTGCAAACAGTTGAAGATGTGTCATTCTGTTTAGAAAAATTAAATTCAGAATAAAGCACTAATGGTCTGACTCCAAGAGGCTTCTACTTTTAGAAAACAGTTGAAATAAAACACTACATAAACAATATATGCAGTCATACAAGACACAAGAAGAGTTCTGCGAGTGAAAGAAAGTACTGTAATAGTGATACTGCAATAATATTTCACAACATCTAGCACTGAGTGGCCTTGGCTCTGTACAGTGAATTGCATAGCAGTACTAATGCATGTGTGTGTCTGGTGTTTGATTAATTAGTGGTTTATATAATTTATCTTCTAACATATGTTCCTTTTAGTGTAAAGAAATTATTATTACACTTGAGAACAGGTCACATGAGTGAACTCTGACCAGAAAGTGGAGAGGCTGCTGGCAGTCATGTGTGCAGTTCATATTTTCAGCTCTCCGCTCTGCTTTCACTTCTCATGCCTGAAAAATGCACCTGTTGCATAAGATTGTATTGTAAGTACATTCTCATGACAGAATTGAACTCGTTAAAGGGATTATGGTGTGACAAAGAGAAACTTTACACAAGTAACACTGTGGGATACACATTTTAATGTTTTCATATTTAATCCCCCATAATATGTTGCATCATATAGAAGGTCTACTTCACTGCATGGTACATGTCACCAAGTACTGTCAGTGTTTTCTTCCCCACTGTACTGAATATAAATGCTTGAGAAATGTCTGGAGGAGTGGATATGATCCAATCAAGTGACATTAAAACTCCCTGTTATGCAAGTTACAGCAATACAGCTCATCAGGACAAATCCCTCTTATTAAAGCTGATGCTGAGTGTAATTAGTATTATTGTCATGGAATAAATCTGCTCTAGCTGTCAAATCTACAAAACAAATTAATGTAAATAAGAAAAGATAAATAAAAAAGGGACACATTTTAGGAGACTAAATTGTGTAAAGGGTCAAAAATGATCTGGTAAAAATGTGAGACAAAATCTGACCAAAAGAAGCAAACAAATATTTCATTCATCTATGATGAATTATGAGGTGAAAATGTCCTTTATGCATTAGAAACACCCATTTCCATTTTACAGTGTCATCTTAAAAAAGGAAACTCACTGAATCAGGACAGTGTTAGTTTGTCTGAATGCAAAGGGAAGTCAAATGTTTGAAATTAACCTCTCCCTGTTATTTCATTTTGACCTCATACACCAGGCACATACTGCTGTATGACTGGGAGGATACATGCATGTTGGATATGGACACAGTGTTACTGAGCTTTCTGAACGCCTTTAGATTACTCTGTTAACTTGTAGTACCTATAAATTAGAGTAAATACAGTGTTAATTGTTGATTTTACTATCAATTTGACACCTAATAATTAATACCAGCGAGTAGTGAGTGCTGCCGTTTCAACTGCAGTCACTTGCAGCAGAACATACCACAGCACACACACTGTCCGAGATACTCATATCATACAGTGGGTATTACAAGCTGCTTTAATACATAATCGCTGTGAAAATTTCTATCAAATAGGGATAATTTCTACAAGGTATTCTACGGAACAATAAACAACAAGGACGAGATATTTCAAGCCCGTTTATGTCATGCACCCCTATGTCCACACAAATGGACCGTTCCGAGATGGTTGGTCACGTGACTTTTTCCGTTTCGCCATTTTCCTCTTCTACACCGGTGCTCTTGCTGGCAGCTACGTTGTCGCCCCCTCGCAGTGTTTTGACCTGTCCAAAGCTGACGGTGGGAAAGGGGAAACCCCAAAAAGAAGATAGTCTTCCTCGTAGCTGTATCGCCCCGAGAAAAGTGCGAGAATGTCTTCTGAGGAGAGCCCCGAGTACTCGCCTTTCTTCGCTGTGATGGGAGCCTCTGCGGCCATGGTCTTCAGCGGTAACTACACCAGCTCCTTCATCTGACATTTCAGCTTTCGGCGTCATTGTTACGCTAACGGCGAATTAGCTTAGCCAGATGTTGAATGCTTGTGGCGATATTAGAGACGACAACACGGGGCTGTCTTAAAAGAGACGGTGTCGGTGTTAGCTGAGTCGGTCACGGCTCATACACACCTGCCAGGGATGCGAGGCAGAGGCGGGGGGAGGTTTGCGCCGACATCAAGCTGTTGACCACCAGCTCTTCACATTGCTAACATTATAGCTAGCCACCCCCTGTATGAGACAGGTTTTATTATGTTATATCACATCAAATCATAGCTGTAACGCCGTGTCCTGGTGACTGCTGGTTGGTGACGCAGACCCTCACTGAGGTGGCAGCTGCCCCGTCAGGCCATCTCTTATCTGTCATAATGAAGTCATTTTACAGTAGGAGGGTCCAGATCTTCATGAATTATAAGATAAATACGATTCTTGCTGAAATAGGATCCATGGCATGTTTCCCATTGGTTGAAATGAACCGTATCACAGGAAGGCCAGAGTCAAGGCCCGAATATCAGTGTGGGAAATTAAAGGGAGAATCCATCCATTCATTCATGTACTGCCACCTATCATGTGTAGCATGCGCTCGAGGATGGAGGCAGGATACACCCAGTCTGTCTAAGAAGAGATGACATTACACCTCCATACAGAATATACAAGGTCCCTTTGCAAGGGTCAAGTCAATAGAATGATGCCTATTCCTGCAGACACAGAAAACTGTCTCCATGAAGTGTCTCCATGATTTTATGATGAAATCAAGTGTCACTTTGTGGAATTTGTTTATGGAGTGAGTGCCAGAGTTGAAATTTATGTTTGAGATAGTAAAGCCGAGTACGCATTGACAAAACTTCCAATACTGAAACAAGGCTGCCGTACAGAGTACTGATCCTTTTTTTTCTAAATTTAACATCTGTATAGCACACTGCACCACCTGGCATGCCTGAATGAATTGAAGTGATAGCAGGAACACTACATTTTATAATAACATTGACAAAAGAAAACTGTATTTAATGTGGATCGGTCACATCCTGGCCTACAACTGGATCAGTGCATCTGTAACTAATCTAAATGAGTTTTTTTTTTTTTATGTAGGTCAGAAGACGTCTTTATACCTTTGTGTTGAAGTGTTGTTAAGTGCTGTTATGTAGCAGATGTATACCAAAATGTTGAGGCTATCCTGCACAAACTTAGGTCTGCCTGAACTGTTTGATCCATTCAGGTAGTGTAAAGACAACATTGCAGGCTGAAAAAAAATCTATCAGGTTCTTTTCCTTGATGGTTAGAAATATTACTTCATCTCCATCGTGTATCACAAATCACAGCACTGCCTGAATACGTGGCATTAGCATCTAATCTCGCAGCAGTGGCAGGCTGATACTAATATGGATCTTGGAGAGTTAAAAAAGATCCAGACACTAATTTATTGGCCGGTATTTGTTTTTAAACAGAAACAGCTTGGTTATTAAGTACGTTTTGAAAAATAAACTTTTCTAAATTACCTCAGAAATATTTGAATATAGACAGAATATCATTTGTGTTCTGCAGTTTCTGTTGCTTATCGGCCAATGTATTGATCAGGCTCTGTTATAAATTATTTCCTTTCCAGCAGGGCAATTTTGGCTTTACAGCTTTGAATCAGAAAAATATTATGTCTCACTCTCCTTCCTCATTGGTGCTGTTATAGAGTCATAATAGTTGTTTGTTCACAGTGGAGTCGGTCCAGGATTTCTTGAGTTGACAGTTGCATGACAGACAAACCGTGATGTTAGGTTCCAGAAAGGAAATCGGAAAGCTGATACTTAATAAATACTCAGGGCAACTCAATCAGGCATCTCGTAGCTGACATCTGTGTAAGGCTGAAGACCCACAGGACAGAAATGTGATGTTCACCTCCATTCCTTGTCTATGGGATGCAAATGTACTGCCTTTCAAGGTACAGTGGCAACGTATGCACTGCGGAGTTGACACATGATGCACTGAAAATGGGAAGATTCAGACATTATGTTATACTTCATGCAAATACGAACTGCATCAAATATCAGTGGATAAGAAAATCATTATTGACTTTTTAGGGATTCCTCTTTTGTATGGCCACAGCACTTAAAATTGTTGGACAAAACATTGTGTCGCTTATTTAAAAAATACGCACCAACAATAGCTTGTAGTCTTAGAACATAGCCCGCACAAGTGTCATCACACCCACAGCCGCAAGTGAGAAGCAAGGGTTGGTGTTGTATGATTTATTTATTCGTTTGTTTCCCACAGGCCTTCATTGTAAGCAGGTAGCATCCTGAATTCAGACTTGCTCAGTGCTTGTTACCATCAAAGCCATATATGACAATCAGTTACTGACCTGTGCAGATTGATGCTGTACAGGTAACAAAGAATAGCACGGATCATTGTGGGTTATCTGTATTTCTTTTGAGTCTCTGCAGGTGATGAACCCCCACACATGATGTAGACTGCTTGGTAAAAAAAGGGTAGATGTCAGACAAGTGATTAACTGGCAGACATACAACTGACTATCTGATGAAACATGAGGTGACAGTGGGGCTCAAGGGGAAACCTCCCATTTTCTGTCACATCATGAAAATAGTCCTCTAGTAAAGTATTGAAGTTGCTGGGTGATGTGGGGTAGCAAGGCTCCAGAGTCCAACCATTTACCACTTTCTGAAATGATTTTCACACACGGTTTGTGAAGAACCTTAAAAATGTTATTGGTGATGTATCACTTAAATTTCTCCGTTATTGCTGGGTGTAAGAGAACTGGCAGTCGAACGTGATTTGCTGTTTCATGTTGTCTGTCGCCTGCACGTCAGATCTCTGAACCGTGTCTCAGATCCAGCATGTTAGCACAGAGAATCGAAATTGATCATCCGGATTAATCGCTGTCACGCAGCTCCATCTGAATCTGTATCTTGTCTGGTTAGAGTCATTTGTCAGGAATTTGTTAGTGAAGAGGTAACACTGACTGAACTGAACAGATGAATGAACAGGATCTCTCTTCTCTCTCACTCAGCATTAGGAGCAGCGTATGGGACAGCGAAGAGCGGCACAGGCATCGCTGCCATGTCTGTGATGCGGCCAGAGCTCATCATGAAGTCCATCATCCCTGTGGTCATGGCTGGTATCATTGCCATCTACGGGCTGGTGGTGGCTGTACTGATAGCAAACAACATCTCTGAGAGAGTCACCCTTTACAAGTAAGATGGACCTCTGTTAAAGTTTTTAAAGTTCCCTGATTTTTGTACTCAGGCTAACTGCACCAGCATGCACATAACTGTCAACCTCTCTGTTTTGATATGTTTTGCCATGATATATGTTTTTGCATCTTGTTTGATTTCTTGAAAGTTGCTCTTTCCAGCTCTTTGCAAGAGTTTTAATATATGAGTTTGATGAAGACAATGAGATCCAACCATACAGATTATGTGGGCAGGAGGACCAAAGTAATTCTCAAAGGTTTTGAAAGTTGCAAGTCAGAGTTATGTCTTAACCATCAGATGGGCCGCATCATTAATAGAAAAACTATTACTTATTGTAAATTTAAAAGCAATCCTGTTTGCTTTTAACAAAATTTCATAGCTTTACAGTGTTTGTAATGTTTCTTTCTGAATTCTTTAAATTTAGTTCATCCACCACATGATTAGGCACTGACATTTTGTCTGATAACAAAATGTGTTTGAATGTACTGACTGACAATTTGGCCATCTTTCGGACGTCAAATACTTCTCCTCTGTAGATTTGATAGGCGACTTTGTTTCAAATATTCATAGTGTAATATTGCCTATATGTGACGAAATCGATACTCTTTGTTTCCCTTCAACAGGAGCTTCCTGCATCTCGGTGCTGGTCTGAGCGTGGGCCTGAGTGGTCTGGCGGCCGGGTTCGCCATTGGCATCGTGGGAGATGCCGGTGTGAGAGGCACCGCCCAGCAGCCCCGGCTTTTCGTGGGCATGATCCTGATCTTGATCTTCGCCGAGGTGCTGGGGCTTTATGGCCTCATCGTGGCCCTCATCCTATCTACAAAATAAGTGTCTGCATCAAACATCATCTCATTCATTCCACATCAAAGCAGCAAGAACAAATAGGAGATTTTCACCTACTTCCATTACACCCCGTGGGTCTGACAGGATGGGATGGCAACAGAAACATGTTGGCGGTCGAATTGACAGCTGTGTCCTCAGTAGATGTGATCTATCCATATTGTTTAAAGCCATCCGGTTGTGTCAGGTGTTGTGTGTACAGAACGGGCATGAAGATGTATTGGTTGTTGTGGGATGATGTGTGGACAGTCTGCTTGATTTGTTGTCTGATCTTAACCTGTACAGTGATCCAGAGTCCCTCCACCCCCTGTAAATGTAGTAACCAGTCTGTGCTGTGAGTATCAACGTTTATCCCTCTGCCCATTCCCCTCCTTCGATTTTTGTTTTTTGTTGGTGGTTTTGATCATTCTCTGTTTTGAGACTGCTGAAGAATTGTGCACATTAGTGTTTTATTTTTTCATGTTCTTTTCTGGGACCATTTTTGAATCACAGTGGTGAGGAACTGACAAGACATTTTTTTTTTCACTATTTATGGAAAGTTATGAAAATGACTTTGACTTAATGAAATTGTCTAAATGGAATACTGTTTATTGAATACCCTATATACATCAAAATATATAAATTATCTGTGTATAGTTAGATTAATTGCACTGTGGGTAATTGTTCTAAGTGCTTGGAATTCCTCTGGATGTAGTGTGATTATTAATGGAGGATGTCCTCATGTTGACATGGAGTTGACAGTGTGTGTATGAGTGTGAGAGTGAGTGAGCGAGCGAGCATGTGTGCGTGTGTGTGTGTGTGTAAATGACCCGAGTGCGTAACGTGTGCAAGTGGATTTATGTTTAATATGACATTCTCAAACACTAGTATTGTTTACCTGTAGTGCTGCTGTCTTGATTTTTTTGTTTGTTTTTTCTGTTTAAGGTGAGAGCTCACTGTTCAGCCATGCCTGTCAGATTTCCGAATAAAACTCAACCTCCTCCAGAACATCATTGTTGAGTCTTTTTTTTTTTTGTCTCATATTAATGGGATGACTAAATTAACACCACCAACAACATTCAGTCTTTCATTCTCAAACATTTGGCTGCACATGGAAATCAGGTATTAAATGGTTCATTCTGTTGGTGAATTAAATGTAAAGCATTTAGGACCTCCTAAATTTGCAAAGTAAACTAATGACCCAGATACTTAGGTCAATCAAGTGCTGCAGAAACCTCATCTTTAGTGAGCTCCATCACAGAATCTGAAATGTCTTTGAGGACAAAATCCAGGTGAATTTCACTGATAATCTGCACCTGAAAAAAGACTTTTGAGAAATAGAAATTTGTGATTCCTTGACTCCTCGAAGGCTCATTGACTGCTAATTCCAATAGTGGATAAACTCCAGGAGGACAACACTGACCCATTGCACAGTGTTCACCTAGTAATGTACCAAAGTGAAATGTAATTGGGAACAATATCATAAAATATCACAGTTTTTACTCCACTACATTAATATATAGTTTCTTGTTACTGTTCAGACTGGGATTTTACATAAAGAACATATCAAAAGTTAATAAAATATGATGATGCATTGTTATATAGATTAATCTATCCAACAACAGTACAAGATGTAGATATGAAGCTTTTAAAGTTACAGTAGCTCTGCCTTTTAACGAACTGAAACATTGATAAGGCTTATATGTTAATTCATCAATTATAACAATCATCAAGTAGAAAAATAGGAAACTGACAGTGAATTTTTTTTTCTTACTTTGAGGGATTGGTTCAAACAAAAAACGAAAAGGTAACTTCATACCATGGAGACAGTAATTTTGGAAGATATCCACTTTGATATCCAGTTTGTCTAACACTGAGTGCTGAAGATTCATATTAGCTTTACATAAGCATTTGAACACATTTTTGCACAAAACAAGCACTGTGGATTTTGTCCCCCATAACTTACAACGAAAGTGCTTTCAGAGGAGATCTTTTAGTCAGCAGTGTGAACAGGACAAGTGATTAAACCTGAACAAGTGAACCAAAACCTGTTCTTGATTGTACTGAGGCTACCTCTCTGCTCTCCCTGTACATATTATCTGTGCCAGAGAAGCCTGTAGTTGTTTTTTGTAGGAGAAACAGGCTGGTTCCCCTCTTTCTGAAGCTACCAAGGGGAAAATTGGAAAAATGACTGAAGCCACAAGGGGAAACGGGGCATGAGTCCCCTTTTTCCCCTGACTCCAGTGTTGGAGGTGGAAAAGGAGGTAGAGGCTGTCTTGTCCTCTGAGGAAAATGACTTATCCTGTGATAAATGGCAGGAAGAACCTCGAGAGAACGGTCAGCCTGCTGTTTTGAAGAGGTTTGTTGGCAGGATCTGCATGTTACCCTCCCTGAGAGGGACATCGTGCAAGGAAAACTTGTCACGGGCCACATTTAGAGCCAGGGGCAACTCATATGTACTCAGAGACCTACGGTTACTATGTAACCATGTTCCAACGTTCAGATAAGTACCTGACTATTGTTTACAGACATACTTGAAAAATTGTGAACCTATCCTTTAAATACATTTATTTGCAATCATTTATGTAACATTTTGAATGCTGGACATTTACTTGCGTTTGAGTATTTTTCTATTTTGTGGTATTACTACTTAAATAAATGATTTTACCCTAAATGCGTCAACCGTTTAATCGTTTGTATGACAACACAACTCTCTGAAATGGGGCAAATGTTCTTAAGAAGTACTCCTACTGCTGATACATTGTTTTGCTGATACCCTTTAAAAATCTTGAATGCAGAGCTTCTACGTGTGATGGCGTTATGTTGTGACATTGCACAGGTACTTTTATTTCAGGAAAACATCGAGCTGAAGTACTTGGGGCAATACGCCCTCACTCTTCCGCGGCTGTACTGACCAGGAGTCTAATGTGAGCTGAAAACTTCCTGTGAAACACAGTTTGCAGCTCAGAGCCTGCCTGGCTGTTATTGTTTACGGTCAGACTAATGTAAAGTAGGTCATGGAAAACGGGAAGCGTAGCTATCTACTCGTTCAGTTGTCGTGAATTAACTATCCAGCAGTAGATGTCTTCAAGGAACGACGTCTCTGTGGTGTCGTCAGTGATTTTCCGTGAATGCTGGTTGTGAACAACAGGCAGGTAACGTTAACGCTATGCTTTAATCCAGTGCTGGTAGCAGCGCGCTGCTAACGGAAGCTAAGTTAGCTAGTTTATGCTAGGTCTGAATCTGCATCACTAGCCAAGTTATTCCGCCTCCGGTCACCCTTTTTTATTACATGGCTGATAAGCCACGAACACACGACAGTCAAGGGCATCTACGAGTGTATAAAGCTATATACACTTGTATAACCAGCAGCCTGACCAGAATTGTGACGCCTCTGATCTTTTTGTTTTTTTGCCTGCTAACATGTTAATGCATGCGTCGTTCAGCAGGCTGAAGACTATGTTGCTAGCGTTAGCTGGTCCTGTTAGCTAAGCTAGGTGGCTAACTGAAGCGAAGAAGGAAAACAATAATTCTGTTTTAATTTTATACTTGGTAATAATTTTACTGATGGTGACAATGATCTGTGGACCGGGGACGTTAAGGTAAATTAAGTAGATAGATGATGTTTGTGTAGTTATTATCCTACAGAGAGACGATGTCAATGTGGGATGCTGCGCCTAGCGTTGCCCTACAAAGTATCTCGGTGAGCTAGATTGCATTTGGTAAGATTGCCTATAAAGTAAGATGAATCTGATGAGTGCCGTGGAGAAAGGAAATGTGTAGCAAATGTTGCTTGTGTAAAAAGACATCAGTACAATATGAAAAAAATCACAAAATGTTGTCATACAGCTTATGCAGGTGTGAGTCTTAGTCTTTTTAACAAGAGTCAGAGGACATGCACTTCTACAAACAGCAGTCTCAAAAGCTATCCAGGTTAACTGCCTCGTAAGTCTTTATGCCTGTCCCTCAAGAAAATAATGCAGTCATTTTGTATTTCAGCAGCTGGACTGATGCTGTTCCTCCAGCATCTGGATTAAAACCTGATCTGACTGGCTGGCTCTTCTACTGGTGAGACTCTGTTGCTGCCATGTCTAGGCGAAGCAGGAACAGTCGTGCATGGCGATACGTTTGGGGTGGGATACGGCGGGATGCTGATGCCCGGGCACTTGTGTTGGCCTCTGAAAGTGAAGAATGGAGCTATGATCGCCTAGAGGTAAGCATACAAGGGCTGCTGTCTTCCCAAGGACTTAAAGCTCCAAACAGATACAGAGTGTCATTAGGCATCCAAGTTTTTGCTGGTGTCATATGATGCCAGTTGTTTACACTCCAGGCATGAGATTGGATGTGTCACCATTAGCAGGGAAAATGTGCCCCAAGGAAGCCGTGTCAAACTTACAGCCTCTATTTTGCCTTTGGCCATTATCAACAATGTGTGTTTGTTGATGATTATGTCTGCTGCTTGAAGCAAAAGTTTGGGTTGTTTACATGCTTTGCATGAGAACTAATAATTTTGTCCCACCGACAGAAAAGCAACATATCAAGATCTGGAGATGGATGAATTTTCCAAGGCAGTGGCTTTGTAGCAGCCTAACATCAGAACCAGTGCTGTGTTGTTACATAAACAATACTGCTTACACTTGCATTTGATCTTTCTGTCTACATTGTTGTTCTCTAGTACAGTGACTCAGACTCTGAGGCGGACTTTTCAGCAGTGATGGTGCCTCCAGTCCCCAGTGCAGTGCCAGTCACTGGAGAGTCCTACTGCGGCTGTGATTCCCAGGCTGAGACCAACTACAACCCTCGTCTGCGTGGCTTTCACCAAGTGAAAGACTGTCACTGTGGAGAGGATGACCAAGGTACAAGACAACTGCTGGATTTTAAGGGCTAACTAATATAGAATGCATCCATTTTATAATTGACCTGTTGATTAAGTGATGTCACTTCAGTTACACCACTGTAGCCAATCATGTTATCTTTTATTGAGCTCTGTGATTCGCTCACATACAGATTATACAAATAATGTTTTTCTGTACTAATTGATGCAAGGTAAAATGTCAGCTTCTTGCATCATTTGCCATGATTAAATGAACTACTTTTGATGTTTCAGAATTTGACTGGGTCTGGGATGCCAACAGCCGGTCAACAGCAACATTACTGAGCTGCGACAATCGCAAAGTGAACTTCCATTCTGAGTACAGCTGTGGTACTGCAGCAATCCGTGGCTCCAAGGAGCTGGCTGAAGGGCAGCACTTTTGGGAAATCAAGATGACGTCCCCAGTTTATGGAACAGACATGGTAAACCTCTACCCTCTTGTACTTCTGGTTAGTCTTTGCCTTGATGGATAGAAGAAGAAAAACTTATTCAGCTTTATACAGTATGTATTACGTCGTACAGAATCACGTATCGTCAGGTCCTTTCCATTATCAGGTGAGTCAACATCAACAAGGTCAGACACCCTGTGAAGGACAGTGAGGCCCTCTCAGACCAACTATCCATGTCAATGCATAAATTAAACATTCCTTTATATCCATAAATTACTCCCACATATTCTAATAGTGACCTGCTCTTATTACTGTATGTAAACACATTTTTCTAAAGAAATCCAAAGGTAGAGCAAAAGTTTTGTCTAAGGCAAAAGTTTAATTCATGAACAAAAGTTTGTGTACAAGCTCCTTTGTCTCTGAATGATTCTTTACCTCTATACAGATGGTTGGCATTGGTACTTCTGAGGTCAATCTAGACAAATACAGACACACGTTCTGCAGCCTGCTGGGAAAAGATACAGACAGCTGGGGGCTTTCTTACACTGGTAAGGTTAACACAACATGCTAAGATGTAGCAATAAGTGCTCACGGTGGTTATTGTGGAAATTAAACATCAGGGGTTTGTCTTCCTTTTGGCAGGCTTGTTGCATCATAAAGGAGACAAGATGAACTTCTCCTCCCGTTTCGGACAGGGGTCCATCATTGGAGTCCATCTGGACACGTGGCACGGCACACTCACTTTCTTCAAGAATCGCAAGTGTATAGGTTAGTACTAGTGAGCACAGCAATTTCGTGTTACATATTGGCTGACATATACACCAGTACCAATAATATCAGCTGACATATTAACCTGGTTGATTTATCAGTCTAGCTCTGCTGTATACCTCACTGTCAACATTGTTCATATGTAATGGTTGGCCAAGAATACAGAAGAACTCAACACTGAGCATGCGGCCTGCGGTGACTCAATGAGTGTGACATTTTATGACACTGACCAAGAAACTGAATTTGTTGAATGTGTCACATCTGACTGACACCGATCTGGCTTATTGGATCAGTGCTCCTCAATGATTAGTGTACAAAATTGTGCAAATTTACAAATCTTATCAATTGCATCTGAAGCGTCCCTATGATGTGTTTTAAAGGCAAAATTGAGAATCTTAATGGTGGGGTGAGTCATTCTGGAGCAGAAAGAAGATATTACACATGACCATAAAAACTTTCTAATCTCCTTTCTCCATCTAGGTGTTGCTGCCACAGAGCTACAGAATAAGAGGTTTTATCCAATGGCGTGCTCCACTGCAGCGAAGAGCAGCATGAAGGTGATCAGGTCCTGCTCTGCGCCCACCTCCCTGCTCTACCTTTGCTGTGCTCGCCTTCGCCAGCTGCTGCCGGACTGTATAGACACGCTGGACGTGCTGCCACTGCCACCAGGCCTTCGTCAGCTGCTCCACAACAAACTGGGTTGGGTTCTCAGTCTCAATAATGGCACCACAGAAGAAACCCCAGATGGACCTGAGCGCCCCTCACGCTTGCCTGTCCCCCCCTTGGCTGGACCGTCCTCCTCTGAGAGTGACTCAGAGGGATGCACATCTGACCCTGAAGCCTGTCAGAGGAAGAGATGCCGCTGGACATGACTGGACATCTCAAATCCTACCTCCTCTTAAACACTGGTAGACATTACTGTCCTATGGCATCTAATCTAGTGTTTCCTACCTGCCTCAAGCTTTCCTCAACATCAGTGTTGTCCAGTAGTGAAGGATCAGAGTGGTATGTAGGTGGAAAACTGTGATGGCGGAATTACTGCCTGCACGTTTTTACTGTGATCTCCTCTCATGCCATTCAGATGTCTTCATGCTCATCACACATTCAGTATCCAAACCAGCTTCAGTAATAAGTGAAGAATGTGATGTCGTTTTGTTAGCTAGCGTAACCTGTTGCCAATGCGTGTATGGGGATTAGTGAAATGGTGCAGGGGTGGACTGTACAGTGTAACACTGAAGTCACGTGTGGCCAAATTTTGGTGGTCATCATGGTATATTTGCAAAAAGGGGGTTTCAGAAATGGGAGACTGTATATTTTCTGTGTTTTCATCCTGTATGCAAATAATGTATATCGTTCACAACCGAAATGCTGTCAGTGCATTATCACAGTAATCTTTTAAGTGTTTCACTGGCATCCGCAATTTTCTGTTGGGTTGACAAAGTGAGAATCAGTGGGACACTATTTCCCATGGGTTGAACAGACAGGAGGTGACACGCAGGACCTCGTATTCTTTATTTCTTACCCACCGGTTACAGCTATGAAGCAAAAACTGTCAAAAATGTTTAGAACTTGAAATGTTAGGAGGTGGAATGATCCTGAATGTACTTTGCAGCTGTTAGTCCCCCAAAAATGAAAAGATTCCTTTTTGTCTCCAAACAACTCCTGCACCTATGGGTCCTCATTAGATACTTCTTGTTTCTTGAGAAACTTCCGAGGAAAAGTTGCAAGTCAAATATTTGTTACATTTACAGCAACATCCATCCGTCACCAGCTTTTGAAAATCTCCTGTTGAAACCTGATAAACTGAACTAACGAGTTTCTCTTTTCTAAAAGACGAGAGTAGTATATGTTGTTATTTAGTGTAGCTCTTTTAAATCTGATCATGAGACACGTAGGTCACTCAGAAGAGACTGCCACACATGTCAAGTTAACTTTTCATCACTGTTACACCTTATTGTTTCTTTTAGAGCTTTTTAAAAATGTAGTTTCTTTGATTGACAAAATATGAAATTATAAGCAGTTTTAATGTTAAACTTCTTCGTACTTTATGCAAGAGTATTCCATCATTTCCTTTACCAACTCCTCTGGACTGTAATTCATTAAGGTCGTACTCTACTCTAAATCCTTTTGGTATCAAACGCTAAGCCCCTGTAGGCCGAAAAGTTGGCTGCAAAAAATTATTTGTTCCCCATTTAAGTGTTCACAGCAGAAAATGAGTTTCAGTATGGTTATAGAAACTTCTCACACTGCTCCTGTAGCAGCTTAGCGTGTTTCTAACAATAGTAATTTTTTGAATATGGCTAAAAACACAGTGAATGTTACGCTACTGTGATCACAATTGTGACTGAAACTATAGTTAGCCACATTTTTTTGAATATACTGAGCATATGAAAGGACAGTAGAGAAGTGGGTTATGCTGCAGGTGTGGTATGTAATGTTTCTATGGTTGTTGTGATACGCAGTCACTTTTCAAGCCAACATGGGCTGAGTGATTTAGAGATCAGTTTAAGAATTAATTGATCAGTAATGACTGAAGAGGGAACGTTTCCCCTGGGTCAGATACGGAAATAATTCTTACATTTAGTTTCCTTAGAGTATCAAACCACAACAATATACAGATTAACACCATGTTTGACCCAGGTATTGAGGCGACACAGCACGTCAACTGCTGCCTCAGTCACTGTTGTTTGATCATGTTCTCTCCTCAAGGTCTTGGTTTAAGTAGACATTCATGAAGACTTAAGGTACTATGCAATACAAGCATCTTGTGTAAGAATGGTTTTCAGGTGGAAGGGATGTTTAGGAATGTCATGATGGAGGCACAGACACACAGACAGTGGTGAAGGTACCAGAGGACCATGCTCATGAGTCATGAGTGGTGTGATGTTAGACACGTAATTCTGTCCAGTTCTGTAATGATTTATCAGATGTATCTGTATAGATCTTGTAATGTGATCACAAAGAGGTTAGTTGTAGTCCAGCAGATCAATTTCACGTCTTTTTTTCACAGTATCTGTCTTCACATTGATGCATCCAAGCACTTTTTCTTACTGTTCTACTGTAAATAGGAAAAATCTAAGTGTTTCTTCTATAACATGTCATATTAATAATACTGTATGTGAAGGCCTTTACTCATCTTTTTCTGTATAACTTATCAGCATGATTTTCAGCTGAAAATAAAATGAATGCTAAATATGCACAAAGGACTTGATGTTAATTACCAAGCAAACTGGTAGCAAGGAAAATTCAATTTCAAGATGTCAAATTCTTACGGTCAGTTAAAATGCTTAAAGTTAGGATTGCTTTTTTGCTTTTCATTTTACATAAAATGTCACAAATTCACTAATACAATTTAAAAAAGACTTGTAATTTGACCATTTCCGGAGTGAAATAAACAACTGAGTTACAAAAAACATTCTTTCATCTGTTATGTGGTCAAAATGAAGCAAAACATGGAAACAGTTCGGTTCTACAATAGCCTCAAGTCTGTGCTAAAAATCACACCTGTAATCCATGTCAGTTTTATATAATATTACTAGTAAATAAATCATCATGTTACTCGCACTGTGGAGAATGCTTTGAAACAACATTTTGACCTTCAAATTTACAGAAAATATGGTTGACAATAAATTAGTTAAATAAAAACACCAACATTGATTAAAGTTATGATACAACTGTGGAGACTACATTAAACACAATAGCACACTGCTTTAGTTTAACGGGTATTTAAAAGTTGTTTTTAAAATCCTTATAGGTTATTAAATATCCATTCTTATCTAATTATTGTTAATTCATTATTAATGTGACCTGTCTTCTATTTAATTTTCCTCAAGCGGAACAAGAAATGCACTGCCGTGTTCACAGGGAACTCTTTGCGGTCGGACCAAGTGAGCGGAAGTTGTGTTCCTTGCCTAGGGAGGTCAAGTGGAATTTGACGTGCTCACATCAGGGACACAGGTATTTTTAATTCAAAGTATTTTCAGAGTATAAACATTGTCGATAGTTCATTTAAAGTTCATTGAAATCTTTCAGTCGTTGTCAGTGTACGAAAAGATTTTCTAACGTTTTTTTTAGCGTCCAGTGTGAGCTAACACTACGGGTAGCTTTGTTGATTCAGGGCTGTTACATGTTTGAGCTCTCCATGGACAATCCATGCTGACTGGTTTACATGAAGAAGTTTTTTTTGTAACCAACAGGTCCAATGGGTCCTTCAGTTTCAGATGTACATAAATCACTTAAATCTCTTGCAGGATAAACACCGACCAGTGTGTGTCAGTGAGGATTGTCGAGTAGCTCCTGTACATCACAGTCATGGTCAAGAAGAAACCACTTCGCCTCATCGCAGAAATGGCTCGGAAGATCCGTGCGTACCGTGAGCAGAAGTCCCGGCCACGAGAGTCCCAGAAGTACGCATTGGACTATGAGACGATGAAGCGACCGAACACAGGGAAGATGCTGCCTGTGCTGGCCTGGCAGGATGTCCGCAGGGAGAGTCGCCTCTTCTCCCTGCTGGCAGGCATGAGGATGTTCGGAGTAGGTCGCCTCTTCACCCGCAAGTCCTGGCTGGAGGACCACACAGAGCCCAGCTACTGGCAGATCACCAAAGTCAAGGTGGACTACACATCTGAGGTGAGAGCGTCCCACTGAGCGTCAAGTCTGCACATTATCAGTGAAGTGTAGGATTGATTGAAATGAACAGTTTGGTTTGTCCTGGGGGCCGAGAGGATTGCTGTAGCCAAATGACACCTGATTTTTGTGTTTTCTAGAATATGGATCATGGCAAAGTATGGGGGATCCTCACCTCCAAAGGTAAGATTGAATCCTGTTTATTCGATTTGAAAGCAAGGCTTGGCAATATATTAACTTATATTTATCTGTGACTGCAGTATGTATCTGTAACTACTATTGAGGTCACCAACACTGTGCTGTATTTTCAGACTTACTACAATTAATTAGACTACTTTGAGGCCAACAACAGTATATTATTTTATCCACCATTAATTGAAAATATAATGGATATTTCTGAACACTTAACAAAATAAATGAAACATGAAAAACTCAACTAAAACATTTTAGCGTATATAACATGAAATAGTAAACAGTAAGTTAGAATTATTCTTGAAATAAACTGCATGTAGTGACTTTGTTGCATTTTTGCTTGGCAGGAAAACAAAGTGAGGTTAAGGAGGTGGACAAGGTCATGTACCACGACTGGCGCCTGATTCCCAAACACATGGAGGAGCAGTTCAAGAGCTTTAAGCCGCTCCCTGAGCCACCTGTGCGCTACGTCGCGTACCCTCCCCTGCTCCGCGCCATGTTGCTGGCCCAGCACAAGAAAACATATGGCAGGGTACAGACCAAGGAGCCGGCCTTGCCGTTAAAGAGGGACATCATGTTCAACAAAGACTATTTCCGTATGCAGGAACAGGAGAGGAAGAGGACAGAGGGGACAGCGGTGTGATGGGTGTGGTTCTGAAACTGAAAATCTCGGACATTTTGGACCAAATCAGTGTTAACAGAAGTCATAAGTTCTTCTGTCCAAGTACGCTGGAAGCCCTCACCTCAGTGTCACACTAACTCCTGGACTCAAATTAGTTCTCTGCCATTTTCATCTGAAGCAGGCCTCTCTGTATGTAATATGTGTCTGTGTGATGAGTTAAATATTAAATTTGAGATAAAACATGGCTGCTATCAATGTTTGTTTTTTATTCTTTTGTGAGTGTGTTATAGAATCTTTCCCAGACAACTTCACTGAGGTAATTACAGCCTTCCAGCAAAGTAAAGAGAATGCACAGTAAACACTTAATGTATATATGACTTGGGACTGATAGTTTAACACCTTAAAATCACCTTTTTAGTACCAGCAGAGGAAAAATAGGGGCAGCAGATTTGACCATCTACCATTTGGGCAAAGACAAAGTTTAGTTTGGTATTAAAAGCCCTACATGCCCATGCTGGGACACTATGGAAAGTAATGAAAACTCTACAAAAACTAAAATCTGTTTTGATGACTTTGCCAAAATTAGAGTGATGCCAAGAAAAGTGGCTGTTATGCTCCTTTAGAAGCAAATTGTCGACTCTGACTTAGTGGTATGTCACTGTTGGTGAATGTTGGTGCTGCTGTCTTGGCATATGGCACTTAAGGACATTATTATACTTATACCGGTATACCTATACTACTTCCACATTAAATGTGGGACGTTATTATGTGCCCCACAGCGGAGGTATATGGCAGTCTGCATCGTCATAGCATGGTTAGTGTCATATGCAAGTCTGACGGCATCGACATACCTGAAGTCAAAGCGGCGAAAGGCTACGAAATTAGACGTAAACATGATAACATACCTATTTAGGAAGACGTGCTAACTTGTAAATTGTTAGAAATGATAATAAATAAATAAATAAATAAATAAATTTTGGGACTTGGGGTGCTATACTGCGAGCTAGTAAACGTTTGAACTCTTCTCTTACACTGGCACGTTTTGTCTTTCTCCGTGGGAATGGGCTTCCGTAGATTTTGCGTAACTTTGCTCCTCGTGAGCCTCGGAACACCACGTGCCCGCGCTTTTGGGGATCGTTCCTAAGCAACGTGCGTACGTACGTGCGTGATTACGTCCTCCCTCTCTCTTCCAGTTTGTTCCGTCCACCGGCGACAATGATCTGCCTGTTTCTGTCCATATTTGCTCACATCTTTCAGTCAGGTTGGTGTTTATGTCTGCTTGTACTTCGTGTATCGATAACAGCCGTCACTTTGACTTTCATTCTGGATAATATGCTCACAGTTTCCGCCATGTGTGAGCAGGAGACGCGGACTCGCCAGACACAGTCCTCGGCTAGCTACAAGAGGATACGTTAACTGGTGAATAAGTGGTGTCATGAAGCCTCCAGTAACTTTGACTGAGCTTTTGTAACTAATTTTATATTAAACAGTAGCCACGCAGAGTCGCTCGGCTTTCAAGTGTGACTGTTAATACCCAGACTGTCTGCGTTTTACTAACAGTACACTTACAGCAGCTAGTCCATGCGTCCTCACTGTAAAATAAGTTGATTCATCATGCTATTAATAGCTGGGGGGTCAGTGAGCTGCCATTGGTGCCTTCAGGATTCATGTGGAGCCTGTGAGCACTGATAGGCTGCTGCAGGAGGAGAGCCGCTATGGGGCCGAAAAAAAGGTCACAGCGAGATCTGCCTAAACTTGAGAATTTGGTGGTGAAACAAGCACGGATTGAAAAATCTGGTGAGACGCAATGTAGGCAGAAATAATCGATACTGAGCCGGTTGTGGCCGAGAGGTTTGTTGCAGAAACAGTTGTCAAAGTGCAGGGTTCAGGCGTATTTCCTGCTGGGTGGTGGTGGGGGGACTACATTTGTTTTTACCTTAGCTGTGGCCTGTGAAACGTAAAATCTAATATTTCAGATCATGTCATTTTTGTAGAGTTCAGATCTCTGTGCGCTGCTGCATGGGTTTTTATGTGTGTGTCTACAGGGTGCAGAGACTCTCTACAAGCAAAATTAACTGTGTATAACACAGATCAGACCGAAAAGCACCACGCAGAACTCAACTGTATCGTCTCTTTCCCCAGTCATCTGTTCACTACTACACACTTTTCTTTGCCACTATCAGCTTAACACATGATGCTGCCTCCTCCACTCTGTATCAAAGTGCATGCAAGTGGCTCAGAGCTGTGTGGTGGCCATTGCTCTTCATTTTAAGCACTTGTTGGGTTTACCTTAATTTTGACACATGTTTTTCCTGCTTCTAGGTTGGACTGGTGTGAATGAGCGCACCTTCATTGCTGTGAAACCAGATGGAGTGCAGCGGAGGCTGGTGGGGGAAATTGTGGGTCGCTTTGAGAAGAGAGGGTTCAAACTAGTGGCCCTCAAACTTATGCAGGTATTTGAGGTGTTTTGCCTTTTGTGCTCCCTTGATACCCATATCTCCAAAATAGTTTGTGGTCCGAATAAACAGTCATGGCTAATACAATGAATGAATGATATGTTTTTTTAAAATATTTTCATTGAATGTCTATCTTGTGATCCTCAGGCATCTGAGGATCTTCTCAGGGAACACTACTTTGACCTGAGGAGTAAGCCTTTCTTCAGAGGACTGATCAGCCACATGAGCTCTGGACCAATCGTAGCAATGGTGAGGTTCTTCCACATAAATCCACATACATCATACATGACTACCGGATAGTAAAGACTTTCAGAAAGTCAGAGGGCTTTTAGTTTCCCTAATAACTGGCATAATAAGTTATAGTTTGCAGTCCTACTAGAGCAGGAAGTCATCTGATATTGAGTGGAGACCATAGGTTGACCGATGTGGGTTTTTCAATGGCCAATGCAGATATTTAGAGAGCAGAGTGGCTGATGGCCAATATATAATGCCGACATGACAGTAAGAAAAAATGTGACTTAAATATGTTGTTTGTCAGCAGAGATATTTGACACATCACAGACTGTCATGAAACTAGAGGTGTAGTGATCGGTGTAACACAAAGGAGTAACTCTCCCATAATATTGCTCAGCATGTTGCAGTCATGTACGTCTCTGCATTTGTTCAGGTGTGGGAGGGGTTGGACGTGGTCAAGACTGCACGAAAGATGATGGGTGAGACGAACCCTGCAGACTCCCTGCCTGGAACCATCCGAGGAGATTACTGTGTGGATGTGGGCAGGTAAGATCACCTGATGGTTCGGTTCTCCTCCTCCTGAATGTCCTCAGTTTCAGTGTGTGTCCTGAACATGACTGCGTGTGCTGCAGGAATGTGATCCATGGCAGCGACTCGGTGGAGAGCGCCCAGAAGGAAATCTCACTGTGGTTTCGTCAGAGCGAGCTTCAGTGCTGGGAGGGCAGCAGCAGCCACTGGATCTACAACTGACCGCCTACATGTCCTGTGTGCACACCGTCCTGTAGGTAAAACGGAGTTCTTTTCTGTTAGTGTCATTACAAGACGGATCACATCGTAACCTTAGAAGACTTTTTTTTTTTTTTTTTCAGCTTTAGTAGCTTTTAGCCACTCGGGAGAGGAAGTGTCATTGCTGCTTTTTTCAAAAAAATTATTTTTTATATGGCTTTACAAAGCAGACCTACACTAAATGAGCTATAATTTGATCAGCAACTCAACAGTGTCTGCTTTTGTTAAGGTTTTCATTGTAGTTTTTGTTGTTCAGTCCAGCTCATGTTTACAGTTTTTAAGCAATAAGATGGGAATGTGGAGCAATAAAAAGGTTGCGATTCATGATTTTCATCAGGGAATGACAAGTACAAACAGCTGCAGTTAAATTCACCCTAAAGGTTCATTTCTGTTTAAAGTACAGAAAACATGTGCTGTGCAAATTATTTGAGTTTGTACTAATCATGAAATGACATAAATTGTTTACCAGCTCACTTTGTTTTGGATGCAGTTCTGGCTAAAATTTGCACATAACACAATATCTTCTTTCATCACTTGGAATAAGGCTCCTTGAAATTATGCTGAAAAATCAGCCATATGTCCATGTGTCTCCTGTAATAGTCCTTGTAATGAAAACCCAGCCACATGGGAGCAATTAACAAATGCCACCAACATAATTATTGCCTTTTTACACATAGATGATTTTCAGTTTCCAGTACCTACATTTAAATTCTTTAATGGTGTGAAAAGAATGTCACATCACATGGGATTACTTGAATGTAAAGGGTAGAAGTTTTAAAGCACGATGCTCAACTAAGGCTTTCGAGTAGGACCCAGCTCTGATTCTGGTTTTGTAATGTCATGATGTCCGGCTCTGTTTCCAAATGGGAGAGAAACTGCACTTTATTCAATGTGCTCATATCTTCTTTTGCTCTATGAAAGGGTCATTTTTCCAGTTGCTGCTTTTGTCATATTCAGGCTTTTCTGAAGTACCATGATGCTGTATGAACTTACATCGGAACTGTCAAAAACAATAAATCTGACCATGTTTTTTTTTAAATGTCTAGTCTGCTGTGATGTGTCTGTTTTGTAAAGTAACACATCCACACACCAACTGTTTTTTCAGCACACAAATATGTTTAATATTTAATCCACACAGAGATCAATGCATGAATTTCCATACTGAACAAAGAGGATGGGCATCAGTGTGTCTGGAGATTTACAATAACCCCTGTACAAATAATGACAACACGTCACTGTTCACCTGCGAACTGTCTGATCAACAGCCAGTCAGACGAGAGAAATGGGTCTCAGACTGAACCCTCGACACATAACGCTCAACCCCGTTCTACTGGTGTAAAACACGACTCCAGCATGACTCTTCTGGCTGATGCACCACGTATTTCTTATCATTTGGGGTCAGTTACCGCACATTAAGTCATGAGGTTTTTTTTTTAATTCGGGGTAGAAAGTGAGCAAACGTCAGTAATCGAGACACTTCAAACAGACGTGACTGCAAGGTTGAATGCGAAATATTTTAAGTAACAGCCAAAAAAACCCAGACTTCTGTGCTGAATTCAACATATTTTTGACTTTCCATTTGTTCCATGTCGTCGTACCTTCACTTACCATTAAAAGTTTAACAAACCCAAACTTGTTTGCCAGCCACTACATTCTTAAAGCCAAAACAAGACTCCTGTATGGTGTCTCATTGCATTTGTCTTCACTCACAAACACAGTCAAAGATGGATCCACACACACCTGACATCTGCATCCATTAACTCCATTTAAATAGGGTCCACATGGCCTAAATGGTTATGGATTGCTGATTGGCTGTTGGGAAAATCAGACAGATTTCTGGTGGAAATGCAAGTCAGTGTTGTCATTCACACTGCTGTTTCTTTTTTTTTGTTTTGTTTTTTTGGTACAATTGATAAATGTTGGGCCTCTGGGATTCACTTTAAGATGAGATGGAGGTTTCACAGATGACAAACTAAGTGGAGGAAGAGGAGGAGTAACTCTGGGGCAGATGCAGGACAATTGAGGTAAATATAGGAGGAGATACAGTGTGCTTACAGGGTGAATATAAGATCGGTACAGAGGAGGGAGGTAGTTATGAGGCTGGGGTACAAGGCTCATGAAGATAGTTACAATGCCCTGGGTGGGACAGAAACAGGATGGCAGGCAGATTACTAGATCAGAGGAGGTACTTACAAGGCATTAAAGTTACAAGGCGGCGGGGGCAGGAGGGGATATCAGTTACAAGGGACGATATACGGCTTGGAGGGTCGTTTTAGAGCCAAGGGGGAACTTTTACATGACCGGAGATAATTACAAGGTTTGGGTGGCTGGAAGCTTTCGGGGGGAGGAGGAGATTTCTTTAAGGAGATGAGTGGGTGAGGTGTTAAAGCAGATCCAGGTGTCACTCAGGTATGTACGACACCTGCCAGACTATGATGTGGCTTCGCTCAGCTTTGCACAAAGCAGGTTTCATCTGCGAAGCTCCAGCCGTGTCTCCTTCCTCTGTCTCATCGTCCTCTCCATCTCCTGAGGAAAACACACAGAATTTAAGAGTTGGAATTCCACGATGAACACACACTAAACTTTATTCTGCTGAGAATATGTTAGGCATTGCACACGCACATGGACGACACTTATTTGGATGTTACAGAGCTGACATTAAATTTCAATGCCCTCCAGTGGTCACAGTGGGGAAGTGCAGCACTGGAAGACAGCGAACACTCACGTTTCTAAACACTCTCTTGCTAACACTTCCAGTGAATACTTTCAAAATAAACTGATCACACTGCTGCAAAACACCTGTGACTGTTGCTGATGATTTTTACAATAATCACATTCATAATGAGTTGTACATATCAATAATTACACAAGTAGCAATACTGTGCCTTGACCATCAATTTAATCTAGGGTTGCAGATCCTCATTGTGACCACTGGACGGCAGTGATGACAACTATCAGACCAATTATGAATCATAACTCAGGAAATAAATAACTATGAACAAGGTGTGATTGCTCACCTATACGGAAGTCGATGTAGCCCTCTCCTCCACTCAGCACCAACACGTTATGAACACTCTGGGCCTCCGTCTCTTGGGGCGCCGTTGAGCCCTGCCCCTCTGATGGACTGTCCAGCACACTGCCGTTCAGGGTGGCCAGAACATTGCCTGTCACACACACGCACACACACACACACAAATGAAAAAAAGGTTACAAGACTCGGAATCGTGGTCCGTTACAGACGGTCAGTCACATCAGCAGACAGACGGCCTTTGTGCCTACCGGGGACAGAGACGAAGAACTTGACAGCATCACGGTGTCCATGGAAACAGAGCTGGGCCTGTGCCATGGAGCAGTAGGGGATGAAGCTGCCGGTGCTCTTCTCAGAGCCGTCGTCACCGTATACGTGGATTACTCCACTGGATGATGTAGGAGACACCTTATTGGCTGAGGGATGAGAAACCCAGAGGTGACAAACTGACCAACCAAGAATGTTCCCTAGCATGTGGTATATGTGGTAGCATGACGCAGGCAAAATGAATCAATCAATCTTTACAGGAAAAACAGCCAGACAATCAACATATATCCGCAGATCAACTGAAAATGAGAAGTGTTTTTAAGAATATTTCAAAAAGTTTGAAATGGCTAAAACACACCCCTTGCATGCAATGGACCTGGTACACACAACAAATCTTTTAGTCTTGATGCAATATGTCGTGATGATAAAGAGCATGCAACGCAACAAATGAGTAAAAGCCCTGCTCTGACGGAGAGTAAAAAGTAAAATCATTGCACACAGAATACTTTGGTGACCTCCAGCTAAATGTCCACAGATAAAAGAGGACTACTTAAAGTGCCTGAGACAGTATGTGTGAAACAGGAAGCTTTAGTCTGAGGATGCGACATCGTTCCAGGGGAAGTCAAGGTTTGACTGGGCGAGAAAAGGGAGATCACAACAGCAGGAGGGAGGGAGCACTCCCACTTACCCCTCACACCAAGGAGCTGTCCCCGGTGAAGGACCACCGCTACCAGAGGAGGAGGAGGAGGAAGAGGAGGAGGAGGGTGGGAGGAGAGCAGAGGAGAAAGAGGACAGTAACAGTAACAGTTATGACCAAGATTGTCTGTGAAAGAGGTGAAACCACTGAGGGGAGGCAGGAGAACAGAAAGTGGAAAGAAAGGTGGGGAGTTTGTGGGGAGAAGAGGGAGTAAGCTGAAGGAGAACACAGATAAACGGTATGTGAGGCTGAAACTGATCCTCCTGATTGGTCAGTTCAGGCTGCGATTCGATTATGGTGCTGTTGTTGTTAGTTTCTGCAGTACGTCAAAGTCATGGACTTAAGCTGAATTTCAGATCACCTTAAAAAAATCTAAATAGTGTAAAATCTGCATTTTCTTTGAATTCAGCAATCCAGGAATAAAACGTCCTGCTACACCTCACGGTTCAGGGGTTTGAAAACAAAAATGTCACGTGACCATAGACTCACTCTCTGTCAGTGGGATGGAGATGATCACACCGTTTCCAGTTCCTACCCAGAGACGATTCCCACCGATCAGAAGTGCTGTGATTCGCACAAAAGAGAAGCCCAGCTTGCCAGTACCTGTGAATTACAACCAGATTGTAATTGTACATTGCAGCCCACTTTGTCTCTGAGAATGAGAGCCTCTCTAAAACAAGCCAACATGCTCTCACCCAGCATCTTGCTGACGTACGGCTCGATGTCCACATCCTGGAGGTGCTGGTGTGTATGCGCGTGGTAGAGACGCAGGGTCGAGTCAAGCCGGATCGACACCCACACACCGTCGCCGATCCACGCTAGCTGCCGCACCTGACTCTCCCTACGAGGGTGGGCATCGAAGGACTTCTGCAGAGAAGTAAATCAGCTCATTGTTGCAGTTTTATTAGACCTAAAGCTCCATGAAAGCTGATTGTTAGATGATGTGACAGTGGATTCGTGACTCACCTCGATCTGCATGCTCTTGGGCTGGATGACGTGGATCTTGTTCTTGTAGCCGCACCAAACCTTGTCATGGACCACAGCCATGCAGCGGATGGAGTGATGAGGCCGACCGAGGTCCATTAGGTGGTAGTTTGACAAATCCCACTGACCATCTGATGACAAAACCGCACACACACACACACACACACACACACACACACACACACACCACACAGAATGCAAAGTTATAACGAATTAATCTCGTCTAAACATTCTGTTTTGTTGAGATATTTTTCCCTGTTTTAAATACCTTGTTTTTTTTGGCAGATAATTTTGCTTATTTTAAGTAATATTTGCTCCATTTTATTGCTTTTTTTCTTGTTTTTGTGAGCAGAGTCTAGTTTTTGCAGTGTAAAAATCAAAGCGAATTTTTTTAGTTTCTGGAACCAACAAGAGGCTTCGTGTATGGGAGCTCTGTTAAAACAAATATTTTAAACTACACACACCCTCTGATCTGTGGAATATGGCGAGGGTCCCGTCAGCGAGGGCAACCAGCACACGACCTTTCACATGCCTGCAAGTAGGGAGCAGACACAAGACTGCTGGAGAAACACATATTCATAAAAAAAGACTTCCTCCTGAAAAAAACATTTGCCTAAAACAGAGTTTATTTGAGAGTTTATCTGTCAGCACCACTTACACCAGACTGAGCACAGAGTCTTTAAGTTTGATGGAGTGGAGACACTTCTTCCAGTTTCCAACTGCTGAGTGGACGTAGAGCCTTGAGGGAGAACAGAGGCAAGATACTCCAGAGCAAAACCAAACTGCATACAGAGTTCAAAAGAAGCACCGTCATTATATTTATACAAGCCCGATTCCAAAAAAGCAGGGACACAGCAACACAGAGACAAAAACACAATGCGATCATTCACAAACAAACTGTGTTGCTGCTTCTAATTCAGAGTAAGCAGATATAAAAGTCAATGAAGGTGATGGGGTCAAACATTAAACATATTGTCTTTTTTACTGTTTTCAGCCGAGCATTTGATTAGCAAATGACCACATTCTGTTTTATTCATGTCCTACACAGAGTCCCAGCTTTTTTTGGAATTGGGAAGACACAGCACTCTTTGGGGGAATCTTCCCATCCAGAGTGTGACTGAGCTTTTCTTAAAAATATGAGCTCATATGTGACTCACAGAGTGGAGTAAAGAAATGATTGTACTGTGTGTTTTTGTGGGGCTCCAGCAGAACTTACCAGCCATTCTGGGCCCCAAGCCACATAGTGGGGGCCACGCTGGTGTAGTTTTTGGCCTCTTCTCCGTCCTCTGACTCTGGAGGGTGAGAAGTCTCCTCTTTGGACTGACCCGCGCTCCTGTGTGGACAGACGACAGAGTCATTTATTCCCGACATTCCTCATGACTGTCTTTTAAAGACAGACTTTGAGCTCCTACCTGTCGGAGGCGTCTGCTGGGCGAGGCTGGGGATCGGTGAAGACGTGCTCGGTAAATGGTCTGGGGGGTCCCACCTCTGTGTGGCTGGCCGTTGGCTCGGGAACCTCAGTGGCCTCCGTGGCCTCCTCAGCCGACTGGGCGGGGTGAATCTTCCCATTCATGGGGGGAGCAGTGGGGGCTAAAGCACGACCAGTATTGCAATAAATAGACAGACTGGTGGGCTTAACACCTCTCTATGATACTAAAAAAAAGATGGAGGGAGTGTTTAGGATGTCTCACCTTGTCCTTTGTCCATTATGGGCGTGTCAGTGCGTGAGGAGCAGTTGCTACGGGCAACGCTGCAGTTGGTAGCACAGCCCACAAGAGTGATACCGGCCAGCATGCCCTCCACGCTGCCGGCGTCATCGCCTCCACCTGCTCCTCCATCACCTGGATCCAACACGATCTCTCCTGCTGGATAGTCGCTCTCACTGGCAGCTGGATACAAACACACACACACACACACACACACACACACACACACATTAACACATGTAAACACATATTTCTGAATTATTAGCAAACATCTGAAGACGTTAAACTTTAGCAAATAAGAAACAGCTGTTTGAGTTCTCGCTTTGTATTATTCAGAGATTTTCCTCTGGAGAACACTGATCACGAGTATGAGGTTAGAGAAGAAGAAGTCTCACCTGGCACGCTGGAGATGCAGAGCACGTGGGCGTTGCAGACGTTGAACTGGTCGACCAGCGAGCCCGGCTGGTTGGCGTCGATGATGACCACCTTGCTGGCAGAGTGGGTGCTGGTGAGGATCCACACTCGACTGCTCATGGTGTCTGTTTCCTGGAGCTCCTTGGACTGAGGGAGCAGAGGAGGGAGAGAGCAGATGATGGGTTTTAACACAGCCGCAACTGACTGAGAAAGGACATGCATGGATCATGTGTGTGTCCTGTTCGGTAGTTTAATGCTCCGTTCTTTTAACTTATCCAAGCTGTCATGATTGTGTGTCTTGAACTCGGTCTACCTTCCTCTTCTCTGGGGAGCTGTGGCTGCTCTTCTTGCCAGCTCCGTCCTCCTCAGCGTGCAGGGGGTCGCTGCTCCCTGACAGTGCTTTCGCTGGTACTGACTCCTGGGTGCTGGCCCTCCATCCAGTCAGGTCCACTCCAGCTGCACACCACAACTACAATGATGTGTACACACACACGCCTGTGAGTGACTGACTGCCACAGTGCCCCTTTAAAAATGTTGTTATTGTACAAAGACCATGTTCTAAACCAGTGGTTCCCAACCTGTTCCCAAATATTGAATAATAATTTGCATCAAACTGCATGTGCATCATCCTGCACAGTGAAGATCAAACATTCAAGTCAAGCGAACGCACTACTGAGCAGAGGTGGACTTAAACCGCAGAGCTACAGTGGTTCATATCACAGAAAACCGTCATCCCCTGAACTCCTCACCTTCCTGTTGGGGTCCTTCTCCACCAGAGGACGACAATACACCGGGACAGGCACGTTCTTCATGCGGTTGTCCTCTTTCTCGTTAGTGGTCTAGAAGCACAGGCGAGAACAGATCAGGAGAGGAGCGGAGAAGCGAATTTTTGGCTGGTTCCATCAAAACATCTCCAATGGTAACATTGTCCACTAATGAAAAACAAGAACATTGAGTGTTCATTTATGTACCGTATGCATGTACAGTACATACGCAGCAGGCGTTAAAGGAAAACTCCACTGGAATCATCACTGTGTGATGTTAACGATTTCCTATTTTTTTCCCAGGATGCCACACTGGACAATGGACTGTCTCTGCCTCTTCTAAAATAGATGTATCTCTGCTGATGGCTGCAGGACATATTAGTGCAAAACTATGCTTTTAGAGAGAATCCATTCTTCGATTGTGGCACCGAGATGTGATCTATGTTTCAGATTGTTCTGCTATTGAACTCCATTGTATCCACACGGGAAATATCCTGATGCAAAGTCATGTTGCCGCCAGAAATACACATGCCCTTATGCTATTAATGTTGTATTTATGTGTATTTTAGAGTGAATTTTTCCTTTAAGGCGAACTCTGACATCGAAGCAGGAGTAAGTGATGACGGCATCAATGTTGAGGTTGAGGCAGGTTGAGACAGACAGAGGTTAAAGGTTAAAAGGTTGCAACAACATTGGCAGTGGGAGAGGAGATCAGATGGAATCAACTCCACAAAGACAGGAGTTTCTCAGAGATGCAGTCAATAAGGGGTGTGTGTGTGTGTGCGTGTGTGTATGTGTGTGTGTGTGTGCGTGTGTGTGTGTGTGTCCTGTGTGTGGTAACATTTTGTCTTTTGTCATATCATGCCTCAAAATGAAAATTTTCATGCACTTCCAGAGTTGCATCTCATGGCAAAGTTACTCATATCATAGAGGTAGTCTTTATTTAAAAAAGCTTGTTGTATTAAAACGTCTTGACAGAGTGCAGAATACAATGTCTTGATTATCTGGATGGGTGCTTAGTGTTTTGTCTCTTGGTTTTTCTGGTATTAGCCATCCGCTGCTATCTAGGGGTCTGGGCTTTAGGGGGGAGGTTAAAGGGAGGGGAAGCCGTAAAGGCGCATGCTGGCGCTCTGTCGGTCTCACTTGCCTGTTGTCTCTTCAGCGGGTTGTCCTGAGCGCTGTCCGTCTGACCACCAGTCTGTGGGAGACCAGAGTTAGAGCCACCTGCCTACCAACACACTCTGCCTCTCTGGCCTTTCCCGCTGCACAGGGTCTGCCAGCCAATTCAAAACACACTTCTGTGCTATGAAGTCATGCTATGATGGAAAAGACTGAAAGCTACTCCTCTATTTTTCTTATTGTCAATAAATCCCATAAAACAACCAAAACCAACCATGAAATGATCCTGCTCACAAGGTTAGTAGATAGCATCTGTGACTCCAGAGCCTGATAATCATATTCCTGTGCCACAGTGCTCCATTGTTGTCCAAAAAAAAAAAATAAAAAAAATAAACACATGTTCCTCCATGTCTGTGAACATGGGCACTGTACTTTATTTTCAGTCAGTCAGCTCACCAAAGCACCAAATGTGTATTTAATCTGCATCTGAAAATAGTTACCAGCAAATGCTCCGTTTATTATTTGTTTGCTACAGTGACCGGCTGTTTAAGGAGATTACTGAGCCTTTTTTAAGAATTAAACCACATTTTGCAAAGGAGACAATTGGCTTGGGCCTGATTAAGTGATACAAACAGGGTACTTGTAAAACATCAAGTGAGAGACTAACACAGTGCTGGTTTTGGTCCTTTCATGAGGTTTGTTGACAGCTATCAGCAGCATGGCCCTTTGTGACAATTATGAAATGTTCCTTTTAATCTGGACATTACAGAGTAGAAAAGACCGAGCAGGTACAGTCAGAACAATCTTCACGTGCCACGATGTACCA
Organism: Chaetodon auriga; assembly: GCF_051107435.1. Lineage (NCBI taxonomy): Eukaryota > Metazoa > Chordata > Actinopteri > Chaetodontiformes > Chaetodontidae > Chaetodon > Chaetodon auriga. The sequence continues at coordinate 14,232,832 of NC_135089.1, read as the reverse complement.
GCTAACAAAAACAGCAGCCGGCATTAATCAATAGTCTGACCCCTGATCAGCTTCAGCTGTTAGACCTATAATTTAAATGTGGACCATGGGCAAAAATCCACAAATCAACATGAACAACAGGAGAAAAATGTTACAAACATCGTGAGTCTTTGTAAAATGGCTTGTTACTTGTTGGGATAACGTTTAATCCCCTTCACTTTCACACGTGAATCAACGAGAATCAACCTGGAAACAGTTTTTACAACATCAAACGAGAGTCAGTAAGATTTTCAGGTGTCGTGAGCACACCACCCTTTGTAAGCCTGTGAAAAAGCCAGCATGAGAATTATTATTTTATGTGTGAAAAAAAAGTTTGTTGTCACTTCACTGCCTGTTTGCATGTGTCACTTCAGTGTCACGCACAATGTGGGAGATTTGAGTGTCACACACACCTTTTTGATTTAAATCTGTAGTTTTGTGTGACCTCACAGTTTATTTTCTTTAGACATTCTCCATTATTTTCTATAACTACACATCTTTTCTACCCATTTACACACTCACAGCTGTGAGGTTATTCTCCCCTACTGCAATGAGTTTTCTGTGTTTTTGTTGTGTATGTGGAGGCTCAGAGGGGTTTCTGACCATGCAGTGAGCTTGTGTGTGTACCTGTTTGAAGCGAGAAGGCACGCTCCAGCCACAGGCCTGCATGATGCCGTCATCGCGGCGCATGTGCTCGCGGACCTGCCGGTACTGTTCACGCCGCTGCTCTCGGCGGGCTAACAGTGCCGAGTCACTGAGGAGAGACGCAACACCGTTACTGGCCAGTCTGGAAGCAACGGGGAGGGAGGACGGGGAAGAGAGAGAGAGCGAAGCGTTAGCAGCCTGGCCAGCCAGCAGCAAGAGATGGAGAGGAGAGACGAGAAGATGAAGAGGTGAGGAGAGGAAGGAAATAAAGCAACAGTTAAAGGCACAAGTTAAACACAGCTTTAATCTAGCTCAAGCCAAGCAATGCCTTTGTTCCCATTGAAGTGAAAATTATGGAAGGATTTTAAATATCTTTAGTGTTTGTGCTCAAAGATGGAAAAGAGAAGAAAGATGAGATTGTATGCATATTGCATATTCTGCATAACCTCCCAATGACTTACTGATATTAAGCAAGGAAGCTGTTGTATATGAATTCCAATCATAATAACCCAACCTTTAATAATCCTAACGCCCAGAATAAGCCATTAATAAGTACTTTATAATGACTAATAAAGAGGAAATATTGCACTAATACTAGTTACAACCCAAGATTTAGTTAGGATAACATTCAGAATATTTCCTTTAATCATCATGAAGAGATTTGTCTGAATGGAACATGAAGGCATTAATCCCAAACGCTGATCAACAGAGAGCCTGCTGGAGGCCTCCTACTCTGCAAGCTGCCACAAGCGAGCGAGCAACCACGGCACCAAAGCAGGAAGCAGGTAAAGGTGGAGGTTTCGAGGTTTTGTGAAGGGGTCTAAACGGCAGCAGCTCACTCTTCAGGGAAGAACTCCAGCGTGCGATTGGAGGTGGAGATCTGACACATGGTGTGGCTGCGTCGCTGAGAGAAACCGGCCGGCGAGGGAGACTTGTAGTGGATGTTGACGCTGTAGTACGGCCGCTTGACAGGCGGAGGGCTGGATGATGAGCTGAAGAGACGTGCAAAGCTGAAAAAGAGGAGAAGAGGTTTGACTTTTTGTGGCCTTGCTTTATCAAATGATTCATTAAGGGTTTGTTTTTAATTGTACTGTGGTGAAGGAGTTTAATGAAAGTAGATTCTCACAACTGCCAGATGGTGGACTTCTTCTTCTCTTGGATTGGAGGACTCTCCCGGGACGCCCTGAGAGGAAGGAGAGGAGTGAGTCAAAGGAAAAGAAAAAAGTTTAGAGCATTTTCTTGAAATCTCAGGCATTTTTGGCTCATCCAACTTCTTCTCTGCTTTAAAGCTGCATCTTTCCTTTCGTCTACCTGATCATTTCAGTCCACCGGACGGCCTCCTGCAGCTCCATCAGCCGCTCTTTGTACTGATTCCTCTCCATCAGCACTCGGGCCATCTCCACTCGGGTGAACCGCCGCCGTTGCGTCATCGTCATGTCACCGTCCTGCATGGGTGATGAAAACTGGGAGAGAGCAAAGTGCCATTCCTTTGATTAAACAAAGGTCTGAAAACACACATTTACAAACAGATGTGAAGCACACTGATAGTAGTTCAGATGGCGGCAGAAGCAGTTTCACTCACATCATCACCTCCTTCATCCTTGGAGTCCCGAGACGCACCAAGAGCCTCTGCTCTTAACCTGCACCCCCCCCCCCCCAAAAAAAACAGCATTATTAGTTGTATGTAAAAAATACATGAAGAAAGCAGAATGACATCCTGTGTGTTGGTCTTTGAACTCGGTGGGAAGTCTCTATCAGCTAGTTTGATCCTCTCCTCTTTCCATCCATCCCAAATTTACGACCATCCACTTCTCCTCTGACTTAAAACTGTCTTCATAACCCTCAAGTGTATCTAGTGTAACTTCAGATTTACTGGCTGTTGTAAAAATGCTCTTGGGCCTCTGGAAATGTATCCTGGTGAGTTTTACAGTTTCCAACTGAACACTCTACAGCAGCAGAAGCTGATCCCACATCAGCTTTAACTGCAGGTAAAAAGCATCCAGCGTGAGCAGCACTGACATATGATCACACCATGAAACCTGTTGCTCAGATGCAACACAGACTGGTTTCTAAGAGTTTAAGAGGCACCTTTGAACTGCGGGAAAACATGGCTGAATTAGAGACAGTGTGCTCCTTTACAGGGAAGTTTCACAGTGGAGGAGCACACTCAGCAGCACGCAGAGTTCTTAGCTGACTCAGCTAAGATTACTGAAGGATCAATACAGGAAATAACAGGATCTTGAAGTGGCCAAGGTGCTGTCTACGACAGAAAACCTCAGATCTGTTTTCAGACACTTTGTCCTCTGGTTCTCATAGTCACACATGTCACCAGTAAAGGTTTTTCAGGACGATCCTGTTACTCTCCCTCTGTGTCCGTTGTCAGGATGTATTCATTTGTTCGGGTCACTCAGTTTTGGATTACAGGTCAACACATTAAGCCATTATGTTGAAGCATAAAAGTTACTGTGCGTATTGTCTTCTAACAGCAGCGCAGTTGTATTTGGCCTGTTTATACTCACCTCTTGAGTTCCTCTTCCAGCTCCTTGACTCTGGCATCCACCTTGTTCTTGGACTGCCTCACAGCCTCCAGCTCCTCCCTCAGCACCTCCTGCTCCCCCGACAGCTCGTCCACTTTGGCAATAAGGTCATTTTTCACAATGTTGAGAGCATTTCTGTCGAGCAAAGAGCAGAAAGAGCAGGAGGTAAGACGTCAAAACCGCCCCCAGGAAACTGCACGGTGGGCTTTCATGTTGGCACACGCACGCTCACACACACACGCACACACACATTACTCTTTTGTATGTCTCTTACTTGGTCTCGAGGAGCTGTTTGTTCTCTGTCAGCAGGTTCTCCACCTCCTTGCCCATCCCTGAAACAACGCGTCTGTTACTTACCACACACTATACACAGCATCCATCATTAAATACACCATTTGATTGATAAGTTTCTGTGGCAACTCTCAGACCATGGTCAAGGTAAGTGTGGAAGAAATCATGGAAAACCTCCACAAAAGGCAGCGGTTTAATAATTGCAATGAAAATGAATGGACAGATTATTGATTTGAGCATAAATCAGTTTGAAAAGGAAGGCCTGTTGTTAAATATCGGGCGAGGGGTCCTGGAGCATCTTTAGCTGCTTTTAGTAGGTTGTCAGCTGGTGAGAACATGTCAAACTATCCTGTCAATATTAATATCAGTCAACATCCAGCTCCATGACTGCACATAGATTCAGAGTTCAGTTCCCTTAAGAGCGACAGTGTTAATGTCATGCTCAGTCTGTTCACCTTGTTATTAAATCTCGATCATCTTAATTGTTACCACGCGTGAACTGAAATTTTTCCATGCAAGCAGCAAGCACTGTGCAGCATAAGCCGAGCGCACACGGGAAAAGCAAACACATAGAAAGTTTGACATGAGAGCATGTCAAAACCAAACAAAGCAACAAAGAAAAAAAAGCCAAGAGGCTCTTATACACCAGGTGTCAGTAACAAAAGAGTGGTGATAGCTTGTGTTTTCCGCAGAGAAAATAGTCCTTGGTGGAGCTGAGATATGTGATCTGACTGCAGAGGCAGAAACTAACTCGTGTCTGCTTGAAGCAGCTCAGACTGACAGTTTTAACTGCAGAGCTCTAAATTACAAACTGACAGCAGCCGCCTAAAATCTATTTCTTCATGGAAATCACTCTTATCTTGGACTTTGAAGGTGGTGAGTAAAGCAGCTTAAAAAAATGGGAAGAAAAAACACTTTTGAAGCCAACTTGTCTCCTGTTGAATGGTGTTCACCACACAGCCTGTTATCTTATCCAAGAGACGCACTTTCACTATTAATCTGTTGTTCTGCATGGTCTCTACATCAAATTATCCTCCAGTAGTGTTTTGCTAACAAACAAATGGATTTTTTTAATTTTAATGTTCTATAAATGTGGAGCTCTTGGCTGAAAAAAAATTAAATTGGGTATGTGAGATGCAAAGGTAAATATAAAGCCACAGGAAAAAAAAAACAGACACCACGAAGGAACCGGCAGAATGTGAGAGCTAGAGGCCAGGGAATGACATAACAAGCAAATGTGACCATGAGCGTAGGCAAGGCACGCCTTACCGAAGAAATCATCACGGACTGGAGGCAAAAGAAGAAGAATGGAGAGGGAGAAAGGCCACAGATCAGAGAGGAAGAAAGAGAGAGGGACAGGAAGGTAAGAGGGGAGAGAGAGGAAGCTGATAAGCATTAATTAATTTGGATTTGAGGAAGAGCAGCAGGGAGAAAGAACTAGAAGACAAAAGCTGCTACCCTGTCTGATTTAGTCAAAGGGCCATCGGATTGATTTTAAAGTCCCAGTGAAACAGACTTTTCAAGAGCACTCTGCTTCTGTCAAATGATGTATTTCCTATCTGAACATGAAGCTGCGAGGGTCATTCTCAACCAATGGGATGTGCTGTCAGTGCAGGGGGGAGGGACTTCTTTTCTATATTGTCTAATACAATTGGCTGAAAACTTAGGGATTATTAATAATTTCACTGTGACTTTAAACGAATGAGAAAAAATTGCCTCACTGCACCTGTAGGGATATTGGGCACCATCAAAAATTCCAGATTTCCAAACAATAAATGAATCTTTGTGTGTTAATAATTGAAACTATAGTAATGTGCCTATTTCTGATTTGTGCACACTGACTGATATTTACTCTTAGCTGTGGAGTTTGGAGAGTAGAGAGGAGTCGAGAGGGTAAAGAAAAACCAACGCATGCTCAGATACACACCTGAGAACTCGCCTATGGGTGTCATCAGCAGAAGCACATAAAAGGGGAAAAAAAAGGAAACGGGTGAGAGGTTAACAGATGGACAAGAAGACGGGCAAAATCTCCCTTTCTGTTTGTGGGAAAACAAATCAAAACCCAAAAACAACCCAGCTGTATTGGCCCAAAATGGAGACTGACGAAGTACAAACATGAAATAAAGTGCAATGAATCCTTTAAAAATAAGATCTTTTCGACCTTTGAAATGGGCTGCATCAAACATGCCTCTGCCCCATAAAAAAAAAGACAGAACAAACTAAGTAATAAATAAGAAATCATAAAAGTAACACTGCATGAATGTGCAGCTGGAGTTGAGGGTGCAGCCAGTGAGCGATTGTACGTTTTTTCAGGAAGTGATGCAGGGATGAGCTGCTGGCATGGAGTATATTCCAGCCTCAGCCATGCACGGTAAAAAAAAAAAGAAAAAAGAAAAAGAAAATCAGAGTCAATGCAGTGGCACAGTCGCACAGCCTCACATGGAGCTCCTGCCCTGCGGTGACGCAAAGCAAAAACAAATGCTGGCTTTGTGCAACGCACACATGCATCCGCCCTTACTTTGGATCTACACTTAAAGCTGGAGTGCGGGACTTTTACATATAAGTGACTGTTTGGTGCATTCAAGCAGCTGCCAAACAAGTTCTTACAATGCTGATTATCACCGCCAGGTAAGTCTCTCTTTATTAAACACGGGTGTCTCTTCATCTCTCTCCCTCGCATCTTGATGAAGAGAGATGGAGAGACACCCGTGTTTCCTCCCTCTAAGCTCCTCCAAAGGACTCCTCTCTCCTTGAGGTGCATTTAAGGGATTGGAAGATCCTCCATGATGGTGGAGGGGAAACGATTTCTGTGTCACAGGAGGAGAGAGGATGTGAGGAAGTTAGCATAATGAAGAGCACCCTAGGAGTGTGACGGAGCTTATGGCGTCATGAACGCGTCAACAGTGTTTGTGTAATTACTCTCAGTGCCACAAGGGGGAGACAAAAGTTCCGCACTGCAGGTTTAATCTGATATTACTCAGTAATATCACACACTGGCAGTAGAAGTAGGAGTCACAAGCTTCACTTTCACCAGCTCAAAGTGAGCACTGATCAGCTCAAGAGGAGGTGAAAGAGTTTTCAAGCACTTCCTCTGAAATACTTACCACTGAACTAAAGGAGGAGGAGGAGGAGGAGGAGGAGGAGGAGGATACCACTGAGCTGCAACCAGCAAGTGACTTCAACTTTGCTTCAACTTTACTGCCAAGCTTCAGGGCTCCAAGATAAGTATTTAAACTACAATGAATCTACGACCGCAGCAGCAGCCAAAGTCCTGTTCATACCTAGCAGCTCGGCGCCTGCATCTACATCTCCAATGATGTCCGACTTGGCGTCTTTGATCTCGTGGTAGAGAGAGTCGGTGTTGATGCCGAAGGCTTCGTTCACGATGCCCTGTGAGGGGCTGAAACAGACATCAGATCTCATCAGACAACGGCAATGGAAATATCTCACTCTCAGTCAATCACTTGCACTCCCCTTGAATTAGGACATTTCAGTTCAGACTGTCTCCAGGTCGATTCATACAGGTCAACAACACCAAATCATACATATGTAAAGACAGCCGGGGGAGAAAACAGTAATGAGAAGGCGTCAGTAGTATCTCTCAGTCTCTAACTGCAAACAAACAATGAGAGTGAAACCTCTTTTAATTAATGTTAGTCAAAATATAATACTTTGTTATGACAGTCCTGCACATGTGTAGAACATGCTGTCCATCAAAAGTCTGGCCACTTCAACCTTGGTCATTTTTCAGCTGAAAGATTCAAGGACTGCAGGCTGCAAACATGTTTATTTCTGATGTAAATGTAAACATTTTATTTTATTTAGTAATAAAGTTTATCCTTTTAATATGGGGGTCTATGGGCACTGACTGACTTTTGGAGCCAGCCTCAATTGGCCATTTGAGGAACTGCAATTTTTGGCACAATGCTGATCATTTCTGAAGTCAGTAAAACTTCGGAAATACAGGACTGTGACTGTCAACATGTGCTGTACATGGAAACCAGCAGAATCTTTGTACCTGTTTCCTCCTCCATACACACGGGGGTCCACACACATGTCAAGCTCAGGGGTGGAATCGATGATCTCCTGAAACTCGGACCACTCGTCGCTGCTTCCCATGCCTGGAAAAACATGACCGAGATGCAACAGAATTTCATTTCAGCTGCAACTTCAGACACCTATAAACGTTTCAGAGATATTTTTTGTTGGACTTTGCACCATTTGGCTGAGAGTGATCATCTCAGACATTCCAGGTGTAGACAGGTGGTGACTTCCTCTTACCGATGCTGACATTCCTGGTTTCCTGTGAAACCTGCACCTCCATATTCCGGCTGAGCCTCTTGGCATTTTTCCTGCGGTTCCCGGCCCGCATCACATCGAAGTCTGAGTGCGGGAGGAAGCCCTCGTTGATGGGGGTGACAGTGGCGGAGGGAACGGAGGAGGTGGGTGTGTTGGACTTGCTTCCCGTGCTGCTGGGTGTGGCGGCCACTGAGTCGGACTCTGATCCATCCTCCTTAATGTGCAGAGGCCGTGTGAGACGAGGACATGGGAGAGAGAGACAAACAGCATTATATTAGCATTATGTAGTGAGGCAGGGTCAGGTGCTATTTTCTTACCTAAAACACCTGCAGGACTCTTTTTATTTCTGCTGGCAAAATGATACCTTATAGATTCAAATATCAGTAATTATCATAGCTTTCTTAAAAGCAGCTCCATGTTTTGTGGTACATTACTTCTTCTGTGCTTCATGGACGGATTTAAAGCACAGACTGTATTTCTGGCTATTACGCAAGTCATGGATTCCCCACTAGCACTCTTAATGTTAAGTGTGTGAGGTCAAATTTTGGGCAATTTTGTCAAAAAATGTTTAATGTTCAGTGACTTCTTGAAACAATATCTGCTCTCAGGATGTTGTCATAGCTAAATACCAGAAGGTCCTCTCTTTGTTCTTACCTTTGCTGTTAAAGAGACAGATACAGTATATATGCCATCACACTGTATGAATAGCACACTTTTGGAACCACAGGCTTAGACTTAATGTGTAAGTATAAACTGAAACATGAGGACGCATGGCAGAAGCTCCATGATCACACAGTAAAATGATCACAGTCATAAAGAAAACTCCATGGAAAAATAAATGGACCCCTGCTTGCTTGAGTCAACATATACACCTCACAAATCTGACTTTAAAGGGCAGATTTCCAAGAGATGTAACAAAAGTAAGTTTCCTCAAAAAGAGACACAAGCAGGCGTGAGGGGGGAGGTGGTCCGTGTGGGTGTGGCTAGTGGGACGGGCAGCAGTAAGCCTGCCCCTCCCCCTTCCACTCCCCAGGCTGTTGTGGTCGTGGAGGAAGACAGCGGCGCTGCCTGTCCCACCTGATAGGCGGAGCAGAAGGTAGACTGGCCGAGCTCGCTGACCTGCCAGATGTCTCTCCCGGGCATCATCCTAGCCCCCCCGAGACCCCCACGTACCATGCCCTCGCCGCTGGGGTACAGGCTCAATGACGGTGGGCGCTCCACTTTGCTGTTGGCAGAGGAGACACAGAGAGGGGTGGAGACTAGCATGAGGCCAAGATCGATCACTTGTTTATTATATTCAATCTCTCTTTCTTCTCCAGGGCTGGAGCCTGACCTGGCATGCGTTTGATGCAAGGCACAAAACAACTTGGACAACATTTCAGCACGATGTTGAAACACAGTTCAACATTTTGGAAAATGCTTTCAGTCACTTTCTGGCTCAGAGTTAGATGAGAGGATTGACACCACTCTCATGTCTGCGCAGTAAATATGAAGCTACAACCAGCAGCCAGCTAGCTATCCGAGCATTAAGTTCAGGACATAACACTCCTTAAAACTGTGAACTGTTGCATTCATTAATGTGCTCACTGGTAAGCTTCAGAGGTTCACGTACGTGGATTTTCTTATCTTCAAACAAAGCCACTGTTACACTGTTTCCACTCTTCATGCTAAGATAATCGGCTGCAGCTTCATATTTATGACAGTAGTATTGATCTTCTCATCTAGCTCTTGGCAAGAATGTGAATAAGCGTAGTTTAACTGTGGACTGTGGAGGATGGCTGACCACCCAGAAGAAAGACACACAATCATATGAAACCCCACATAGAAACAGCACACGCTTGCAATCAAACCCACACCTGATCATTTTGAAAATGAGTACAATGGAATTAGAGCACGACAGGGATTGAGATTTTAGGGGAAAGGTTGATTTTATGGCCCGCAATGAGAGGCAACAAGGGCTCTGACGGCATGCAGTCCAGTCGAGCAGGCCACACACATTTTCCTCACGAGCTTTTCCTAATTTACTGGCGAGATGCAAGTCATTCAAAATACAGAGCCATCACCACAGGAAACTACAGGTGAAAACTAAACAGATGCATTACATAGATTATCACGACTACGGGATCAAATATAAGTTTAAACATATAAATGGGCTGTACAGGAATTACTTCCTTGTATGGCTAATTAACTGTTGAGTTTTTTGGTTGTGTGACGTCTGAACAGCTGAAAACTGAAACTAGCTGCACAGGCTGCAGATCCATGTATCCGCATTTACTTACATCAGCTTCTCTACAAAACATCAGACATGCACAAATCTAATTCCTACTGCTTGTACAATGTTGTTCCACAGAAAAGTACAAGAACTGCAGAGGACCCCCATTTAATCTTTGCTTAATATTAATGCATTTCCATATAATTGCTTCCTCTTGGAACATTACTGCTTCACTCTTGGAAGACAGATAAACAAGACAAGCAGAGCAGGCAGACAGAGACTGACAACTCATGAGGGAGAAAAAGGAGGAGGCAGACGGGGAAAACCTCCGAACGATTCCTCATCTCATCCATCTCAATGTCATTGATACATTCACGCTCAGAAATTGTTGTCACAAGCACCAATAACTAATAAAGCAAACGCATAAAGGAACATGAGGAGGGGCATCAGCAAATCTGAAGTCTCATTTCAAGTGAAAGCAGGCCGGTTTAGATGGGGGAGCTGGGGGGGGGGGTTGTGAGGGCAGTCGTGGGACCGTGTTGCATTTACCTTTTCCTCCATGTGTGGCGTTGACTGTGCAAACAGCAGCACAGAGAGCAAGCCAGCAAGACAGCAAGACAGACAGACACCGATTAGAGATAGACAGTAGACAGGAACATGCCATGACACATGAAAACACACACACACACACAAACACACACACACACACACACACACACACACACACACACACACACTTTTTCACCTTTAAAAGTTGACTACAGGTTAAAGTATTTTTTACACTTCTTCATTTAAAACTGCCTCTGATAATCAGCAGTTTGTTAAGGAGGAATGCAGCATGGAAGCCAAATCAGCGTTTATAATGCAACCATCCTTTTGAACAGTTGAAGATTTGTAGGATTAGGATGCCTTCGAATAAACAGTGTAGCTGAATAGACATTTAAGACACTGTGTGTGTAGTGAACATGTTGCAGGAGGCGACTAATCTGCAGTTCAGCTACAGAAGCGGCACCAGATGTCCCACTCCTCGTTGTGTTTCACGCTCATATATCTTCAGGACTCATGGGTTGTGCCAGTTGCTGAGCATTGCAAGCTGGCAAATAAACTCCAAACTTTCTTTTTTTCTAATTATTTCCCACAAGGCTCATAATAACTGCCAGGTTTCTTTGTACGCTTCCTCTCCTCTCTGTCAGAGGGAAGTAGCAACTGTTCATCATGGCTACTGACAAACCAGCGTCATCACAACGAGCGCGCTGACGCATGAAAAAGCCCGATACATTCAAGACAAAACATGAAACATCAGCAACAAGACGATGGGTGAAAGTTACAATTCAAATCCGCACAAAGACATAGGCGCCGCCTTTAAACACGCTAAAACGACTCACGTTCGTCCACAGCCGGGGCCCTCTGATTGGCTGTTGCTCCCTGCCTGCTGCATTTTGGACCGCTCTATGTGCTCGACATACGTCTGGATCATCTGTGACCCACAAGGGCAAGAAAAGAGAAACGATGGTGAGCAAAGGGTGTGTGTGTGTGTGTGTGTGTGTGTGTGTGTGTGTGTGTGTGTGTAAAAGAATTGCACTGATTTAATTACATCTATCATCTACTAAATGTTGGATAACTGTTAGCGAGGGCTTTCACATTTTGATGTTGATTTTTATTATCAATGAACATAAACTGTACATATTTTCATATGTACATATGTAAATAGGGCCACTTTTATATATTTTGCTTTATTTAGTTGCCATTTTATTGTCCTGTAATAATCTAATCTAAATAGTTTAATATCTGTTCATACATTTCCATTTGTGCACACACACAGTGCACAGAGGGGGCTGAAACGGCATTTCATTGTGCAATCCTGTATTTCATCCTGACAATAAAGCTGAACCAGGGACTGATCTTACCTCAGTGTGCCGCTGGTGCAGAGCGTTGTACTCTTTCTTCATGTCCGATTCTCTCTCCTCCAATCGAGTGACTGCGAGACAGAGACAGAGAGAGAGTTTAACAGCAAAAAGTCCAGGAGGGACTCATAGTTGTGAGTGTGGAGGGAAAAAGTAATGGATTTAAATAGCAGTAATCCATTCTGGTTGACCGGTTCACTTTATAATTTGTCACCAATTGGGGGCTTGGACAGTGAAACAGAATTTGATAACAGTTGCATGGGGCTTCGGCAAACCTAAGGTCATTTCTGTGAGGCAAAATACTGACAAGCAAGATGGAACATTTAGCTATTTTGGTCTAAACTTGACTGTAAATCCTGACAAAACAAGAAAAAAGCTTTGAGGGTAGGAGGCAAGAAAATAAAACTACACAGCCAATCAAACATGTCAGCCAGTGTTCCTAAGGTTCTGACAAGTGGAGAAAAGCCAATGAGGGTTTCAGTTGAAAAGCGTCCGAATCTAAAAATACAACCATCCTCTCTACTTCCCTTTCCATTACAACTACAATGGAGACGCTTTCTTGGGCTTTCTTTTATTTGTGTATCTGAAGAAAAACAGCTTGAAGAGCTGCAGAGATATTAACTGAAATTTATCAAATAACTTTTAATTTCCAATTTCCAGAGTCTGAGAGTCAGAACAGAGGTGCCGCTCGTACAGTATGTTGAGTTTTCTAATTAGGACACTGGTCCACTCACTCTGGTCAGAATAGTTCTTTGTCTTGAGCTCCAGCTGTTTCCCCTGCAGCTCCAGAAACTCCACCTGCACCTGCAGGTCCTTCTTCTCAGCTTCCAACGCATCCTCGAACTCAATGAATTTCTGAGGGAAGACGTGAGGAAATATCAGGCCTTTACACAGCTGGAAATACATCACCAACAGTACTAAAAGAGACAAATGATAGAATATTGTACCTGTTGTGTATGGATTGGATTTGTGGAGTTCATATGGAAAAAACGCTGCATGCTAACATTATACTGAAAGTGGCCAACACACAGCGGTGTCCTGTAATTATGATACAGTTCACAGCAGCAATCACCTCTCAGTGACTCACTAACTGTGCAGTCTGTGCTGCATGAATCAAAAACAGTCTTTAGGTGAGAAACATGTTATATCTAAAGCCTTCATCTCTTACAGAGCGGTTGGAGTTTGTCAACAGCTGGATGAAATACCTCAATTGGTCCCACAGTGTGCACACAAACTCAGTCAGAGAGGAAGCTGAACAGGCAAACACACAGCTGCCTACTTCCCCTTCACATCGCCTGTTTGGATATTTTTTTATAAAGCTGTTCACAATGACGTCCTTTTTTTCAGTCCAGCAAGTCCACAAAGTCTTAATACTGTAATCCTCCAACTGCAGGGAGACCAAAGTGCCAGGACTATGCAGCAGATCTGCACCACACAAAGGCAGCTGCTACAACACGATGACCCTCGACATGATACTGATAAACAACACTGTGGGTCTACAATCCCTGCTTGTTTGTCACAATGCAAAGTGGATAGTACTTCCAGCCACTGACAAGAGATGTTACTCTTTGGTTTCATTAGTAAGGCAACTTAATGACAAAAAATGACTCCATAAAAGGTGAATTTGTGTTTTATTATGAACTGCCAAGCTGAATAAATAGCTACTGTTTTGCTTCAATATAACGAGTGAAAACCAAGTTTACATATCAGATAAAGAATCTGACTATACACACAATTATAGTTTCCATCTCTCATAACGTTTAATATTCATATCTGAGGGACAGCATGGTGTGTTTGCTCATGCTAAAAATGCATTGCTTTACACATGAAGCCTTACAAAAAGAGTCACTTTTTTAACTGGGCGTCTGTTTTAAATCAAAAACATAATGTGCTAAAACCAGGGACCACCATTATGCAGTACAGTAGTTCTACCTTCAGAGCTGCAGACCACAGCTTCACAAAATAACATCCTTCGCCCTGTCCCCTCAGACCAGGAACGTGTCCTACAGCGACGCCCTTCAACTGCACTCCTCTATCCACCACCTCTGCCTGCATCTGACACCTAACCTCTCCAATCAGCAGAGGATTTCAGTTGAGGAGGTACAACCAACTTCAGCAAAATCAAAATCAAGAGAGGAGGAAATAAGAGCATGGTCTGGTAAAGCAGCGATGATCAATCTTTTACTGTCATCACACTGTGAGAAGCGTGAAACACAGCGAAGAAACAAAGCACGGTTAGTGATACAAAGTGATGGATCATTCCAGCCACAGCCTCTGACAGAAAACAACAAAGATGCTGCAAGATGGCTGAATTTGTTAACCTCACTTTAAGAGCTGTAATCCTGGATGTCTTGGTGAGAGCTACATGAGCAGACAGGGAGTTGTGGCTTTGTTTACCATTAGCTTGAGCCTAATAACCTTGTAATCTGAGCTGTTTTTTTTTTCTCGTTGCTCCCTGCGTCTTGCAGAGAGGCTGTGTTATTGTTTTCCTCTGGCTGTGAGATTCTCTCTCTCACGTCGCCTTTCCTTCTTATTAGCCTCTGTGCGATCTGGCCTGTGCGTTTACTCGCTCGTACCGCAGCTTTCTATACTCCAGTCTAGGTCTTTCTCTCTGCTTTTGTTGTTCTGTCTTTGCTCCTCATAAGCACAAATCAGGTTACAGTGCCAGGCTCCCTCAGTGTGCTCTGTGTACTATTGATTTCTCCCCCTTCCCATCCCCCATTGAACCCCACCGATAGTCAGACAAAACTGTCTCTCTATTTATGTGCTCCATTCAAATTTGTTTTCAACATAAATTGCTCACTGGATACAGAAAATAAAGATTATCTGCACTTTTGATATTGCAAGTTTGTTTGAGGTGATGAAGTCGGAGTACAAATCAAATTTAAAATCTGGATTTCCTCTGGTCTGGTGAGCCAAACTGTGTCATTAGCCAAAAGAAGAGTAACAGGGTCAGACAAATAAATGAGTTGCAGTTTTTAACTGGGATGAAGCCTTTAAAGCTTTAAGTTTTATCATTGAGAGTTGTGGTATGTTGAGGTACATCGGTTATGGATATGCAACCAAGAGTGCAGAGTAAATTCAACCCTAAGGTGCATTTAAAGGGAAATACAATCATTATGATCTGGTCTTCACTAACAAGTTACCATAAAAGACTCTGAGTTTGAGTTTTGGTATCAATTTTAACAAAGACAACTGCAAAATGTGACTGGACCTGTTGCCATCTTTCAATCAAAAGCATGGTCTCAGTGCCTCCTGCAACCTGCAGCATTGCCACATTTTTACAATGAAGGATTTGGTTTTCTGTTATGGCATTGAAGAAGTGTAAATATGCTGAAAGGGAAGTTTTATGAACCAATTAACAGCCTGCAGTGAAAACAAACTAGATAACCGACACAGGGAGAAAACACAGTGGGGGGAGCAGATGATGAACCAGACCAAAAGCTGAGCTAAGCTGATACTAGCAGGGCTGCCAGTGATATGCTGAGGCCTCTTTGGACGGGAGGAGGATTAAAGTTGCTTTATGATGCCTGCTGGATCCCACGGCTGCTGTGACACCAGTCAGAGAAAGACAGTGGGGTGAAAAAAAAAGATTTGCTGGAGGTGGAGTTTGGCCGGTAATGCGATAGCTCCATATTGATGTCCACTTTTGTTGTTTGTGTCCCTGTTCTCACTGCGTTTTCCAGTGTAAACGCCCATTGAGAGTAGTGCTTCCACCCTTCATCTGTCAGAGCTTTGCTGACTGTCCCTTTATCACCATGTAATGTCAGTAAGCTATCAAGCCTGCGTTTGCATATTGTGTCCTTATGTATTTGCATGTGAGAACATCAGCTGTGCTGAGCGCCATCTAAGGTTTAATAAAACAGCTCTAAAAATGAAGTTTATATCCGTTATTTATTGCAAAAATAGAAGTTTGTCTTGTGTTCTTGTCACTGTTGTTAGTTGTAGCATACAGTGGTGGAAGCAGTGTTAGGGGTAGTAGTTGTAGTAATAGCGGTGGTGGCAGTATGATTAGTTCTGACAGAAACACCTGTAATAGTATAAACCAAGACAGGTTTACTTGTATTGCAGCAGTATAAGCAGTTTTAGTAGTAAAGACAAATGCTTCATGCTGTCATCGATACATAGAAATGTTGCTGTAACAGTTGTAACTAATTTAAGCAGAACCTTATACATTTAACCTTTGAGTACTGTTTGTTATGAGGTAGTACAACCATTTCCTGAAGAAACATTCCCTTGTTTGTGATATAGTGACAGATATTGACCCCAGCATCTTGGATTAGCTGGTATGGTATCAATTCAAATGTCCTAAAAATCCTCATTTAGATTACAACATCTAATGTTCTTTCAATTGTTTGGTATTTTATGAAGAATTTACATTTTGCAGGACTTTATGCTTCAAATTTGGCACCGATGTCTTAACTGATTACATGTTACATGACACCTGCTGAGTGAAGACAAACAATTATCATTTTCCCAGGAGTAATGTATTTCTACCAAAGCAAGAACAGAGTTTGGATAAGGGCGGCTCTGCTGTAAACACTTGATTTACTCAGTTTTATTATTGGGTTACAGACTATTTTGAACAGCTTGACAGATAACACTGTTGCCAATGTGTCAGCGGTATCTGCGGTCCACTGAGACTGAAAATAAGCTCAGCAGTGTCTTGTCACAGGCCTTAACATGAGTCACATGTCTGATGAAGCCTCTCAGCTCAGACCGTGACTATGAAGGAAGCGGCGTGAGGCTGGATGTGATGATGCGAGGCCCAGCAGAGCCGGTGCTTCACTCACCTCCTCCGCCTGCTTCCTCAGCGCTTTCTCCCGCTCGTACTGGGTGATGAGCTGCTCGTTGTCCTCTTTCAGCAGCTCCAGCTCCACTTCGTGCTCCTGGTTCTCGGTCAGCACCGCGTCCAGGTTCTCCAGGACGTTCACCACCAGCGGCATCAGCTCCTTCACCACCTCCTCGTCGTAACTGCGGATCAGCCGCTCGAACTCCCGGTAGATGCTGTTGGCCAAGCCCGACACCCGCTCCGACATCACGGAGCCGGAGCCGTAGTCGTCCTGGTAGACCACCTCGTCTATCTGCAGCTCCATCATCTTGGCAGCTGGAGCCGGCTTCTGTTTTCCAGATGAGGAGGCTGCGCTCAAACAGTTTTTCAGGCCTGTAAGGCGAGACTGTCACAAGGTTTGGATCCGCTCAGCGCAGAAAAAAAGGGGACATTCAATTCAATCACAGTCTTTGCTCAGATAAAGAAAACTTATGCCATTTTGCAGCAGCTTCGATTCACGCAATTAAAACTGGCTGTTGCTGTGTGTAACGGCGCATAACCTTGAGCTGGGTACTGAAAATACTGGCTCCAGTGTTTTGATGTAAAGAGGGCCCCCTCCTCTCCCACCGCCAGCCCGTTGTATTGCCTCCAGGCGCGGCCCAGCTAGTGCTCTCCTTCCGCGGAGAGCATCAGATCCGGGGAGCAGTGGGTGTGCAGTGCGCCGGCCTGTGGATCGGCCCTCGTTGAATCCATGCCGAGGAACGAAATGCCTTCGTCGATGATATTGCACCTGCCTCTCAGCAGCCGCAGCCATGGACCCCAGCCATTGCTGGCAGGGGAAATAAATAAATTAATAAATAGGTAAATAAATAATCTAACGCTCCCGGTTCCCGCTGACGCCCGATCCGCCACTATAATATCGTTTCTTCCATGTTTTGCTCCCCCTTGCAGCGGGCCGCCGATGCTGCTGGCCAGGCTCGGGCGTTGATGGTGATGTCCCCCTATGGGAGAGGCTCTCCCTGCTGTTCAGATGGAGGAGCCAGCTGACCGACCCCGCTGACGTCACAGCGTCTGCAACGAGCGAGCGGCCTGAGTGCGTCAAGTCAGACAGAGCATACCGGAAGTCAGCTTTACGATTTCACGATAAAGCTACACAAGATGATGAATTACGAAAACTTAGCTTTTCAATCATGTCAAAATGACACATTCAAGGTCTCCTTAAAGTCTAGTCAGTAAGTCAGGATGAACAAGACACTACCTCAAACACAGAACTTCATCACTAACTCAATAGCACCAATCCAACAGACAGCTCAGTGGCCAAATGCCAAAGAACACGGGTTCAGGTTGTTGTAACACAGACCTGAAACACTGAGAGAGACAGCGCTCTTCCAAAAAAAGAGGCCAGAGGAAGTCAGAGAACCTAACAATGGGTTTTTAATTTTTTTTAAATGATAGCTTTCAGGATTTTCTAACAGTTTTACACATTAAAAAGCACTGCTTATCCTGTGAGAAAAAGTTGTACGATGTCTTCAGTGGCTCTGGAAAGAGCTTTCTAAAGTTCATCACGTTTATCTCGAATGTTTAAACATTAGGATATCTCAGCCTCTTGTTTGTCACTACTTTCACAATGAGCTCAGTTATGATATCTGTTAATCTTATAGACAATAGAGAAGTATGTTAACACGAGAAACAAGGTCAAACTCATTATGATGTCTTGTTGGTTTACTTGATGTACATGAAACACCAATGAACACAAGTCGCACATAGATCTTCATACACAGTGACTCAGATTCTGGCTTCACTATCATCATATTCCTAGATGACTAACTTTAGGTTTAGCATTTTATCTACTCTACATGTACAGTTCCACATTTTAACTTAAATTTCACATTATATTTCTTCATTAATTTGTTGTATTATCTTTCCTCCTTAAACAGAGATCCAAACACCACATTCCCATAAACAGTACTGACGAATGCCGTCAGTGTCCCCTATGGTAGCCACATTTTCTTTTGTACTTTGATTTGTACAGTCACATACATACATAATTACCATACCGGTAATTTTATTTTGGAAATGTGAACCGGAAGTTCAAACTTTGCTATAGCCCACTTGACCTAAGTCCGCAGCAGGACCTGGTGCTAGAATTTAATAATGACAATGCACTCTGTAAAAATGAAATAAAATGCTTCACAATCCAGACGAATAATAGAAATCATACACGACTAGACCCTTTTAAACCTTAACTGTTGATTATTTTAAAGTTAGAAGTTGAAGGTCCAGTTTGATAAATACGATTTCCCACCTAGAATAAAAGTACATAAAACATTTTTGTTTTTCTAGCAGCTCTTGAGGGAGCAGCTCAATTTCTCTGAACACTGGCAGCGAAAATGCATCTTCTTCTACAAGTTTTTTTTTTTTCTGTTTTCAAAGCATTGGTGCTCAGGTGGTCTACTTCCATCCGTACTGTACTGTCCGAAGAGGGTCAGCATATGAGAACACAAGTTGGTTTAAACTGTAGAGGAAACTGAGTCAACAGAGGGAGAATCAACCATTGTAATTCAAGAAGCTGCAAAACGGCTTCATTGGTTTTAATAATTATTTGCACTTCTGAAATAAGCTTTTATTAACAACAGTCAAATAATCAGGAATATTCAGAATGCTGGTCAAGAGTCTGCAGGATCTTTGATAGCATATACAGGATCCATCTGGATGCAGCTTAAAACATGGTCAGAAAAAGGAATGAAATCCATGAGAGGACCTTGAAGTCATTTAATCAAGACTGGGAGCAATTCAGCTCTCCATGGTCAGACTTTTATCAGGTACTTGCAGCAAATACACTTGACTCTGCAAAAGAGATGAGCTGAGTCACAAAATCTTCTTGCAGTGACATTCCTGATTGGTGTGTTGTGAGCTGTACTGTCTTAAAAAAAACTTTTAATTTAATGGAAAATTATTTGCAAAGGTAGATTGCTTCCTGTATAAGATTAAAAATATCATCAACGGGTAAGAATTTATTTTCGACAAGACTAATGCTTTAAGATAAGAGGGGAGGGTGTTAGCAGACCCCACAGATAGAACAGCATGTGATGTATGACAATCACTTCTGGACATAAAGAAAAGGGACGCAGTTGAGAGCAAACATCTTTCACTTGAACTTTCTTTCAGTTAGACAAGTGCAGCTTGGGCTATTGTCTGCTGTGAAGAGGATTAACAATGGAGACAAAAACTGGTCAATGAAGCATAAAGACTGGGTGGATAAAGGACCCGCAGCTCCAAAGCCAAATGAAACAGTGCTACCTCCATATTTAACAGCGACTCACAGTGTGTACCTGTGATCAGGCCCAAATGATCAAACCTCTTTAAAATGCCACTATGAAAGAGTGACGGCAGCGTTAATCAAGACAATGAAAGTCAGATGTAGAGTGAATGAACGGCAAGCTAAACTTTTAAACCTACCACAATGACTGTTGACTACATATCCAAACGTTGGCTGGACTGGTTTGATCAGCATAAAGCTTCGGCTGTCTTTCTTGTTTCTTTCTGTAGGTGGCAGTGAAATACTGACAATATTTACATTTCACACCATTCATCAGGTTTCTTCAGACTCACAGCAGAAGGTGGGTGGTCCTGTGAGGGTCCCCCCTGGGTTTGAGGTTTAGACCTGCTGCTTGGTACTGCACCAAAAGCGGACAAAGCAGACTCACATGGACTTGGATAAACCTGGTTTGAGTGGTGACATATACATAAGCATCCAGTTTTCTCAGCATGTAAAATAAGAAAATCTCACGTCACTGAATTTGCTTGGTTTCACTGGATCTTTGTGTTATTTTGGTTGCTGTTATTTGGTTCTTAAGTAACCATCTCATTTAAAACATTCATTATTCATTCATTACTCCTCAGGTAAGTGACAGAAGCTCATTCGAGTAATTTGGGATTTACTAAAACTTTTTTTCTCCTGCCAATGATGGACAGGATGCTTGACATGATGACAGAGCAAAAGCGGTATTCACATGTGGAGTTTTTAATGCAGAGAGGAGTGAGACAACCCCATCCTGTGGCATGTCAAGTCAAGTGAGACACCAGTTGCTTGTCTGATTCCTTATGACACACCAGTGCACAGTAATCATGGTTGAGGAGATTGTACTTTTCCTAAAACCTTGTTCATTGTTTCTCATGAAACACTCATTGAAAACAGTCTTACAGACAGGCTGCATGTGAAAGAGGCTTTGGTTAGTCGAGATTCTGGTCTTAACGGCTCCGAGCAGTCAGCCAGAACTCGTTCTACACCAACTGGCTTTTGTTTATGGGCACTTCAGAGGCGTGCTTAAGTATCATACTTTTCTTTTAAGCTGTAAAATTTCTATCAACAGTAAAATGTAAAACAAGGAGAACTAGTTTTGTGGGCTTCTTGGTATCAAACAAATAGGATTCCCACCCTTCTGAGTATCTGTGTGTACTCACATATACAACCATTGTTGGCTCTTTTAGACCATTGCTTAACAGAGGAAATGAAGAACAGTACCACAGATTCCAATGTGTGGTTGCAAAGCTAAAACTACATTTTCCCCCGAGGCATACAGTGGCCATTTTGTTTTTAGAACAAGCAGCTTGCACTGAGAGCTGCCAAAGGGCAAATCTGGACAAAGACATTAGTGTTAGTGATTCAACACGTAAGTACAAATCTGGAGCAGACAAGGTTATGTTCGTCACATAATGTCACAGATACTCCGACACAAACATCTCACAAGATACGGAAGGCATTTCCATTTTTGTTAAGTAAATTTGCTTACTACACTCCCTCTAAGTCCAACCCGATTCCAAAAACATACCTAAAACAGAGTGTAATCATTTGCAAATTAATAGCATTTCACAACAACTGTTCTTCATTGTGCTCCCGAGGCCATGTAGTAAGTAGTTGGAATCAGGGTTGAAGTAATTATTAAATCTCAAATGTGTGTAATTTAAGTGTTATTTTAAGTGTTTTTGAAAAGCAAACAAATGAAGCAAACTCTAAATGCAAAACAACAGTTTTATTGCAATACACAGGATTTCTTTCATCTGCTGTGCTCACTGCCTGCCAGGCACATCAACACACAGGGGACAGGCTGGCACCAGAACACCATGAATGTGCATCATGAAGTGGGTGAAAATGTGATTATCAATGAGCCCACCTGGACTCAGGTAGGCCACACGCTTGTCCGGAGTTCACTTGTCTTCAGCCGTTTTAATTTAAAACATAAACAAAGGCCTACCCCAAGCAAAAAAAAAAAAAAAAAGCATGTTCTCAGATAAAGCAAGCAATGAGGACAAAGCAGAAAAGCACCTGCACAATACAATCATGTAAAATCAAAGTGGAATTTCTTTAAGGAAGCAGAAGCATTTGGGAGCAAACAGCTGTATTCATCTTTGTTTCAGTCATTTTTTTTGGCATTCAGAGAAGGAAACCGTGAAGGAGCAACTCATGAGAAGGCAAGAAAGATGAAAAATGCTGAGCTGACGTAAGGCTTCTGATTATACAGTCATTAGTTGGTGTCTAACACGTGTACTATTTTGAGAAACGGCCAGACAAAAGGTTTTATGTAGTCATCCAGCAAGGATGTGGCACTCGTGAAACTCCCTGAAACATTTTACGTATTACATTGGTGAGAAGGATTTACTCACCCACTCCTGACTCACAATTTGTACTACATAAGTTACAGTAGTAACTACAGCAGTTGCCTCCGCATTAAGGTTTAAAACAATCACCCTGAAATTTGAACAAATGTCTGCCATGAATTTTTATGTCAGGGCTTCAATCACACCAAATTATTTGAATGTAGGACAGTTTAAAGTGGAGCATGCCCTCTAACATCTTAACCAATCTTGAGATGGAAAAACGTCTTCAAAATGACAAACAACTGTGCCTTAAACCAAACTACATTTAACATCCACTTCAACAAAAATTGTGAAAACAGTCACCGGATTATTGAGATTGAACAGTGTCACATTCAAAGTGATCAATAACCATCTTGATTGATTGGTTGGTGATTGTATGATTGCAGGTTTCAGTGAAGAAGAATATAAAGAACTGGACAAAGAGCTGGGAGCCGAAAATGGGGCTGAAAGTGCAAGAAGTTGAAGAGAACATATATGACCAGGAATCTGAATAACAAAAAATCCTGGTCTATGTGTAGATGTACAGGTGAAATAACCGTGGGGAGAGGAGTGTTGGAATGAGAGAAGATTAAGAGGAGAGCAGACAAGGAGTGAATGGACACAAACAGGGAGGAGTGGCGTGTTCAGCTCATCAGTAGAATACCACACTTGACTTTCCTCCAGGGGGGTTGAGGACCCTGTTGTGAGAGCGAGGCTTGGGTCCCAGATGAGGCTCGTGCTTCTTCAGGTCAGCAGTCAAATCTCTCACATCAGGAGGTGAGGGGGAGGAAGAGGAGGGCTCAGGTGCTGGAGGGGCTGAGACAGCAGCGGGCTCTTCCTTGGCTGGCATGGGAGCTGGGGGTGCAGCTTCCTCCTTCACCTCAGGTTGGCTGACCTTGCTCTCGGGTGCTTGGCGAGGAAAAGGAAAACGTCTTACAAAAATCCCCTGAATATCCTAAAAATATAATCAGCTACAATTCCAGTATAGTGTAGCTTTAAGGCAACCGTTGGTCTTTTTTTTTTTTTAATTTGTAAATATATCCAGTGGGTGAAAAACTCACAATGCCACAGTGAGTAAGATGACTCAGTATGTCAAGCTTTAGCCACAAACTCACCTGGTGATTCAGGCTCAGGTGCCACACGTAGATTGTCCTGTTAAAGAAAATAAGAGAATACTCAAAACAGGCTCTCATCTTCATGCTACATGAAGAAATCTAGAATAGCTGCTCATATTCTGTAAAGCAGAGCAGCTTCCATGACCAATGGTCCATCATAACGGCATCTTGACGTCAGAGTAGTAAAATACTTAAGTGACAGGTTTATAGTCAATACATCCAGTCATATGACTAAACACAACATTTTCCTTTATGATCACACGCAATTCTATCACATG
This sequence comes from Chaetodon auriga, assembly GCF_051107435.1. Taxonomy (NCBI): domain Eukaryota; kingdom Metazoa; phylum Chordata; class Actinopteri; order Chaetodontiformes; family Chaetodontidae; genus Chaetodon; species Chaetodon auriga. The sequence goes on along the minus strand of NC_135089.1, from coordinate 14,209,125 downwards.
TCCTCAGTGTAAAGGATCAGATGAGTCATAGCAAATGAGTGACCATCATCCATGCTGTGACTGGTCTGACTGGGTTTGCAGCACCGAAATCTCCAGTTTATACAGATTAATTCAGGTTTTTACAAAGACAATGTATTATTTTCTCTTGAACACAGAGAGAACAGCCTTTAAAACAGGCTATGGTAACTTCTGTGATGAGGAAATTATCATGTATACTGTTGATATTGGCAAGCTCCCCCTGTCAGCCAGAAAATGAGGCCTTTTTAAATAAACCCAAGCAGATTAACGTGTAACTGCAAAAAGATTCCCCCAAAATCTTTACATTCTACTTTCCCAGACATGATAAACTCCTTAATGTGTCTCTTCTAGGTATTCCAATGCTGCAAGTAAACAACTGTATGGAACATGAATACTATCACCAACCTCAGCAAGTGTACAGAAAGCTGGTAAATTAATGGATATCTTGAAAAGTGGATGCTTGGAATTTATCTGTGTCACTGCTGAGATGGTTGCAATAGACTCAGCAGTCTCAGCTAACAATGCTCTGGTTGCACAAACACTATTGACCCCTGGAGAAGACTGATACTGATACACGATGGTATGTGACAGGGTTGCTGTGCTCTTCAAGTATTACAGGATAACATGAGGACCAAATAAATGAGGCTACTTGTCGACTTTTGGACTCTGACAGTGGAGAGTAGACAATGAAAAAAAACTTTTAATCTGTGGTGAACTATTAACTTTAGAAGCTCACTAGCTGGTGTGTTTAGTATCAATTTAGGGGTGAAAAGGAATAAAATAATAATGAATAAATAAATAAAACATGTCAAAGTGCAGTCAAAGCAAAGTACAAAATGTAGGTGCGTCTCCTACCTTTGGCTTATTTGGGTGGCTTCGGCTTGGGCTTTGAACAGGAGCACTTTCTGCATTCCCAAATATGTTGCTGGTCGGTCCACCTGGAGGGATGGGTTTCTGTGGTTGAGCTGGAGGTTCAGGTTCCCCAAATATTCCACTACTCTTCCCACCTACATAAAGTATTATTAAGATGTGTGTTAAGTTTTACCACAATGTCATACTGATACATTCTACTCTGAGGCATTTAGTGTCAGTGGTCCTGCATATGTATGACAGAGGAAGATTGCACTTATATGGGCATAAGAAATAATTGTCATCCGAACAGAGTTTCTTCATGACCACTCACTCTTTAACATCACACAGTGTGCACAAGCAAATCGTAGTGTCATATATTGTACATATACTAGATTAGTCACAATACACTGACCATTTCAGGGATGCTAATGCCACAATGACAAAATAGCAGACAAAGCAGCCAGGGTGACCCAGCAGTTTCTCTATGGAAACTCAGACCATTTTTCAACAGTGGCCTGGACTAAAAACATACTCGCCTATACCACATACTCCACAAAATCTGGAGGTGGCTTACGTTCAGACACAGACAACGGTGAAAGTGTTTATACTGGAATTATCACTCTACAGAAACAGTTTTCACACCCTGGACACTGATTGATGTTCTCACTGTCCTGCCTCTGCACATCCATTAGCCCTGACAAGCTGGTCTGACCTGGAGGGTTGGAGCGTCTGGGCACACTCTGGGACTGCTCAGGCGGAGCAAAAATTTTAGATTCCATCTTATGAGGCCTTCTTGATGATGCAGAATCGTCATCATATCCACCAAATAGGTTACTAGAACCGCCTCCAGGAGGCTGCAACACCCTGCAAAAGACAAAAGAACATAGTACCCCTTTAAGTCTTATTTAGATCAATAACCTTGTGCTAGTGTGAGCAGGCAAAGATAGACTTTAAATAAAAACAGAGATATATATAGTGATTGACTTAGAATTCATGTTACTAAATCTTAACAGATGGCAAATACTGAGCCAATTCATTAAAGGTAGCATGTCTCACAGGGTGGTGATCCTTGCTACATGAAAGAGTGAATACTACTGTTTCAGCATGTATTTTAACTTTCGAGGTTAATGTTTACCGAAACAATCTGATAAGCAAAGAAGACAAGTATGAAACTGAAGGTAACCTGGCTATAAATATGTTACAGCAGGCGCGACAGCTTCGGCCGAAGCAGCCAAATAACAGGTTATTTGAGCATATACCGGGAACGGCGCCATACGTCTGAAAAATATTTAGTTTGTTAGACTTGACGGCACACTTTCTCGCGTTATTACAAAGCACAACATACGTAAACTCGTCTGTTTTAGCGGAACTGGCCCAAGAACTGACGCTTTCGAGTCAAGAGGAAACCGAACCTCCTTAAACTAGAACAGTGCGGACACAACGCCGCTGTTGACGAGTACAAAGAAGAGCAGCTTGAAGTGGCTTTCACACTTCCGCAGGCGCAGCAGACAACGCCTGGTCGGTTAGCTTAAAAGCTAATTCTTGACTCTTAAGTTTGCTAACGCAAAACAACTCAAACCCAGCTAGCTCCAGATGAGCGACTACCTTCGTTATAACATCGCGGCTGCTCGCGTTATGTCTGAAGGCAGTAGCGGAGAAGTGATGGTGCAAAAAGCTCCGAAAAGCTCCTGTCATGAAACGTTAACCCACATTGAGATACTAACGTTAGCTGACCGAACGACTAAGTCGAAATAAGACATTGTAGGCCATTTCTTTCACTAATAACAACGCTACACGACTATATACTCTTCACCTTGAACTTGGTTTTGCACCCTCATCCAAGCCTTGAAACATGTTCGTCGAAGTCATAGTGGTTTTATTTTGAGCCTTCAAGTTTCCGAAGACAACTTCGTCGGTTTGCCAACTGGACGACCAGCAAGTTCCCCTGTCTGCGCGTGCCCAACCAAACTCCGGAGTGAAGAATTTCAGTCCACCCGAGTAATATAACTGGTTCGCTGCCAAGCTGCTGAGTGATGGGGTGCGCTAGTTTCATTGCACAAGGCATCCCTCCAGATAAACTGGCCATAGTAATCCATTGCGATGAGTTTTTGGGACAAAGTTGCTCTTTGGTCACAACAGCACTGAGGTGACTGTCGTTTGGATTACGTTTGATTGTACATCTGTTGAATATATGTAATCCTTTATTCTCGTCTAGTATAAAAACGGAACTCCGCCTTGATGGTCTGTCAGCACCGAACCAGAACAGTAATCTTGATATATGATGTTTGTTCTTTATCACTGGGGCCGCGCCTGCCCTGAACAAAGGCAAAGTAGGTTGAGCCTGAGGTAGCGACTAAAATAAAGTGTAGATACTTTTAAATCAAAAAACCCTTTGTTCACTATTTTGCTATAGCTGGTGCATTGGAACCATGGTTTTAGTCAGTGTTTTCTTGCCCGCTGTAAATGAAAGTTTCTGATTTCACTTAGTGGGTTGATTATCGGCGTATGCTAGGAGTAAATTCAAGCGCATCCTCTGAACTCTGCCTATTGGTTGGATCTTTAAAATGTCAATCACTTCCTGGGCGGAACTCATTTTTAGAGTGTCAAAATCCCCCATTGTGGTGACCCAATATCGTTAAAATAACGATGAATCACTGTACAAAAATGGTAGATAATTGAAGATTAAAACTGGCTTTTAACTTTGAAATTAAATATCGGGAAACTTATACGGCATGACAGGAAGAGAGTCGCAATTGGTCCTTCGTAGGGCTTCTCCTACTAAGAATTGGCAGAACTTTCTGTCAATCAAATTTTAACCGTCGTCCTCGTGTATTTCCGACCAATCAGAGGATTTGTTTTCGAGTTGTAGTAGGCGTGCCTAAACGCGTGGACTATCGTACCGCAGGAACTGTCATCGGTAACAAGCTGGACGGCTACCGTCAGCTAGCATGCTATCCTGTGTCCCGATTGGGAATACAACCAGCAGGCTTCCACTTCAGGTAATTCTTAAACTTTGATAGTGTTATCCATCTAACAACCTGATTGAGGGTCCGAATAACATAATCATTATGTCATAAGTAGTTTTTGTGACATTCTGGCTGGTTTGACTGCCAAAGTGTTAACGTTAACTAGCCAACAACAGCAGCCATGCTAGGTACCACGTTCTGTATGGAGGCGACTGTTGTATACTTGTAATATAGCTTACTTCAACAAAGTTAACAATTGTTTTTATTTAAACAAAAGCTTAATTCATTATTACACCCCACTTCTAAAGTAACGTTAACCCTCTTGTACAATACCAGACCAATGGTTAGACTAACGCTACTGCTATCACTTGACTGCCAGGACTGTAACATTGCCGTGGAAATTTGACATGTATTGTAACTCTGTGGTATGCCAGTGTATTCATGTAAGCATTTACATGAATCTGAAGTTACACTGAAACGACATTTTGAGTATATGTCAAATTACAGTTGCATCCGTCTATTAACGTGACAGTTACTTGAGGGAGTAAGATTCCAATGTGCGAAAGTGAGTGTTATCGAGCTTTACTATTAGTTTCGGGCTTTTACTGCTGCTGGATCACTTGTATTTTGTGGCTCGTGGAATTGGCGTTTAAGGTGACACGAAATAGGAATATAAAGACTGTGTCGGGCTGTAGCAGTGGAGTTATTTTCAGACTCAGGCTACTCATGGCCAATTCATCTTAATGTGTTTATCTTTCTCTTGGCTGACATCATTTTGTGCTGCCATCCTTCTGATTGTTTAGAAATAAGTAGTGGGAAAACAATCTCGCAAAGACAATATTACAAATTTATGTGATGTTTACACATTTAACACTATTTTGTTAAATGTAGTAATACACAAGGTCTTGATGTGCAGTGGGCACTTAAAGCCACGTCCTGATTTTGACGTACGATGAATTATTTGTATTAGGAAATAGTAATGTAAGCAAATTCAGTATTGTCATAAAGCCTTACAATAGCAGGATGTATATGGAAAAAATAGTTTTACAGACATAATTTCTGCAGGCGATGGTGACGTAGTGACAAGCAAAGTCCACTTGCAGTGAGGTTAATAAAACTATATGCTTATCAATTCAGACGGGCTCGACTCACATGGACTGTAGAAACATTTTCTTCAATGTATGCAATAAATATCTTCTATTCGTCAGTGGTTTTATAGTTTTTATCCTTGTTGCAAAGAAGCATTGAGTAATGTTGTTGCTGATAGAAAACAGTTGAACTGCGCAGAGAGTTCAGCTCAGTCGAAGCAAGAGCAAGGAGAGGGCAGAAAGCGGAGAGATCGGTCTGGGTTTTATTATGCTCAATTTGATCAGCGTTTGCCAATCTAACCGGTCGGACTCATGGTGAAGAGAAAGAAGACGTCGCCTACTACCGAAGAGCACGAAAATGGGTAAAATTATGTTTGAAATAAACACTTTATTTAGAGGTCGAATGCACCGAGGGGTTTCGTTGTCGTTTCTGCAGGGCGCTAAACTGAAAAGCGCTCGCATTTGAATTTAGTTGAAATTCAACCCCAAATATCGCCCATTTGAGCGAAAAGACACTCGGCGAAACACTGCCGGTAGTTACTAAACTGTTCTGGTTGTTAAATGTAATTTATCTCAAGACGTTAAATGCATGTATTTGGTGTTGTTTTGTCGGGACTGGAGAGGGGATTTGAAACAAACAGCGGCGGCCATGTTGAGAGACAGTGAACGTCGTCTTTAGAAGTTAATTTTGCACACAGCTTTGCTCCTAATGTGACAAATTCTCCCTGAATGTGTTCCGGCAGCATGACACCGGGCTCCAGGGAGGGGATCGGTGTCGATGGGAGGAGGAATCCGTCCAGAAAGCCCGAAGGTTGCGACGAGGAGGAGAGCGGAGAGCAGGCGAGCGAGGAGCGCAGTACAAAGGGAGACGACGGAGTGGAAATTCTTAATCCATCAGCCACGGGTCTCAGCCCCGGTTCGGCTCCGGTCCTCCCTGCCTCTCCACCGAACCGAGCCGGGCTAGGCTCGACCCAGCATCCCCAGACCTCAGCGGAGTCCGCCCCTCCGTGTCACGACCAGCATCATTTTCTCCGATCGAGCGTTCGACCTCCGAGCAAACGTATCCGGAAGGATTCAATCGGCTCGGCCGTCAATGGACATGGCGGGGCAAAATCGAAAGGTACTGTAGGTGACCGGCTCCGAGAAAAGTGTGCATAGGTGGGATTAGCAGGGGGTCTGCTCTCAGTTGAAAGCGTGTTTCCAGTTTGTTTATCAGTAATGGCTAAACTGGTGCTGGTTTTGTTGCTGTATACTCCCTCTGGGCCACTGGCTGTACTCCGGCTAGATTGTCTGCCTGCTCCGGGCCAAGTTGCAACACCATCCAGCGAACTACGTCTGGGAAAAGGTGGAGAGACACAGGACAAAATTTAGATTTTACCATCTGACTATTTTCAGTCACAGATGCCTTTATATCTTTAAGAACATCTGAATGTTATGACTGTTGTTATCAAGTGAGTGCAGGGAAAATAAATCACAGGTTTAAGACTTCAGTGTTTCTGCATGGAAGTGAGGACAGGAAAGGGACATTATTATAGAGAGTTGTCACACTTCATTTTATTTTCATCTGTATATCTTTTCAGGGATTGCACAAAAGAGCAGGGACACTTTAGTGCCCTCAGCCAATTTCATGGAGCCACTGATGCAACCAGTTGGTGAATAGACATTTTGTGTTTTGTTATTTCAAAATTATCCATACATGTCGTTACAAACAATAGTGATGCTACAAACAGCTTAAAATGCCATTAGTGGTGCCTTCTCATTGTAGCAAATTTCAGACACTGTCTTTGGTGAATGATCACACTGAGTGTCTGAGAAAAGAACAAAAGCTAGAGAAAACGTAAGGCTGTCGGGCATCGCTGACTTTTAAACACACCGAAGGGTTGCCTCGTTGAATAATGATAAACACTAATGGACAGCTGGCTTGATTCAGTGTATCCATGTGAACGATCCGTCTCCTCCTGGGTCTCTGTACCACCGATCTGATAAGAGGCAAATGAAAGTGGGGCAGCAGCATTAACATCCTGTATGTTTGAACCTTACAGCCAGTGATGTGGCTTTTGCTCATTTGAGAGCCTGTTAGAAAAGTGCTACACCACTAACCAGAAAACTGTATCTTCTGTACTCAAGGATTTATTTTTTTTTTTAATCACAGATTTAGTGAGGAATTATTTGTTGCAGTGTGTGTAATTATGGTGCTCTACATGACAAGAAGTCAGTTATTCTTTGTTAAAATGTCATCATAAACGACTGGGACTCAGATCAGACAGAAGTAAACATTTACAGAATATTGATGAATAAGTGCGCTTTGACAGTCGTGACTGGTGGATTTCTTTTGTTGTTGGAAAGAGACTGATTGTTTCATCAAATTTATATTTAGATTGCTAAGTGTCAACCCGCCGACCAATGAAGCCCTCCTTATTTTGATATGATGCTATATTGGTCCACATCTATTTTTGAAAGAGACACTTTTAGGTTGGTGTCTATCAGATTTGCATTTGTGAATTAATACCCTTTTTGGCTGAAAATCTACAGTTGTCTTAATATAGAGCAGTGCTGCAGCAGCAACCGCCTCTGTGCTTGTGTTAAAGCCTCCTGGCATTGTGCTGGGGTAAATTTGGCTATTGGAGCCCACCATGAGTTGGTTTTGGACCCATGTACTATGGACCTGCCCATAGGAACTGATTGCTTTTCCTGCCTCCCTGCCAGAGCTGAGCCACAAAGGGGGAAGCTCTGCAGGTTTTGTAGTGTAATGGCAGTGGGCGGCATGTATTTTAACATCTCCCAAACCACGCACCTCAGAACTACAATTGTATTTTTTTTCCCATGCTGTATAAAACAACCAGGGTGGTCAACCAAAACATTTGGCTCAATCCTTACATTTTTTCCTGATATTTAAGATGTGTTTTTCCTCTGAATGGTTCACGGCTGATGGATTTGTGGGCATCCTTTCGCCTTGTAACACAGGGGCAGAGAATGGCTCCTCTACCCAGGGGACAGTGGGACAGTCAGGGCCTGTGGCCAGCTCCACGGGAGGAGTGTCCAAGGCCTCCAAGGGCCAAGGGTCTGCTGAGAAGGAGGAGCAAGCTGGTAACCAGAAGAGGGCCCGTCGGCAGTGGGAGTCCTGGAGCGCAGAGGACAAAAACAGCTTTTTTGAGGGACTCTATGAGGTAAAAACAAACAGATTGTCATAAGTTAAAAATTGGCACTACTGTATGTGGTACAAACTTCACCGTAAAGTCCTGGCATTCATGCTTATAATATGTATCATAGGACACTTAAAGCTAGTTAAAATGTCTCTTCCTATGTTTTTTTTGGCATCTTATTTCTACTTCTCCGGTTTCCAGCATGGGAAGGATTTTGAGGCTATCCAGAACAACATTGCAATGAAGTACAAGAAAAGAGGCAAGCCAGCCAACATGGTTAAGAACAAGGAGCAGGTCCGCCACTTTTACTACCGGACCTGGCACAAGATCTCCAAACACATTGACTTTGCCACCGGTAAGCTACCCTTTATCTTTGTCACCCAAAAACAGGTGGTACCTCGCCGAGTCTCAGTGAAAATTGGAGCGTTTTTTTAGACGTCCAACCATCTCCTCTCGTCTCACTTATCCTGTAATGACCATTAGAGCTGTCAGTTAACATGGCGGTCGCATGTGACCAGGGGTTGAAAAGGGCTTTATTTATTTATTTTGTCCCGAAACGTGTGTTAAACTACCTCTCCAGATAAGCCTGAGCCCCTTTCCACTCCAAAAAGCCCTCAGTGTTACTTTTGTGTTATCTTTATGAAACATACACGTCTCCTGCATTGCTGCTTATAGCTGTGTTGTGACTTGTGCCATCTTTTGCTTCTCAGTGTACTCCAGAGTGCTGAAGAAATCCTCTCAAGAACTGTACGGCCTCATCTGCTATGCCGAGCTCCGCAAAAAAGTTGGAGGCTGTAAGTGCGGGCTTCACATGTGTTTGAACGAATGCCTTTTTTTTAAGTTGTTTTTTTGTGCAAAGTGTTTTTGTGCTGTTAGTTTGGGACACAAGGGATGTGATTAAGCATTGCTTGCTCCCAGTCATAAGGGACAGCTGCTCTTGAGGGACGATGCTGTAAGCGTTTCTCTGCCTTTGTGTTTTGTCTGTGACAGTAATGGATGACAAGAACGTGGCAAAGCTCAACGAACTCATCCAGCAGGGGTAAGTCTGTAGTAAAAGTGAATAAATTCAAACTAAGGTAGACTGCCAATACCAATCATTGATACTTGAAGAAGATTTCACAGCTGTGCTCTCTGTTTGACCAGGGCCACCACTGTACGCTCCAAAGGGAGGAACTTGCGAATCAAAGCACCCATGTGCCGCGCACTGAAGAAACTTTGTGACCCAGACGGTGAGCATGTGCTTGCACAGATGCCCAACACGTACTATAGATACAAATTAAGCAAACATCAGCGCTGATAATATAAATCATGGCGATGGTGAGGCACAGGGTTTTGGCAATAACAATGGCCGCGTGTGGGCTAGTGCCGTTTCCATGGTAACTCTGTGGGAGCAAAGTGAGGAGGAGGAGCAGGAGGGATATGATTGAGACTGACTATAATCTACTCTCTTGTTCAATAACAGCTACTCACCAGACGTAGAGAAAACAGAGAACCGCACCACCATCTTTCCCTTGTCGTCTGTTTTCAGTGCTGTTTCAGTGTTTTGCAAAGGCCTGGTCCTGCTGTGCTCTGTGCCCTCTTCAGTACCACTGAATTCAATTCCTGTCTTTTTGTTGCCTGCTAGGTCCAATAAGCATGAAAGTTTGCAAGAGAGCATAGTCAACTCTTCTGCAGTTGCATTGTCAGCTGTTCTTGTAGTACTTTTGTGGCTCTTTGGGTTCATACTGTCACAAAATCACACTGACTGGACACCTGCACACACCCGGTGGTTTCTCCCAAGAGTGCTTGACGATGTTACTCATTCTGTCTCACTGTGTCTTTGTGTCCCTACAGGAGTGAGTGATGAGGAGGACCAGAAGCCGGTGCGACTACCCTTAAAGGTTGCTGTGGAGCTCCAGCCACGCAGTAACTACTCCTGGGCCCGCGTTCAGAGTCTTGCCCACAACCCTCGACTCAGGTCAGGCATGCCTGTTAACTAACATCTGAGAGAGTCGTGGTATCCATAACTGTCAATGCTTGTCATTATAGAAACGCATCATAAGATCGAGATGTTTACTGGAACTTTTGGCAATATCTGCTACATTCCCTTCGACACGCAGCTCCACTTGCTCACCCACTTCAGTCTCTGCCTGTCTGTGGCACAGTAGCCTTCAAAGCTGATATGCTATTACTTGTGACATGTAACCAGTCAGATAGAACTGTGGGCGGGTCACAGGGAGATGAGAGTGGAAGCAGTATAAGAGCCTAGAAAGCAATACTTATATATTAAAAAATAATGCACCCCGAGAGAGGAGTTAAGTACCAGGAAACATTTTCAAAAGCAGACCATATGAATGATCACAAAACATTTAAGATTTATTTCAGCACTGCACGAGAATCAGCTTGCCGCAATGTCATAACTGCTTAAAATCCCTGAAGATTTAGTCTGTGTTTACAGGATCAATTTTCCAACAGCACACCTCTATAATGCAAATGTTCAGCAAATGAATCCCAGTTTTTAGATGTTGGAGTTTGCATGAATGCATCATAAGGCAGTTTTGAAAATGGTGTCTGATTGAAGCACCACAAGAATATAACATAGGAATGACGCAAGAAGCTGGTTAAAAACGTATGGCTCAGTGGAAATCCTATGTATACTGAATTTGTAGTGTCTTTGTAGTTAATGGATTAAAAATGATAAAAAAAAATTAATACTCAGATCAATGGCTGAAGTTAATCGGTTTAGTGTGTGGTTACTCTGTCATTAATTTATTGTGAGCATACAAATTCATTTACCCAGCCCTCCTCCATCTTACCACAGCAGCTTGTGAATCAGTCCCTGTTTGTCTCTGTTCCAACCCAGGATGGTGGTGGAGCTCCACAGGAAAGTCTCCAGCCTCATTGAGTACCTGAAACAGAAGTGGGCGTACCATGACCAGCGGATTGTATCCTTTAAAACATCGTATGCTTAGCAGCTTCACTGAGAAGCAAGTCTTTCATGCAGAGTCGTGATGTGGCAGTGGAACAGCGAGCTTAAAAATATTCTTAGAAAAAATCCTTTTTATCAGTTAGTGATGGGATAAGATGACAGGATCTGTTTTACAGCCATCTGATAATAACATGCTACAATAATCCTATAGGTTGAGTATTTGGTTCACCTCTTTTGGTATGTGAATTGGAGCAGTGGTATTACACTTCAGCTCTTTATTTGGGGAGTCCTTAACGCTAACGCTTCAGCTAAACAGTCTCATGGAGAGGGAGGCTCTGGAGGGTGGCCAGTCCAGCACAGCTTCTCCCAGCAAATCCCAGCGGGAGGAGCTCTTTCTTTTCCCGGCTGAGAGCAGCACCTTGACCACACTGCCTGGTGTGGCACGGGTGGTTCACTCCAAGGCTTCCTGCACTGTACACTGGCTAGAGAGTGGCAAGAACCGGCCTAACGCCAAGGAACTGCCGGCTGCCCAGATTCTGGGTATTCACACGGCTCCACCACTTCGGACTGGCACTAAATCTGCACGGGGAGGCACTGCTGCCGCCGCAGCTGCTGCCGCTGCTGGTAGTGCTCCAGTGACTGTACTGGGTGATAGTCGTCGAACTGAGCCCCTTAACACTGAGCCTTCACAAGACAATTCTACAAAGCTTGATGAGAGGAGACCTCAGTCTGTTTCTGTCTCTGCTTCCTCTCAGCAGACTGTGGTTTCTAGGGAAGAGGGAACAGGGATGGGACCCTTTGAGGGGGCCAGGACCAGTACTTGTGTGGAGGCCAGTGGTGGTTTAGCAGTGGCCAGAAGCATGGAGAAGTTATGTAGTGGTACAGAAAGCTCATCAGAGCAGTGCAAAGAGGAGCAAAGCACCAGCACCTCCTCCCCAGAGGCCAACCAGACTCCTCCAGCCAAACCTGCAGTGGCTGGCTCAGAGGAGGGAATGTCGCAGGGCTCTGCACCAGCAGCCAAGGAACGGGCTGTTGAGCAGATCAGAGAGGAGGGCTGGAGCGCCCGCGACGCAGAGAACGTCACCCTGGCTGAGCTCTACCTGATGTTTGGGAAGCCTGGCAAGCTGCAACTGGAGTATGAGTGGCAGCCCATTGCAGTTCCCTCCAACAACCAAGAAAATGGACAAGCCTTGGCACAGCCAAAGCCCAACCGGACACACCGTGTTTTACGCTGCCTGCTCAAGCTGGTTGCCACTGAGGTCAATCCTAAACCTTTGGTAGGGATTAACTATTACTTTTCACAGTTACCAGCCATTTTAACTTGGATCTGTGGAAAAAATCTCTAAATGTCATGATTTTTTTTTTGTGCAGACAAATTTGTGAATCCCAGCGGCATGAATAAAGCATGCAACTAAAAATGAACATTGTCTGCCCAACAAAATGGGACAGCAGTATGCAGGGTGCATATCCCTGTGGATTCACAAAATTGCATTGCTAAGTGAATTAATCTGCAACAAATCCTTTACAGATGAAGGATAAACACAAGTAAACATTCAGAGTTGTGCAATGTCAGCTGAAACTTGGGAATGGGCTGTGAATTGTGCTCAGTGTCACCTTAGAACTCTAGTGAAAGCATTATCTAGAAATGTAGAGCAGATGATGTCAATAATGTGTCTTCTCCTTTAGGCTCCAGAGTTGTGCTCCACAGCCACATCACCGCTCAAGACCCATCAGGAGGAGCAAAACCAGGCCCTCACACCTCCAGGGAAGGGTCCCATAGCAGGCGTTCGCAGCCCCAGCTGTGGTCGGCAGCAGGCATCTGTCCGAGGGGCCAGGTTGCACCTGCCAAATGCTGGCGCTTCAGGTATTTGTGCCTCTTTCTCTGCTGTGAAGCCGCCATAAGCTGCAGTGACAGAATAACTGTGGCGGGAGGGTTGTTCATGTCTATTGAAAATATTTGAAACAATACATTACCTTGTTTCTATAGGGTTATTTCTTGTTTGACCATTTTAATTCTACTTACTTATTTTAGTGTTTACTCACTGGTTACTTTCATCTGCTCACCTTGCTTGTCTTGTTCTTTTGCTGTGTGTCGACTCTGTTGACTATCTTTGTCAACAGTATGTTTCATAAAGCCCAAAAAAACACAACATGTGTTTTTTCAGCCTCGATTCCGTTTTCAGCACAGCAGGTGTGCCACATTTCAATGTCTTTGTTGTCTGCACTAACCACGTGCACTCACAAGCTTTTACTGGTTAGGGTGGTTTATAATGAATAATAAATCATCTGACACATAGAACCACTGAATGCTGTCCAGTGGCTTTTTACGTTCTTACGTCTTACTTCTTCCTCCTGTCTTCAGGTGGACGCAGCCTCCCCCGCTCTCTGCTGGGGTCGACTGCAGGCAGTGACTCCGAGGGTGGTGTGTTTGCGGTACCCACCACGCTGCCCCCTAACAGCTCGCGGCACAACAGAATGTTTTCTCCCAACAAGGAAGCTGAGCTTGCCTTCAGACAGCAGCTCGACTCTATCAGTGTAAGATGGAGCAAAGCATTTCACCAACTGTACAAAGACTACATTGGTATATCATCCACAGGGATATGCACAAATGTTAATATGCTTTTTTTTTCCTCGCAGATGCAGTCAGATCTTTTCCTTTCTAGACAGAGAAAACCTCGAAGCAGGCAACTTCGGAAACCGCTTGTAGTTCAGGTAAGAGAAAAATAGAAAGATGTTTACTGTTGGAGAGCTGTGATAAAGAATGTGGAGAAACCAGTTCCTGCAGGTGTTGAACATGTGGCATAAAATGTCAATGCTAAAAATGTGAAAAAAAAGTTCAGTTTGTTGTAATAAATGATGCAGAAGGAATTCAAACTTTTGGGATTAGCAAATTGGCTGAATACTGTAAATGTTTTGTAGTGCATCTCTGTGCTATGTAGGTAGGTCTTAATTGGTTAAAAGACAAACAGTGCATGTAATTCAGCTGCGTCTGTCTCGTCCACAGCGAACACTCCTACCCCGAACTACAGGAGATACTCCTCAGCATGTCTGCTCCTTCTCCATCCTCTCCAACTCCTCTGCCACAGGTACTCTGCAGACATCAGCATCCTACAGTACAATTTGTTGCAGAAGATGGAAATGATTAAACGATTGTACTTTTCCCTGTACTGCAGGATAAAGCCTTTATCTTGTCATGCAGGCCCTTGAACAGGCTTATTTATGTGGTAACATTGGTAATCCGCTCAACTAATGTGCTATAAACGTCATTTCTCTTTTTCAACAACGTTATAAATCTCTAGCTTTCTCACTTCCTGTTTCTTCCCTCAGGAACCGGATCTTTCCGGCCAATCCATACTCGCCTGGCCCCTTCCTCCCGCCCCCCCTTGTCCAAAGCTTCCCCTGCAGCTGCCAGCTCTGCAGCGGCCAGCCAGCTCTCCAGTATGCACTGCTTTTATACCTTCATCTACTTTTTTTTTTTTTTTCTGTTGCATCAAAATGCTGTAAAATTCTTCATAGAGTATAATTAATGTTGCACTGTCAGTTTGAGTGCTAGTTAAACCTTTTCTTGACATTTTTTTAAAATCCTCTAGCCACTATGAAAGACAGTGGCGCATATTTTTTTCTTATTTTGAAATTCTCATTTATTTAGTTTTTAAACAGATATTTTATGACATGGACTCAACAAAACAGAGACTATAGAAACAAACAAAACCACTTAAAGAGAGTTTTACATTTTTAACCTGTCAAGTTTAAGATAACCCTCCACATTACAAATCAAGTTGTTTTTGTGTAAATCACTGTCCGCTGGATCCTCTGGATGAATCCAAGATCGTGTTCTGCTTTCAAAATGTATGGAAATCATTGACTCTGTTACTCCTACATGAACTCAGACAGTGAAAATGGTTTTGAACAAGTCCTCTTTTGTGTGGGGGTCAAAAGACAAAAAGAACATTCTTCCAGCTTCACTCCTCTAGATGAAGAACTTGATTTTTTCCCTCCCGCCCCACATTCTTTAAGTCTTGAAGTGAGTTAAATATTTTTTGTTAAAGTCCACCTTCACATGCTTATCGGGGATGCGCTAATGTGACACCTCCCTTGTCTCTCTTAACTTTTCATACTCTTTAGGTGCCATCGACCTGGCAGCTAAGTCTGCAGGTATCATCCCTGGCAGTCCCTGTCGGGAGCTGAATTCTCCCTCTGTTGACAACAGCACCCTGCTCACCACCACGCCCATTGTTGATGCTGAACCAGACTCTCAGCTCCTCCAGCACAATATCCCTGAGGTCAGCAGCACACACTGAATCAACCAATTTCAGCCAATAATATCATGACTATCATGACTTGGTGGCACAGAGCTAAGATTTATTAATTAGCTAGCTATCAACAGCATATGTCAGTTTGCTGTCGGGTGTTTGCCACTTCAAACCTTGTTCCGTTTCCCGAAAATAGTGTAGTTACAGGAAATATGTCACAATATGGAAGTGAGATACTCTCGAAATGTCGTTTCATCTGGACTTTTAATATTAAAGCTAATACCGCAAGTATCAGTGTGATTTTAGATGCTCCTGCAGACGCACTGTTGTCCTTTTTATAGCTGTTTCTTTCATCCTGCAGGGTACAACAAATCCTGCCAGACTATGATTAGTATTGCTGTTAAGCAAACTCAGATTCTATGAGAAGCTTGGTTACAATGAACCATTTAACAGATTCCACAAATAACTATAGTTTTATTAAATACTAGTTTCTGATTACATATCTCCAGATCAGACATGTGATGGGTGTCATTCCAGATCACTGCTGGTTGAACTTGGGGGGCTGAATGTCCGCAGTTCAGCACGAATGCAGGTCACGTCTTGGTAGGATATACAGTATAACGTCCAGGATTGTGGTGTTTGAGTAGCAGGATGAAGAATAACTGCTTTACTGTGTGGGTGAAGTGGGGCTCCGTTGGGAAATGCGGCAGTAAAGTACAGGTTGTAAGGCTCTATTCACAGGTAGAGGTTCAAGAAGAAGATGGTGACTGACTGCATTCTATTCAAGCCTGAGATTTGACTCATGACTGGTGTCCCTCTTAGCCAGTGTAGTTTGTTAATGCCTTGCATGCTGTTGTCATGACAGTCTCTATCCCCGTGCAGGTCAGGTTTCGGGGCACTTTGCACTGAAAACTCAGATAATCTAATGAAATGGCCCTGATCAAGTATTCAACTTGTTGTTTTCACAGAACGGCGTGCCTCCTCCGTCTCCTGGAGTGAGCGGTGGTGGGGACTCTCTCCTCTCTCCACCCAGTGTAGCCTCGCTCCTGGACATCTCCCTCCCTGGACCCCCTGAAGAGGCTCTTGCCCCCGGAGACCCTCAGACACACATCAGTGACTCCATCATCGAACTCGCCATCAACTCTGCCCATTATGGTGCGTGTCTGTGTTTTTATCCCACATGGAAATCTAAAGTAGTGTATATTAATTTCAGTAAAATGACAAAATCCAGAAGAGTGTGTTAAATTAAAATGTTTATTCTGGAGTGACATTTGTTTTTGGAGATGATGGTTTCGTGTCCTCATGAGGTAATGGTAACCCTTGTGTTGCCTGTTGAAAATATGTGAAGTATTCTGTTGATGAAATATGTTGACATGCGCACAATTAAACTTGAGAGGTCAGGCTTATTGAACATGGTTTGTGTCTAATGGCTGTTTGCTTGCTCTGATGAAGGTGAAGAGGCTGCTCTCTCTCCAGCCAAGCTGGGTAACAGCGACAGTTCCAAACTGTTGGCCTCTTCTCCCTCTGTCAGCCCATCCAGAGGCTGGATCCCATCGCCCAGCCATGACCCCCAGTGGTACCCCAGCGACTCATCTGACTCCACACTGGGATGCCTTCTGTGTAAGTCTCTCTTAAATAAAGATACACAGATACTCTTACAGAGCTTATTTTTTCTAATTTGTTTATTATTCATTGTAGCTATTGACAAATCTGCAGTTTGAGTTAGAATAGTTTACAGGAATGCGAGCATAAACACAACAAAGCTGTAAAGGGGGACGAACGAGTAGATGAGTTTCCATGTTTGGGGTGAAGGCATTTTATGCCCCTGACAGCCTCTGCAGCCTCATTTAGCTACTTGTTAGCAACCACTAACACATTCATAAGACACCTGAAAGCTTCAAAATTCACAAGTAGAGTTATGTTCAAGAAAAAAAAGTGAAAATCTCTTTAAGCTTGTGTTAACCACAAACCTTATTTCAGGCAAGATACAGGAATCAGAAGTGTAACAATGCTAACTCGTTCCTGGGTTTTAGGACTCATTCCCGCAGCACTCTACTGACTGTAAAACAATACGCACTGTCTTAGCTTTAAAGACATGGCAGATGAAGTCAGTAAAGGCCCTAATAAAGTAACACTTTTTATTTTGAGTAAAGCTTCACAAAGAACTCTCTGTGCCTTCCAATATTCATTCTCTCATTAATACAGAGGAACACTGACACAGCTGCAGACTTCCTCTTGCAGTGATGTCCCATGAAGATGGCCTAGTTTCCACTCTTCATGTTCACTGCACCTTCTATTCACTGTCTCTGTTTGTCTCTTTTCCTTCCAGCCAGCATGGTCTCTCCTGATAAGGGCAGGCGGACCACCCTAACCCCCTCTGGCCCCTCCAGCGGCACGGCTTTGCTTGGTCCCAGCCTCCTGGACTGCAACTCCCATGATTCCTTTCAATCCCGTGGCCTTCCTGATGTGGCAGAAGTAAGTTGAGCCTTTTTGCATCAAGGGATTTGTAAGTGAAAAAATTTTTTGTTTAGACTAAAGTCATCTACAAGTTTACTATTTTCTTTTTTCTTTTTTTTTTTAGTCGTTTATTCTTTCTGTCTAAAAATTGGCTTCCTTGTTAAAGAAATAGTTCAACATTTTGGGAAATATATTTATTTACATTTTTGTTGCAAGTTAGATGAGAGGTTTAATACCAGTCTTACCTTTTCTAAGGTAAATATGAAGCTACAGCCAGCAGCCTGTTAGCTTAGCTTAATTTAGCATAAAAACTGGGGAAATGGCTAGTCTGGCTCTGTCCAAAGGTAACAAAATTGACCTGGCAGCACCTGTAACACTCAGTAATTAACAGGCTATATCTCATTTGTTTAATCAGTACAAAGGTAGAATTCTAAAAGCTAAAATGTCCAGACTGTTCCTTGGCTGGGGTGGGGGGGTGGGGGTGGATTTTATTATCTTTGGACATACAAGACTAGCCATTTCGCCGTTTCTGTATCAGCTAAGCTAATTTAGTTCCAACAGACAAATAAGAGGATGGGATTGATCTCGTCATTTAACTCCAACAGAACGCGAATATTTTCCAAAGTTTCAAACTATTCCTTTAAATTCCAGAGGTCCCTTGGGAAAAAGGGAATTTGTCTTTTTTCAGTTGTCATTGCTGTTGTACACTGAAAGCTGTTCGGTCGTGCTTGCAGATGGACTCCCAGCTTGCTTGTATGATGAGTGAGAGCAGCGTGGACTACATCGCTCGCTTCAATGACCTGGCTCAGGAGCTGGCTGTGACTGAGCCCTCCATCCCACCGCCCTGAGGAAGAGGAGACCCAGCTCGACCGAACCACGGCCACCCAGAGGACAGCTGACGAGCTGCTGAGTGACCGGAGGAGGGGTCTCTCCTCTCTGTCTAGACTGTCGCCACGCTGTCCCCTCTTCTTTGGAGAAAAGGCGGCTGTGGAGAGAGACCAACCCCCTGAAGCCATCCCTGCCCTGTTTGTAAAAGTGCAATAATAATGGTGAACCTTGACCTTTGTTCAAAGCGAGTTTGAAACGAGTTTGTTTCGCTGAACTGTTGTTTAAGGTGAAATGCCCTTTAAAAACACTTTAGAAAAACAAATGCGTTTACAAAACACAACCTCATGTACAGGAAAATACTATGCCATATCTGAACAAAATATTTCCACTTATCTTTTATGTCTCCTCCTGCTCTGTGTGTGTGCGCGCGCGTGTGTGTATGTGTGTCGTCTACTCTCAGATCTAGCCCCAAAATGTGTAAATCCGCCAAAATGTGCAGTTCAGATCCCAGCTGGCAGCCACTGGAAGGTGATTTTGAAAGTAATGGCAGTGAGAAAGAGAGTGAAAGTGGTGAGATAGTTGTTTCTATTCAGTTGTGGCCTCAGTTGCAGAGCAGAGCACGACACAGCAGGGCGAGTTGAATCGTTTGATACTGCCCCCCTTTTCATGTGCTCTTGATCAGTTCAGGTTTTACTGGTTGCATTTTAGGAACCTGCCCTGTGTGTTTGGAATCAGGTTCGTCATTTCTCACGGTCACATGCAAAACGGCAGCTTTTGTTGGTCGCGCTACAGATGTGAGCATCTGTAGCTGCTACCCTTGAATTTAGTGCTGAAATCATATTGGAGTTCAGTGTTCATCACCAGTGGCTTCATGCAGCTTTCTTCACTTTTAACGTATGTTGAGATGCAGTGGTGTTCAGGTTGGTTTTTGCATAACAGGTCACTTATGTTTCACTTCCCGTTTCTCTTTTTTTATTCGTCAGTTATACACCCAAACGTTTAATTTTGGTCTGCTTTTAAAAAATAATGCTACCGCAGCAGATGAGTCTTCCCACAGCTTCTCTGATAAATAACATTGCTCATTTACTTTAGCTTTTTTGCTTGTATCTTGCACTTGAAAGAGGCGAGTGGAGTTGTTTTCAGTCAAGAACTGAACACCCGTGTCCCATAATGTGACCAGCTATATACTGATTTTCATTGACCGACTCGAATTAAAAATGTAAAAAAGCTCCCAGTAGTGTTACACTCCATTTCCACCAAAGCAAGCAGTCAGAAGTATGCTCAAACACTAAAGCCACACTCCTTATTTTACGTTTTTCTAAGTTGTGTAGTCAGTCTTAAATCACTAGTAAAACCTTCTGATTGGTTGTGCTCAAAACATTAATTCCACAGTGACGAGTACTGATGCTTCCAAACATCGTCACCGTCCCATTAACATCAGCCCACTTTGTATGTGATGAAGTTAAAGGTAAATGGATGCTTTTAAGTTCTTTCTCTTCTTTTCTCGATGTGTAGTTTTACCATTGCAATGTACCGTTGTTCAAAGCAAATACACACGAACCATAAAATATCCAGACTCGCTGTATCCGGATGTTCTCTGAATTTCAATTAACCAGCACCATCGATATGCAGTATTGTGAACATTTTGTCTCATCAACATGTTTAACTTCATCTGAGTGGAAATTGTAGGAGAGCTCTTGTCGTCCCGTCGGTGGGATTTAAAACGGTCTCCTTTAAAGCACCTTGGGGGCTTTGACTCTACAATGTAAAAGCTCTTGTGACGTTCATCCATTTGTGAAGGACATCTGAAAAGACTTTGTGTTCTCACACTAGATAAGAAACAATGAGGATTATTCTTAAGGAATAAATAGCAGGTTTTCTCTTTGAATCTGGCATGTTTTTTTTTTCCTGTTGGATTAATTTGTACAAATGTCAATTCCAGTATTCACTGCGCTTTTGTATAATAATGTAAATTGTTATTTGGAGTATTTATTGTTAACATTTCAGAAAAAAGCGTTTTGTTTAACTTAATATTAAGATGACATCTAAAAAGGAAAAACCTGTTTAAAGTTTTCAGTTTGTAAAAGGTGTTTTTATTCTGTGTATAAAGATGGTTCAAAAACCTGCTTGTTTCTGTATTCCTTATGTGTACTTAGTGGAAAACCAGTTAAAATGCAAACTTTTTTATGTGGCCTCTGGGTTATTACAAACAGAGGTTTGTCAGCTTTTCCGAAGAAAGCTGAGCGGTCTCTCTGCTAACCCTGTACTGAATGCCTGAGTGTCCCCATTAAAGGAAATAAATCCTCACATATCAAAACAATACAGCTCAGTAAATGAACCCAACAGGAATAGACATATGGGGGAAGGCGGACTGAGATCATCTGGACTGAAGGTGATAAAACAATGGTTGAAAACTACTGGACGTGAACAGGAAACTTACCACTAAAAAAAAAAGTTTTTTTTGTCTGGACAGAGATGAACAGCATTTCCTTCCTCTGTGTATCAAAAGCTCTTTATTTGAGAATCATTTTCAGTGGTGTGCTCTGTATGCCATATGGTACAGATGACCCACAAACAACATGCCAGGTGCTGTACCACACCTCTAAGAAAGACGTTGACAAAGTGCTTTTTTTAACTCTAGTATTTGTTGTGGGTGGATCCTCTGCCAGAACAGCATGCGCCATAGCTTCATCAAGTCCTGCAGTTTGGTTGATTAAGCTGTTCTCATATACTTGTTTCTGCTGCCAGTATCAGATGCACAGCAGTGCAGTGTTGTGTTCACAAATTTAATCTATTTTTCAGTCATTAAAAATGTGACAGTGCAGGCTTTGAAGGATTCTTCATAAGTGGGACAGCAGAAGACAGTGAGAGGAAAATAATTCAAAACTAATTGCCAGGCCTGACAGGCCATATTAACATCTATTACAGGATAAACATAAACACTCCTGAAAACAGAAAACAGCTCCAGTATTAATTTGCAAACCAAATCCTTGTTGAGGAGTCACTTTGAAAAATGGCATCACATGCTCACAACAGCACAGCGTTCAGTCTCGTCAGTAAAAGACATTTTAAAAGTGAATTCCTGCTGCAGCTGAACAACACAGCCTCACAACATACAGGCGTCTGGTTGGTTTCAGATGCTGGACAAGAAACAAACAGGTGAACAGGCTGCTGAAAACAATCACGTCTCCTGTCCAGGTGAAGCAGTCGATTTCATGTTTTGGCCCGCGTGACCTTGTTGTGAGCCTCTTGGCCCTCTGCTTCTCCTGCATCACTCGTCTTTAGATTTCTGCTCCTTGCGAGCGCGAGAGGACATGATTTTGAAGAAGAGCGCTGGCCACAGTGTGCGGAGGTAGATGGCCAGATTGGACACAAGTCCTGCCAAAACAACATCTTTGCTCCTCTGACGGACAGCCTTCAGAATGGCCTGAGCAACATCCCGGGGGTCCCAACCCATTGCTGTGTTTTTATCCATAACTGAGCAGCGTTGCACAAACAAGAAACATGTTGCATGTCAATGACACAGTCGAGTCAGGAGATGAAGTAATACAGAAGACTGATCAGATAGTGGGACTGTGTTCCTTCTCTTGTTTCCAATCATTCTGCTTATTTAGTTTTCTTCAATTTTAGCTTATTTTTTTAATCTTATATTAAATTGTATTCTTTTCAGCATGTTTAAATATGCCTCTTTTTACATCCTCATTTTTATCTTATCTTGCAATGTTAGATCCACACACACACCACCATTAGCAAGTTATCAATTTCCTACTTTTTGACCACTTCCATACTTTAGCTGCTAAGGAGTGTGTTTGCCACCTTCCATCTACAGTTGCACATTTCTCTCACTGCCTCACCTCCGTACTTGGAGCCGTCCCCTGTGATGGCGTTGACTGACAGGTTGCTTTGGATGTACCCAGGACTGATCACGGTCACTGGAATCCCGTAGCGCTCAACCTCGGCCCGTAGGCAGTCGAAGTAGGCCTGGGTGGCGTGCTTGGAGGCTGCATCTGACCACAGTGTGTACAAACCAGAGTCCTGCTTCATCTCCAACCAACCACACAGACTGAAACAACTCTTTAGGGATTTATTTGCTTTAACTGAATGAGGAAGGAAGACTTACAAGCTGATCTGTAGGGAATGGCTATCTTGCCCTGGACACTGCTAATGACGACGATGTGCCCACTGCGCCGTTGAACCATGGAGGGCAGGAGAGCTGTGAGTGGAGGAGAGAGGTGAGTGGAAAAACTGCTGACAGATGTAAAATATTGTGCTCCTGTCATAACAAAGGTGAAAACATCCATGTTATATTTATGCCTCTGTCACTTCCTTTCCTTATCTGTCCAACCAAAGCAACAAAACCATCACAAGAGCTATGACACAGCCACATAACATGGACTCTTGGTTCATTTTAGCTCTTATTATAAGACCTTTTACACGAAGCTCCATACATTTCTGACTTTTTATGCCACATATTCTGCTCTGATCCAACAACCAAAAGCTATTAAAAAAGGACCACAGTGTACGTCAGTGTGTCCTCACTAACCTTGAGTAAGAGCAATAGGCCCAAAGTAATTTGTTTCCATAACTTCCCGCTGAACTGAGATGGTGGTGCCCAGTATGTTGCCACGGTAACTGATTCCAGCATTATTGATGAGTACATCCACTTGTCCGTAACATTTCAGGATCTCCTCTGCAGCTCTGTCCACTGCATCTGTGTCAGCCAGGTCAAAGATCACGGTGCTGGGAGTGTAAGTCTGGTGGTTGAACAGAACAGAGCAGCACGGTTATTACATGCCTCGCTGTCATTATGAGACTAAATCCTCCATCTATGCCAAAGTGCTTTGAATTATTCTATGATCCCAACTTCCCTGGAATCGGAGTATTAATACCAAAGCTAATGTTGTACTTCAAATATTTGATTCTAGACACACACACACACACACACACACACACACACACACACACACAAACACACACACACACACACACAGAGCTGGGGCTGGAGAGCGGCTGTAAATTCTGTTGCCCATTGGTCAGTCAAGGTCTATCTTTGGGTACAGTTAGAGGCACAAGTGGATTTTCTAATGGGAAAATTCTACATACCTGCTGCTGCGAACCTGTTGAACTTGCTGCAAGTTCCTGGACCACCTGCTGCAGGCGGGCTGCATCTCGTCCACACAGCACGAGTCGTGCACCTGCAGCGTGGAAGATTCGTGCACACTCTACAAGACAAAAAGCACACCTCTCGTTCACGGTGAATATCAAGCTCTTGCACCATGACACTGAAACATGTTACTGTACATTATATTACTACCACCCGACTGACATGAATGTCTGAACACCATTTGATGTGTAAAAAGCATCTACACGTGTGGTGAACATAAGAAGAAATGAGCATGAGACTGACCTTTCCCCAGTCCAGAGCTGGCCCCTGTGATGACCACCACAGCATCCTGCAGAGGAGCTCCTGGTCTGAGGCGGAGTAGTATGCGGTAAAGCAGAAAGACCCCTGCACTTCCTAAAACCAGCTTCAGCAGCCCTCCTCCCATGACACGCTCCATGACTGACAGTCACCCCCCGCTTCTCTGCGTGAGCTACCTGCAGACACAAGTTTAAAGGGTTTAGTTAGGAAGAGTTGGTCCCAAGTGCAACTGTTGATTTGCAACTTATAACATTGACATCCATCGCTTTTGTACAGAGAAGTCACCCAACAAAGGTCTGAACAGAACAATGTCGCCCAACATATCTCTGTCAGATGAATTATGAGAATAGCCACC
Organism: Chaetodon auriga; assembly: GCF_051107435.1. Classification (NCBI taxonomy): domain Eukaryota; kingdom Metazoa; phylum Chordata; class Actinopteri; order Chaetodontiformes; family Chaetodontidae; genus Chaetodon; species Chaetodon auriga. The sequence goes on along the minus strand of NC_135089.1, from coordinate 14,184,835 downwards.
ACTGCTAACATGTAAGTCCAACTTCATTGGGGCATCAAGCCATAGGTGACTCCTGAGCTCCTTAGTTCATAAACAGATTTTGTGAGCAAATATGTTTGAATACAAAAAACGGCTTTAAATAAGCCACGGTGTGACCTTGACATGTGTGTTCTGTAAGCTCTCAAGCCCCCATGCTGAAGGGATTGTGAATGTTTTGATGTCTGTTGCATTTAGTTAAGCCTCTTCCACTTGTCCTGTCTCCACAGCACGACGCAAACAACCAGCATGGCAACAGTGACAAGTACTAACATATCGCGCGCGCGCGCGCACACACACACACACACACACACACACACACACACACTGTCCAATAATGATACGATTTGTCTCTAACTGCGTATTAGAGGTCTCAGAGGTACATTAAAAAGGTACAGAAGTAAGCAATTCTAATATTATTATAATATTCTCCATTTTCTCGACACATGTCCTTAAACGACTGATTACACCAGCTGGATATTGAAACCTGTGGAAAAACAGTGTACTTACTCTGAAAATGTTTCTTGTGTGTGTGCTTTAACAGTGTCCTCCTGTGTCTGTCCTTGGCAGCCGCACATATTTCTAAATGTGGGCACAGAGACTAGAGCATCTACCACGGCATGAACAACTTATACTTACACCACAGGTTCCCTCCATGCTGCATAAAGCAGCATAGTGGGAGCTTTCACATTTACACAACATAAAATAGGTTGGATGATAAAACACAATGAGCTCGAGATGCAGTGCACAGGCAAGCTAACCTCAGTGGTGTTTAGCCATCTTTGGTTAAGGTAAAAAGTACATGGCTGGGGACGCTAATGCTAACACTAGCTAGCTAACACATTGTAATGAACCATTAACTCAAACTCTGGAGTCGTCTGCAGTCAAACTCACCTGAGTTGCTGCTACTGAACAGCAGAGTCCGTGCTTAAGCAGTTCCGGGCTCATTTGACAGGAACACGACGACCGGAGAGCGTTTCTTAAAGGGCTACCGGATGTGTGCCAGGCTAGGAATTGTGGGAGTTGGAGTTTCTGTACGCCAGAAGGCAGAGATGGGTTCATGCGCCCATTTTTGTTTCGCTGAGATACGAATCCGTTGCTGCCAAGTTATCAGTAACTCTTCTTGTACTGAAGGACATATTCAGCCAAATAAACCCAGAGCTTTATTTTTAAGCCAAGACAAAACTTTGCTGACTACATCCGGTTTTGAAACTGTTTGGGAGTATTTGACCTGTTCTTGGACCAAACAAGGTTGGACAAAAGTTAGAATTTTCAGATTCCTAGTAATGATAGAGGCGTGAATAATATAAAAATAACAATAAAAACATCGGTATGTCAATCATTTATCTGCCTTCCATCACTGCAAACAATCTGACTTGTGTTTATGGGTAAACTCTTAAGATAAATTCTCATATTATCTAATACAAGGCTGACCAAAGTGGGGCCCACGGGAAAGCTGGGCCACCATAAGGTTCAGTTTGGCCAGCCTGATGTTTTCAGCAATAAATCGACTTTACAAATTACAATATGAACTAGTTCACCAATCACCAGACCCAGATGTGCTTCCCTGAAGTGGTTGATAACCAGCCAGTCTATCTCTCAGCTCAACTCATGCGGGTCAGCATGAGTGTCAGCTGACAGATAATTGGCCTGCTCTGGCCACAAATCAGCAAACTGATGGGGTTGTCTCAGGCTGTCCCTCTGCTTCAGTGTTGCTGTCTCTGTTCATCCCATAAAGGTACATGTATGTATGTATGTAGAAATGGTGAGAGCATTGGAGGCTTTTTGCACACTGTGCGCATAAATGCTTTTCATTTTATAGAAATTCAAAATGACTGAACGGGAAATGCATGGACTGCAAAACACTATGTCTGTGGTTTACCAGGTCCAACACACTGCCAACCTCAACAACGGCTGACCTTGCAAACGTGTCAAACTGAATCTTCTCCAGGTTGACAGCCAGCAGCCTGGGTCTCAATCGTCTGAGGCGCTGCTTTCATACACTGGACGCAATTATTAAGAAACTATGCAATGTACCAATGTAAGCACCATTTACTGAGGTCAAAAAACAAAAACAAAAACACCTTGTTTAGAATTTCAAGACAAAAGATGACATTAATCAACAGTTGAACATTTCCATCAATGACTGAACTCTTGGCAACCCTATTGGAGTCATTTTAAAGCGGTGTGAAATATGTTTTAGATCACTCCGTCTGTGATGAAGCAAAGACTTTACATTTTCATGATAGTCGGCTACCAGTGACAGCTGTCCCTTAGCATAATGTGTGATCACACTACTTAATGAAACACTGCCAACACTTTCAACCCTTGAAGCAAGTTAACAGATTGAGTTCATTTCTGATACACTGTTTAATGGAGCTTTTCAGCGATTTACATGAAATTCTCTTCAGGAAACTCTTCATGAACAGATGTACCATAAAAAGGTTTTCATTTGCTTACTTCCTGCTGTTAAAGAAATAAACGTGTGGTGGAAATTTCATTTATGTAAGGACATTTAAATAGGATTTACTTTTAAATCAGTGACTCTAACGCAAGTACTGTGATTCCTAGAATTCCACTTTATCATTCAGTTGTTGCAAGTCTTGTCTCTTTGTTGTGTTGCAACTCATCCATACTTAATTCTGCTCATCTGGTAATTGCTACCTCATCTTAGGACAACAAATTTTAAAACTGCTGATCAAAACAGCAACTCATAACAAGCACCACTGGAAAAACATATACAAGAAAGTATGAATTGAGAATTTGTTGTGTAATTACAATGTGTACTGTCAAATAGTGTCTTAAATTTCAATTCTGAATGTTTGTCTTGATTACAATGTAATATACATTATTAGAAGCATGTGTGAAATGTGACTTTCCAAGTTAGTATTTTTGTAGTGCTTCCAAAAGGACATTAAGCCATAGCATTGTCACATGAGATTTGACTTGCACCGTTTTAAACAAGAAAATCTACATGACCAAGACACAATCTCAAATAAGTTGCAGCTATTTGCATTTTTTGGGACATCATGTAGAATCCATTTAATGAAAAAAGTAAAATAAAATACAGAAAAGTGAGTTTGAAATATCCTAATGTTTAATGAAAGGGTGACGTACTGATCAGCAAGAAAGGGGTACAGTAAAACTACGAGGGAAAGGGGGGAAAGAGCTTGGTATTCAAAACACGTCGGTCCATTTCATCAGCAATACAAGTCAGTCCAGATGAACTGCTGTCATACCCTTGTGCACTAGCTTGTTGTGTGTCAAGAATGCAGGTGGAGGGTGCAGGGGAGGAGGCGCAAGGGTACTACAGAGATAAGTGTGCTGTTGCTGTCACATAGAAGTAAAGGAAGTGTAAGGGAAAAACAATTCCTTCTAGTTTTAACTATATCCCTCTGATCGAAGTTCAAAATGGAAGCACCCACCACATGTGTGGAGGTAACTGCTGGGCCTGATCGTGACTTCCACTTTTCTTACATCTGGGGGTGGATGGTTTCTGTTTTTTTGTTTGTTTTTTCCATTTTTCTGTTGGTTCTTAAACCCTCTTCAGAGTGCACTCATACCGCATAGAGTTCGTAGATCTTCTTGGCGCAATATGCCAGGGCAGCCAGTGCTATCGTATTATGGAGTCTCTTTCTGTGGATGTCATCCCTGCGTACCAATACCACGGGCGTCGAGGAGGTGAGTGTATGCAGGGGCAGCCGCGAGAGTTTTTGGCTGTCGTATTCCACCTGGTACTTGCAGCAGGGGTCAAATTGCCATGAAATCCCGTACAGGGCAGCACAGGCCACACTGAGGGCGCCAGCGGGCAACGCCACATAGCGCGAGTATTCGGGGGGCAGTGAAAGTGGCGTCAGGAGACAAGCGGCGCCTGACAATACAGCCGTCTTGTGCAGGCAGTTGCCCACAGTAATCCATCGGGCCGTCTCATCCCCGATGCGTGTGGGCTCGATAACAATGTATTTATACTGGGCCTCCAGTGCCTGCTCCAGTTCATACTCAAACTGGTCCTGCGCATTCTCCCCATTGTAGATCTCGTGCACAATGTAGCAGTCTGTAGCCGCCATCACTCCCCTGCGCAAAAAAACAGAAAAACCAACAAGGAAAGTGAGAGAAAAGATAGAGAGTAGAGTAACAGGACTCTTTAGATAAAGTGTAAGACTGGCCTGGCTAAGTTTTTACACCAATCTGCCCATTCTTAATGGACCTTTGTATAATTTTAGTCTACAATAGCTAAGACAAACTTTCCCAGCTGGTTATTTTACCCAAATGGCTTCTCAATCAAAATTCCATATGGTTTACCATATCACACCATATAGCATATCTCTCACTACCATAACTACAACTACATGTGATCTGTAACATGCATGTATAAATTATATATTTGGTTTATGTTAAAAAAGAGAAAGAAATAACACGGCATATACAATATCTTCTCCTACTGAAAAATATTAAGTGTATGATTTACCATTCATTTGTTGCTCTTATAATCAGTACTACATGGTAATGAACTAACTACATGAATACAAGACCAATCAATTACACCCAGTTTCTATGATTTGATACATTCTTGATGAAACATTGATGTCTATGACCTCCACAATATAAGATGTGGTCAGTGAATGTGAGGACTTTTTTACAACATTATGAAGGCAATTTCAATTTGTAATCTTGAATGTGTCAATACTATATGCAACTCATCATTTGGATATCGTCATTTCAAATAGTGCACTTGAGTTGCACAATTAATTTTGCTCCATATTGTTTTACATTGATTCATAATTACACCATGTCAGAATTACCAAATGGCCATCAAAAGTTTCCAAAGGTGATTTGCTGTCAACAAAATACCTCCATAATGTGAAATGCGGAGTTAAACATAAAACGCAGTATTTGCGACTCTGTAACCAACAACTCTTTTACACATTGTTGATCGCCTCTTGGACTAATCGACTAATACATTCGGCCCTTACACCGCTATAAACTGATATGTTTCCGGTTGTTTATAAATTATCTTCAAACATTACAAGTACATGTGTGGATCAGTGATAACACTCTGAGGCCTTCCAGTACATGTTGACAAGAAAACCCTAACTACAAAATAGATACCAAGCTTATCCGGCTTCAAAGACAGCTGGGGTTTGGCTAAATAGGCAAAGAATTTGAAGGCGCATCGGATACAAGTGAAAAATCATTTTAGGATTACCGTGTCAGGGACATCATGTACCCGAGTGTCGGTTAGATAGCGATGGCTAACTCGCTTGCATGGTAGAAAGTTGGAGGACTGGCCAGCTAAGTTGAGGACCGTTTTAATTTCAGAGCAGGTCGATAAACACAGCGGACAACATTGTTAGCTCAACCAGGACTGTGTAGCTTGTGAGCCGTGATATATCACACCAGCATTCGCACCCACATGCGGCTAAACTCAACTTTTCTCACCGGTAATCGGCTGGTGTGAAATAACCAAAACATCACATGAGCTGCTAGTTTGTTTCCTTGCTAACGTTAGCAAGCCGTGCACGTTAGCCAGCTAACGTTAGCTAACCATTGCATAAAATTCCGACTTGACGTGTTGGCATTTTACATAAAATCCCAAACGGTATGCATGTTCGGAATCTGACGAATGGTGACATCTAGAAAACGATGTAACACATTAAAACATTTTCGTTTAATGGCCAAGATGTAGAGTAACTGACCTCTCCCTGCTTACTGGGACACCGCGCCTCCTTCCCAGCGACGCCATGTTGGAGATACAACCGTGATTGCAGTTGACGTATGACGACACCCAGCCTTCTGGGTAATGAAGTGCGTCAACAAAGTCGATGAATCACTTGGACACGAATGCGGACCACAATTCCCATGATGCTATGAAGCCAGAGTACCTGACGTTACGTATTTTCTAATAGTACATTGAAGTTTGAGAGGTCAGGTCAGACCATATTCTAAATAAATCAAACACAAAGAAACGGAGGTATGTTTGCTTAATACCTAATAATTACTGGACCATTGAACATCAAATATAGGAGGCAGATATTATTTTTTTTAATTAGCAAAGTACATTGAACGCATCGGTTATAACATACAGTACACTGTATGCAATATAATGTCCTATCCATCTCGTTTTGTAGTAATATTTGTGTTTGTATGCTTGTGGATACTTACCCATACTGTGCCGTCGCGCGCTCTGTCCTGGTGTCCCCGTGCACTTGTATGGGCTGCTTGTCCGCGTGCTGTAACCTGAGGCGCCTTGGATGTAACAACTAGAATGTGACGTTCAGGAATGTGGGATCTGCCGAAACCAAATGCTGCGGCCGAGACAACACTTGTAAGAGCGTTATTATGTCTGCCCCTGCATTGTTAATGGCACAAAGTAGTACAACCCCAATTCCAAAAAAAGTTGGGAAACTGGATAAAACATAAAACACAATGATCATTTACTAATCCCTTTTTTTCCCCTTTTGACAAATACTCAATTAAAAACCGTACAAAGACAATATCATTCATGTTTTACCTCATCAACATCGTTTTTGTACATATTTGCTTATTCTGAATTAGATGCCAGTAACACGTTTCAAACAAACTGGGACAGTAGGGATCATGATTGGGTAGGAAAAGCGCATCCTCAAAAGGCTCAGTCCTTCACAAACAGGGTTAAGAATAATACTTCACGGGCTTGTGAACACTTTGTATTGATTAATGATAGCGTTCTGTCTTTACTTACGTTTTACACAGCATCCTAACTTTTTTGGAATCGGGGTTGTACAGTGTCCACCAATTTGATTCACAACATCGTCGCTAGATGGCACCAAAAACTCTTTAAATTATTGAGGGTTTTTTGCAGAAAACAACAACAGCAACAAATCAAACACTGAACTAAACACCACAGTCCTAACTGAGACATAATTGTGAAATTACATCTTGATACAATATTCAGAAAATATTTTGGCCGACAGTCACAGCGACAAATGCACCCTGGCTAAAAATGTATTGTGTAGTATCAAAACTTATCTTCAAAGTTGGCTGCAAATGCATCTTCCTCAGTTTTCTTAGACATACATACTTTGACATTAATAATGTGATGAGTACTTGATTTATTTATTTATAGACAACAAGAATGGGGAAAAAAAGTCTCAAGCACAAAATAATATAATGAGGATTGGTACATTTTGACGCATTTGGTAGAGCCACATGCTCAAAAGCTCATTTAAAAAAAAAATACAAATATAAACAAACAAACAAAAAAGACACCTTTAATACCTCAGCCTATTAGTAGGTGTGTATCACCGAAAGGAAAGTTTTACAAAGGGAAAGTGGTTTCCTGCAATTACCTCTAAGTGATTAAAGCAAATAGAGTCTGCCTTGCGTGTTGATGTGTGTCCTGCCAGAGTGTCTTGAGTAACCTGAGCTCATTTTCTCCTCAACACTTAAGATTGTCAACAGCAAAAGCTCCTGAAGAGCCAAAAAAAAAAAAGGAAATCCCCCTTTTTTTTTTAAGTAAAAGTTTTCTTCTATGATGACCTTTATCATTTTGACATCAGCTGGCAAACGAAGCCTTCTGGGTAACAGAAAAAAAAACAGGACAGATATCCATCCAGTGTCATAACCCTGAATGACAGAACAAAGGATGGTGGACACAACAGAATGTAAATGCCCTGAATGTTGAATGCTGAAATGCTGGTTTGAGCAGAAACTTACCCATATCTACACTGAGGTGTGGTTCCACACAGTGACAAGCTTCAGACCCAATTATCACATGTGTGTCTGTAACTTAACAGTGGGGGAAGTGATGAGTTTTGTCATGAGGCTTGTTCAGGATTGCACCTCCAGAGTGAGAAATCCTCAGTTTTAATCTTTGGTTTAAAAGTCCCCGCATCTTTGACTAATCAATTTCTAAGTCCAATTATGGACAGTAAGTTTCTGTTACTGGGAAGAATGGAAGCAGATACGGCATCACTGGAACCAAACAGAGAATATAAATGTCTTCAAAATACAGATTACTTGTTTAAAAAAAAAATTACCCTTTACCCACCAAATTTATGCATTTACCTTGAAATTTTTATTTATTTTTTTTGTTTTTTTTTTGAGTAGCTTGATGTTTCAAAGATGCATTTAGCATTTTCAGTTTACCAAATTATCATTTCAGCCCTTGAAACACAATTTGCTTGAGTGGAGTGTAAAGGAAATTGAAAGAAATGAAAAAAAAAAAAAAAAGCTACTGAATGTAAAAGGTGGTGGAGTCAAAACATAAAAGCCATCGCTGTTTGGGCATCAGTGAAGCCGTCATTGCTTCATGGAGAGAGACGCCTGGGTGTGTCATCTTGTAGCACCACTCACAACCAGTGAGTCAAAAGGAGGACAAAAATATGCAACATAAGATCTGACTCACATCTGTTCTCATTACATGCCTAACCCTTGCTTCCAGTCAGTGATAGGTGCACGTCCTGAAGGTGTCTGTCTGAGGTAACAGGCTTCAGCTTTGGTTAGTTCATTTGCTTGTGGTTTTACAAGCTGACCTGCCGATTGACTTTCTGTTTCTGGTGAGTGTGTATCCCCGTGTTATGCACGAGTGACCCGTCAATCCAACACTCAGCTCACGGACGTCTTTGTAGCGAGATCACTTGTCTCTGGAGTCACTCAATGTCATGTTTAACAACGCCTGGAAGGTCCTTTGTTGTATTATCAGCCTGTAACTCCAAAGCATGCTGCCACACTGTATTTATCCGCTGGGAGTCTCTTTCTCCTTCTCTTCTCTTCTCTTCTCTGTTGGAGCGCCGTAGGGTCATTGATAAATATGTTCAAAGTACTGAGGCTGAGGATTCTCTTTGACGTATTTCTGAATGTACCAGCAGGTCAAGTGGGCTTTCAGATCCTCTTCCACCACAAAATCCATGGCTGCCTGCCATTACAGAAGCATATAAATCACATCTACATTGTTCTGACAGGGATTTTATACAGACAACATTTTATATGGACCCTTATTTTATTACATCTTCAACATTTAACTATGTGAGCTGTGCTTGAGTACATTTCCCACATATAAGTGGTAAAATCACTGGTGAAGTTATGTAAATAAGGTACTCTTCTGCTTTTCATAATAATGTAAGTCAGCCCTAAAGCTAATCAGTTGACTTATTTGGGTTCATACACTCACAATGCTGTTCACTTAAAAGGAAATGAGAAAAGGCCCAATCTGTTTTTGTAAACAAAAAAGGGTTAAATAAAAGGTTATTACATTCTGCATGTGAACACACTATGGTGAATATTATCTTTATGAGTTTTACCTTTGCCAGGTGCTTGGCTATTCCTCTCCCTCTGTAAGCATCTGGAACTTCAGTGTGTTGCAAGTCAACTGTCTTCTTTCCAACGTATTCATACAGAAGCACCGCACGATCATGAGATCCTGAGGGCAGACAGAAGTCAAGGCTCTCAGTTGTGTTAAGTTTGTCTCCACCCAACCCAGTTTCCTTTGGTTTTCATAGAGCAACTGGACACCAACTCTCAATGTTTCAGGGCAAACCTGATACAACATTTTCATAAAAATTGATCAATGTGACAATCGACAACCACCACCACAGACTTATGCTACATTAACTATCAAGAGCTGAGCATAAAGCCACTGGCTAAATTGAAGTTATTGATCAAGCAGTAATAACAGCATTCAATCTATATACAATACTACAACATGGCTGCTGAATATGAAGTAATATGACCTCAAAACAAGAGTAGCACGTGATGTGGTGCCACAGTCAATAGACTACAGCTTAAAGGAACCACATGGCCCAACCAGGTACAGACAAGTGCTTGTGGGAAAGGATGATGTAGTTTTTGAGGAGAGAGACAGAGATTGATGAAGATCTTCATTCAGCAAAGAATCTCACACAGCTGTAACGCACAAGAACATCTCAATTCATAGATGATCATGAATAATATAAAACATTCAAAACACTTCTAAACAACTGCATTTTAGCTTATCATAAACTAAGAAGGTTCAAAGACCAAAAACTAAGGGCAATTAAGATTTAAACAGAAAAAAGTGCCCCAACCTATACGAGGGTCTGACTCATAAAGCACGATGCATTTTGCCTGGTGGGTGATTGGTGTCTGAAGCATAACTTGGAGAGGTTGGAGAGGGGAACATAATTGTTATAAGGCATCTTCACTCAGAAGAATAATCGATGTTGAGGAATGTCTTTAGTGAGTGCACGCTATTCAAGGTTGCATAATTGCTTTCGGGAAAGGAACGACGAAAATGTTTTCGTCGTGTCCAAAGGAGAGAAGGAAAAAACAAGCTGTTGAAGTTACAAGTCGAGGCAGTGCAATCTGTTCAAACAGCTCCTGACAGGAAATAATGTCAGAACAAAGACGTGACATTTCAACTACACGAAAATAAAAACGCCCCTGTGTCTGAAACGGCAGCTGGAGTTATCAATAAGAGCACGACGATGATACTGGTAGCAAGGAAAACTATACATCTGAGCTAACATTAGCCAGCTAGCTAGCTAGCTAGCATGCTAATGTTTACATGTTGAACTTACCATTGAGTCTTATGACAAACTGCCGGCGCTTTTTATCGTGTTCCACCTGAATCTGAGAGCTGTTCGCGTCGAAGGCGTTTGCCTGCGCTGCCTGTGCCATAGTAGCTCGCTACAGCTGACGATGATGGCTATGCTACTCCACAGTGTTGCTAACCAGAAATGGCTACATGAAATGATGAACGGTTGAAGCAAAACACTTCATCCAACGAAATCAGCTGTAAGGTCACGTGACATCCAACCAATCAACGCCGCTGTTGGCAGAGAGAAGGAAATGGTACCCATAGATTTAAAGATTAAGATTAGTGCAATATAAGTAACTAATACACATAGTTATAATGATGATAATTATGATAATACGTTAATAATGTTTCTGAGAGGAGAAGCAGAGACTGTTTGACGCCCGAGAGAGATGAAACCATCAAACTTTGAGACCGACCTCGAATGTTTCACATGCTGCATTCAGGTCGCGTGGGAATACAGGCTTCGAATTGTTCAATTCAATCGCCCATAGGTGAAAGAAACATCCACTTTGAACATTAATTAAGAAATGGTCAGAATATATCAGGGGTCATGAAATACAGCCATTGCTGATTTTAGTATTAAAGGGAAGTTATTCAGAGATTGAAGAGAACTGAAAGTTATAATATGCCAACTTTTAAAATAGCATGTCATATTAAACCAGATAAGCTTGCAACACTTTTCACATTTCACTATAATATGGTAATAACAAAAGATATGTAGTGTATAAAGGTGTGCGTCCCATTTGCATGTTTAACAAAATCTAAAATTAACACATTCATATTACCTGATACTATCAGTTAGAACTACTTAGAACTGGCATATGATTAAGTTAACAATATACTGTTAACCTCTAGATATATAGAAAAAGGTGAAACAATTTGTCACTTTAAAATCAGGAAGATGAAAAATATGTTTTTATTTTTTGTTTTTTATTTGTTATTTGTATTTTATTTTGTTCCCATGTGTGAACCACCAAAATAGATTTAAACTTTTTGCCCTGACCACATACACTTACATGATTAATTAGTTCAGGCACGTTAGCTCTAATTGCGTGATAATTGATTTTTGGGCATTTAAACAGTGCTTTCAGTCAGACAAGTAATGGTTCAGGTCAGGTCACAGCTTGCAGGTCCACAGTGGCAGCTGTGCAGTTGTCAGTAAACAAATCTTTCTCAGCTCAAGTTCACGTTTTTCTCGTGTTGTAGATTGATGTTATGTAAATGAAATACTGTGTCTTGATATAAACTCGATACACATTTGGAGTATTTCTAAACATTGGGGCCAGGTATGTCAAGATCACTAAAATTACAGAGTAGTAATCCTGTTAAGATGTTGGCCTAATCCTGCAAAACTCTAATGCAGTATGTCAACTCTATGTGGGATTATGTGTGTGTGTGTGTGTGTGTGTGTGTGTGTGTGTGTGTGTGTGTGTTTGGGACACTGTTTTCTCGACCTGTTCGTGGTTTCTTCTCTCTGGTTTTTGCCACAGTGAGAGGGAGAGTGCACCTCTTTTGCAGATATATCAGTGAGAAGTTGTCAGGCTTATCTTAATAGTCTTTCAATAGTGTTCTTTCATTGTGCTGCTGAAAATGATTTCCAAGAAGCAAAGGTAAGTCGGCACTATAGCTGTTTCCTATATAATGTAGAAAATTATTATTAAGGCATGATTTCCTCTGAAGTGAGCTCAAATTAAAGCTCAAACAGGTGAATACATTTGTGAATTTTCTCTTTCTTAATGTGAGAGAGATGGATGTGGTATAGATTAAAACATGTTTCAAGCATTGCTCTCTACATGGCACTCACATGGCTGCCAAATCATTTCTTTTCCTGTTACCATCCTGCTGACTCTGGACTCTAATTTACTACATGTTAACTGCTGCTCCATCTCCTCTGAACTAATCACAGCTTCCCAATGTGATATGCAGCTGAAAAAGAGAAAAAGACAATATGTTGCAGCAGTTATTTGACAACCAGTATGTATTTGCATTGCATTTTAAAGGTTCCCATTATTAAGCTGATTCCCTGGAACTTATATAATTGTGTTAGTATAGCAACTACAATGTCTGTTATATAGGAAACAGAATATTACATGTTCATGAGAAAAATAACTGCACAGATTATCCCTTTGAACAACAACAACCATCAGCGGTGCAGATGTGTGCTGACCACATATCTTTCCCATTAACTTGGGCTATGTCCACAAGCTGTCCCTGAGCTGCTTTACCAGTAAACACAATGTGATTGAATTTTTTTTTGACACCTTTCAGCAAAATTATCAGTACACATATGCATTCATACAGTATATAAGGTTTTTTGCTGAACAAGTGTGTAAGAACGCAGGATGATTTGTGCTTAACTGTCTTAACCTTATCTATAGCAGGTGGCATGAGACCTTGGTAAACTCTAAGACCAACAAACCTACACTGAAGACAGGGGGGGCGGTAAGTTTCATATTCAGTTAGAAATTCAAAAATGCTGTTTTGGTCATTTAGTGATGGTGAAAAAAATAAAAGTGAGGCTTTCAATAGGGAACCATAAACCCTGCTTAACTGTCCCAGTTTACAACATGCAGCATTGCAGTATTTTTACACTTGTTTTGTGTTGTGAAATTGCGTCACTGGGTCATGTGAGGTCCTTCAAATGAGATCCCCAAAATACCTTTGAGTGTCTAAACTCTGAATCATACATATCAACTAAGTTAACAGAAGACCACAACAACTAAAGTCTGAAACAGAGAAATTGTTCCTTCTGCAGGCAAAGGTCTGCTGAATTTGACGCATCTGCTCAGTTTTTGTCACTTCTCTTTCAGTGCTGACAGAAAAATCATTGATTCCATTATAAATAGTTTTAGCAAATATCTTTTTGATAACCTGATTTTACAAGGGTTGAAGTACAGCATCTTATGGTATAACAACTCCTCCTTCCTCCAGCAGCTAATGCCAACTGTATTTATAAAAGTGTTTAATGTTATTGCAGTATATTAATGTTCTCTGTTGTTCATTTAACATGAACACAATTTCCTCAGAGTGGGTGCATGTTTTTGCAAGACGCGGATGCATTTGGTTTGATTTATGTAGCCATTAATGGCCGAAGACCAAGTCAGCGTAGTTACAGCCTATACAAGTCGCTAAGTCAGGGCTCTTCCAGCCTCCTCTAATTGATTTCTCTGTCTTGTGGTCCGGCCACAGATTGATTGCCTCTGCAGTTGGTGAGGTTGCATCTGCAGAGACTGGAATAGACCGTCTGGGTCTGATGGCTTCCAGTGCTCAAGTGTGATTAAGTTTAATGTGTGTTTGTCCACGATCGTGTGTCGGTCAGATGGTACTTAAGCAAATTAAGAGCTCTTGTGAGGATTAAAAGGTCCTCTCCAGTGGTGATTGGATTGTATGTGTCAAAGAGTCCAAGTTGGGGGTGAGCAGGAGGTGCAATGTTTGACATTTAAATATCATCATCCTCAGAACTGAAAACCATACAGAGCTGTCTTTTTGTGGCTTTTTTTTTTCTTATACAATCACTGTTTAACCTTTCTGTTATGTTCTCTCTCTTAAAGGAGCTAGCAGCACCAAAGGCACCTGTATCAAGTGGAGGTAAACAGGCTGGCAGCAGTATATCTAAAAGCAGGGTTAGCTATGGAAGAAGCAACAGCCTCAGCAGCAGAGGCAGTGACTCGGCTGCTGGTGGCAATAAGGCTGCTGGCACTTTGAAAAGAGGCAGTCTGAGCCACCTAGGCTGTGTTGGCCACCAGGGCACCAAACCAGCGTCTCATCCTGCCAGACCGGCTCTCCACCTCTGCAGCAGCCGGAGCTTTTCTTCTCTCCACACCTCCTCTCTGACTGCTGCTCCATTCATGAGGAGCAGCCGCTCTCTCAGCAGACTCGACCAAAGATCCTCTAGAGACGGTAATTTCATTCATGTTTCATTTCTGTGTGTTTCTGTGTAGTTCTCCAGGATGCTTACAGAAGATTTATCCAAATTAAGTTATATTATTGTCAAAACAAGTCTAAATGTGGTGGCCGGTTTTTATTTGATTTTTATTAGTGTTTTTTTCAGTTGCACCATGACAAAGACTCTCTGAAGCTTTTGTAAGAAAACAATGACAATATGATAAAAGAAGCTTCTTGAATTATTTTACATGCAACTGTTGTTGTTTATTTACTGCTGCCTCTGAAACAGATTCAGATGAGGTTCCAAGTTCACAAGTAAAAAAAGGACAAACCACAGAAAAAAAAGCCCAGAGTTGTGATCAGCTGTTCTCCTCCGAGGAGCAAATCAGGTTTGTTGTTGTTTGTTGAAGTATTTCAGAGGATGTTTTTCCTTTTATGGTTGCTCTGTGAAATGCTTTTGTTGTGCTTCAATATATTTCAAATGACTGATACATGTCAGTGATCTGTGGTCAGTAACAACCATCAACAATGCGCTCCATTTGTGTTTTCATCACTAAAGGGGTAACAAAGACCAGTGTCATGGTGATAATGCCGAGACAATGAAAACAAGCAGCCCCTCTGAGCCACTGGAGTCTTCCTCCTCTTTGGTTTCCACAGCTGAATGTCATCATCACTGCAACAAAGTAAAGAAACAGGTACTTTCAATTTTTCCTTTAATGTTTAGTTATGAATACATGTTTTCTAAGTAAGTGTTAACTGCTGATGCTGGATTTAAGGCCCTGCAGCCCAGAAATGTCAAAGAAAGGTCTCTGCTTTTGTCTGTCTATACCGATCAGCGTATTACAGACATGTATTGATTGTACTATATCTTCTTGTGTAGTTCATTGAAACTGGTGCATGCAGTCACTCAGTGAATGTCAGGGTTGTCTACTCTGGTTTCTTGCTGGTTAATGAAGGAATGGCACATCTTGGCCCCATTGTTATTCACCAGGCTCTGAAGGCAGATGGGTCAGCAGACAGTCAAAGAGAAACTATCCAGGCTTAACATAGAGAAAAAATGTTTAAAACCCCAAAACTGTGAAATCAAGACCACAACATTCAACATAACGTTGTGGTCTACTCATGAAACACATGCAAATTGTTTTCATAGTAGTAAGTTAGATGCTGTCTCATGGAGCAGCATTTCACATCAAATTATTTCAAAGCCAGAAAGCTTTGAAAAAATGACACATTGCCTCTGTGAGTGATTAAACTCCTTCTAACTAGAGCCAATACCAGGATTTATGCCTTTTTTTTGGCCTTTTTTTCTTTATGTGTGCATTTGTGACAGTATCCTTGAAGATGAGGCTTTGTTGGTTGGTACGTTTGCAATGTTTCGTAATATTTTAGAATTTCTGAACCCCAAGACTTAAAAAAAATGGGATCAAAAATGGACCAATAAAATGCCTGACATTTTAGAAGTCATGTTGAGACTGTCACTTTAAGTACGAGTTGTGTTGCAGTAGCAAAATCATAATCCAAGAAAAACTGTGTAAAACATTCAAACCTCCGTGGAAAAGTAGCCTATTAGATGTTCAATGACTCCATATCTCCCTGTTAAACTCATTCTGAAGTGAATGAGGAATCCAGTGCTTTAGAAGTTACATGCAAGAACTCCTCCTGCTCCTTATTAATTCTGTTATTTTGGGGTGCAAAATGCAGGCAAATCCCCTATGTCTTTAACTTAATGATGACTCACTTTAAGTAGATCATGATTTGCTCCGCATCAGTTAAACCCTCTTTTCTGTGCCAGGAGTTGAAACGCTCGTCCCTCCCTCGTTACTGCCGGCTCAAATCCCTCAAATGCAGAGATGCTGAAGCCTCTGCTATTGTGAGTCTGATCATGACACATTCTCACAAAAGTCTGAGATTTCTCTACATTCTCACATCACAAACACTGGCTCTTTTACTCGTACATTTCTCAGCCTCCTGACTATTTCAGTTGTTAGCATGTATAAAAAACAAAACATATCACATTTAAATATTAATCAATACAAGCCATCATTATGACATACATAATTTTTTGGGTATAAGATTCTTTGCTTCCTCTTCAGCCTGACCTCCTCAACTTTAAGAAAGGATGGATGATGCGGCAGGATGCATCTGGACAGGTGAATTGGTTAATCCACGCTGACTTGAAATTTTATGGGCCATGGCATGATTACATGTCTGACAGTCTTGTTCTGCTCTGATTGTGAATATGTCTCCTATAGTGGCAGAAACACTGGTTTGTCCTGACTGGCCAAATCCTGAGGTTCCACAAAGATTCAATAGCTGAGGAGGTGCGCTGTATTCTGCTATAATCTGCTTTGTTAAATGAAGAGATAAATGTAACTTTACAGCTGGAGAAGAAGCTCATATGTCTGTCAGTATGGACACTGATCCCAGCTAACTTAAATATGCAAAAAGAAAAATCACAAAGTTTTCAAATGTGACATCAGACACTCAGACATATGACGCTCTACTCAACATTAATGTGAGTGAATGTCTGAATGCAGGTTTATGTTACAGGTATTTGTTCCCTGATTGTTCATTTCAGGCAGCTGATGTGGACGGTGAGATAAACTTGTCCACATGTTTTGACATCACAGACTACCCAACTCAGAAGGACTGTGGTTTTCAAATTCATGTGAGTTCACTAGTTGCTCAAATTTACAGTCAAATAGATGCTCAATGCCTATCATTCAATGAGTCTGATAACATATATAGTAGCATCACATGTGTTCCATGATATGTGGCAAGTGTGACAAGGCATGAGCAGAAAATACTTTTACTTTTTAATTAGGTATGATGAAGAGCTATATGAATTTTTCCCCCCATCATGATCTCATTGTATCCAAATATGAATTACTTATTAAATATTTAGACCAGTAAAATAAAGCTATTCAGCTACTACACATGCAGGTAGATGAAACAGTATGTAGCACTGTCTAACCAATCAGAATCAAGGATCTTTAAGCAACTCTTTTGGTTGAAGCTGCTGGTTGGTGTTGGAAAATGATGGACCAGCAGCTTGTTTGTGCTAACTTAGGCTTTTCTACCAGGAATGTGTCAGTCTGCATAGACTGTCTGGTGCGGGTGTGCTTTGTGGAGGTGAATTACACCATCTCTGTGGCTTTGCACTGGTACTGCAACAATCTGGAAAAAAGGTTGATTTTACGCTTCATGTCACTCAAAGGTTTATGCTGTTTAACATGTGAGGATCTTGAATATCTGAGGTAGGGGTTCACATAAAGATCAAGTTCCCTGACTTACTTTAGCTCTATGGAGCCATGTGGCTTTTTTGTGGGTGTATCTGTGTTGGAAAAGCAATGTCCTCTTTAATGTTGTAATGATGCATTTTACACAAAGGTATTCTCTGCAAACCCTCACTTCCAATGTTTCCCCCTTTATTTTGTGAATTATTTATTTATCATCAATGCAATCTTAGCTGGATTTCAGTTGATCTGAAGCAACAATGCGTACTTACTCTAACATACCTCATTCATGTAGGTGGAAACCAATTTTTAAGCCAACACGTCCACTAAAGTTCACTTTTAGGTATGTAATGAATATTATTTCTCTTTCCACAGACCAGAGACGGGGTGTACACACTCTGTGCTATGACCTCTGGGATGAAACACAACTGGGTCCAAGCAGTGTTGAAGAATGTGAGGCCCAGTCTCACACCTGACGTTACACGGTAAATAGAGTTGTTGTGTTTTTTCTTACTAAAAGTGCTGCACGAGTGGTGTCAGATTTCTAGATTAAATGTAATCTGCTGTTACAGATCACATGGAATCTGCCTCTAGGACCGATTTCCTTCAGACTTTACATCATCTTAACTCCTTATAGGTCATTTAATGGCTGTTAGTGGATTTAACACATTACCCTTTGTGTGAAGAAGCTTCTTTTGTGTTCCTCGCAGCTCCCTCCCAGAGCAGACAACTCAACAGAAATCACAGCAAACAGACTTACAGTTGGTTGAGGGTCCGGGGGAAGCTGGACACTCAAACAGCTTTATGCAAAAGGACAAAACCAGTGACTGTGCAGAGGAAACTCAAAGACAGCAGAAAGAACAGGAGCTCAAACTGCAGCCAGAGAGAGAGCAGAGTTCTGCTGATGAAAACTCTGCAGCAGCTATGATCTTCTCCTCTCTTCTGTCCTCCCCCATCTCCCCCTCCACCTCACATGCTCCATCTCCCATCAGTCCTCAACAGCAGGTGGAGGAGGACAAAGGTGCAACCTGTCATCAATGTGCGATCCTTGTTGCAGCCACACGAACTCGTGTGTCACTGAACAAGTGAATGAAAATTAAATAATTTTAATGTGCTCTATGTTTTACTAACCTTATTTTCTGTGCATAACACCAGGTGTGACAGATACATCATCGTGCATTGAAGGAGCCGGTAGTGACAGCTCCACTTCCACAACAATGCTGTCAAATGATGGGCGTTTTGATGAACATTCAAACGTGCCGAGTGAAACTGAGCAGCAAGTTGAAACCACACCCCAGAGTGAGGAGCAACAAGTGTCAATAAACATCAGCTGTGAGTGCATGAAGCTGAAGGAAAAGCTGCCCTGTGAGCAGCACACTGGGCAACTTGTCAAAGAGGTGAGATCATGTTAGAGTGCAAACACTTACCTGTTATTTTTGCCGTACCAAACAAACAAGGTGTCACAAACAGAAAATAACAGCAACTCAATAGAACAGAAGTGCACACATGTATAGAAGCATGTTCACCTGAATGCATACAGTACCTGTTTTGTGTGATTTCTCTTCAGCTGGAACAAACACAGAAGGAACTGTCTCGACTCCAGCAGTTAAACAGTAATCTGCAGGAAGAGCTACAACAAGAGAGGGAGAATCATTCAGGGGCAAGGGTTCATCCACAGGTACAACACAGAGGACACTCAAACATAAAGATATTTACTATTCTTTTAGCACTTGTCATGGCCGCTACTATATTGTGAATATACACACTGTGTTGACAGGTTTGCTTTCAGATTTATTTATGGAAACCATACAGTAGGTGACTAAATAATGTAGTAGCACACCAAAAATCTTGCATATTACATACTAAAATATCAGCATGCAAAACACATATTGTGTTGATTAAAACTCTCTGTTTTCCTGCAGAATGATCTTTCAAAGTCATCATCAGAACAAGCGTTGGCTTTACAGCGACTGCAGAAGATGAACCATGACCTCCGCTTTGAGCTGGAGGCTCAAAAGAGGAGTCAGGAGGAGGCCAGAGAAGCTGAATTACGGCGAAGAGTAGATCTCTTGGCTCAGCAAGCACAGTTACTAGTCACAGGTGATGCCACAGCACTTGCGCAAGCCCATCTAGAGCAAGATCGGCGGAGGTTTCATGAGCTGCAAATTGAGTGGGAACGTTGCGTGGCCTCCTTGAAGTCCCAGCTGAGCTTCAGTGAAGAGCAGAGGAAAGAGGCTGAGTCGCGCTTCAGTCAGCTGCAGCAGGAGCTGCAGAGTTTCTGCAGTGTCCAGGAGGAGGCTGATCGCTTGCAGAAACATCTCCGAGAGTTGACAACTCAGCTTCATGCCAATGAAGAAGCACAGGCTCAAAAGGAAGCTCGCCTGCAGAAGCATCTCATGCTCCTTCAAGCCAGTCAGGACAGAGAACGGAGGAGCTTGACCGCTAGCCTGGCACAGGCAGAGCAACATTCACGAGACCTCCAGGAGAGACTGGATAGGGCTGAACAGCAAGTGGGGAGCCTCAATAAGACTCAGACCTGGACAAGGGAAATTGAGAAGGCTCAACAACAACTTCAAGAGGAGCTAGCATGTACAGTGTCTGCTGTGCAGAAACTTCAAGAGGAAAGGGAGCAGCTTGACCGCCGCTGTCAGGAGCTGCAGAACCAGTTATTTGAGGCAGATGGGGAGGTGAGCAGGCTGCAAACCCGCTTGAAAACAGATGAGACACACTACTACAATCTTGAGCATTCATATGAGACAGTTTGCGAGGAACTGCAGCTGGCCTTAGGGAAGGTGCAACAGAAGGAGTCTGAAATGCAGGATATACGAGAAGGCTATGAGAGACTCCTGGACAGGAAGGAGCAGGAGCTGAGTGAGGTTTTGCTGAAGATGGAAGTCTTAGGTAATAGCCTGGAGGAGACAGAAGTGAAGCTGAATGAGGTGTTGAAAGTCTGCACCTGTGCCTCCTCTCAGGTGAAGGATGAATCGTCAGACCCTGCTCAGCAAAATGAGAGACGACAACAGGCAACTGATCTTTTCACTGTAAATGACAACAGGCCAAAGGCAATAGACAGTGCACAGTTGTCTAACAGCTCAAATGTAGTGGAACCTGCACGAGCCCATTCTCGCTCCATTGACTCATCATATCAGAGCATTGTCGCTGCAGGGGATGACCCAGAAAGGTTTATGTCTGTGATCCAGACACTTGAAAACAAGCTTTATGCAACAGAGGAGAAGTTAAGGGACATCATGCAAAGACTGGAAGAGCACCAGAGTCACATCACCTGCCAGGACCCCCACCTTTGCTCCCAGCTCACAAGGAGCCGAGCGACTGCTCAGCACCTCAGTCTGCTGCTTCATAGTCAGGCCAAGCAGAGCCAGCGCTTCGCCCAGGAAACAGAAAACCGCTGCAGGATGTTGGTTGGTAGATTTCAGGTCGCTCTGAACATCATACAAGCCTGCAGGGAGAGGCTTCAAGCCACTCCGATTAATATTTCAGACTTTGAGAAACAACTAGCCACTGTCGCTGCCTGCCTTCAGCAAGGAGAGAAAGATGCAGAGAAACACCAGCATGAGTCACGTAATGCCAGCAAAGGAGAAGACAAGATCCTTAATGATGAGACATTAGCTGGAGCTGAGAGCAACTTTGGTGCTAAAAGTAAACTCACTAATGCATCACCCCCAGAGGATGATATGGAAAGTGTTGGGAGGTGTTTAATGAGGGAACTGTTGGTAGTAGAAAAAATGGTGTCCGTCCTGCAGAGTCAACATGGCAGTGAACAGTTGTCCTTAATGGCAAAAGAGGATGAGGGGAACGTAGCACACAGGTACAAAAGCATTATCTCCCAAAGAATAGCCTTGAAAATAGAAAACAGGACTCAGTCTGGGAGAGCAGAATGTGACAACAATGAAAGGGCAATCAGTAAGGTCTGTGCTGAAGCGGAGCTCATTTATGCTGCCTTAAAATTTCAGCAGCAATATGAGAGCATGACTCAAATAAATAACGAAGAAGTGGAGCATCAAAGGAAGGGTCTGGCAGATGTCAGTCCCCCGGAGTTGGCTCCTTACGAGGAGCAAGTGCAGGTAGATGACAGAGGATTAGAGGAAGCTGCAAAACCAGCTGAAAAGGATGGCTCCAATGTCATAAAGGTAGAGGCAGAGAAAGCATCAGACTGGTTGGAAAGACTTACATCCCAGCTGCAAAGAAGGGCTAAATGCTTACGCCAGCTCTGCCAGGACATTTCTGATGGCAGTGGGGCAGAGTGTAGTATGAACGAGAACTGGGAAAATGCCTCTGCAGCTGACTTAAATTGGATGCATGAGCAAGCAAAGTTGATTTATTTGTCACACAGGCTGTACTTGGATTTAGAGCAGGAGCTGCAGCAACGTGAGACATTACAGGGCAAACTTCGAGCTTTGTGCAAAGAGCAGGCTATCACATTAAAGGATGAGCAGGAGGCTTTTAATCACACCTTATGTCAGCTTCAGGAGGACAACAGTGTATTAAGAGAAGAACTAGAGCTGGCCGAGCAAAAGATAATATCTGTTGAGACTGGGAACCAGAGGCTGCTGGAAGACATACGGAAAATTGAGGATTATCATGAGGAACGGATGAAAAAACTGGAAACAGAATTTCAAGAGAAGATAAAGGGACTGCAACAGATCCATGAAGAGGAGATGAAACACTTGCATGGTTACTACACCAAGTCCTGTGCTTCCAAAGAGAAACAGGCCAAAACCTGCACAGAGGCACCTGCTGTCACCGTGAGCACCTCCTCCCTGTCAGACCAGACTGTGATGGGGAGAAAAACAGCAGAGGAGCTCAGGAACCGAATGATGGGAGGTGATGCAGCAGCCATGAGAGAGGCTTACCAGAAAGATCTAGAAAAACTTGAGGTAACAAAGACTTTTTTTCTTGGTCTATTTAACAAGTAATTACTGTAACTTCTACCCGACATTTGGAGCTTTTGGTTGGCTCATCAACCATGGTAAAAAATGTCTGCATCATTCATGTTTACTTTAATTGGAAATCTTAAGTCTCATGTGAGTCCTTTAATTATAATTGTTCAGGATTTATTACAGTGGAAAAAACACTGTTCTTAAAGAGAGAAATGCTGAAGAGCAGAGAACAGGACTTAAGTGTAGTGTTATTATGTTTCTTCATCTTTGTTGCTGGACATTTGTTCTACATAATCTCATCAATAAAATATCACATTTAAACAATCACTGCTAAAAAAAAAAATGTTTTGTATGAGTATGACATCAAAAAGCATTAACAAGTGCACACAACCACTACATAACACTACAGATTCTTTCTTTTTCTAAATTTCAATCTAGACATCTTGTGCTGAAGGCTTCACTGCTATGGAGGAAGTGCACAGGAAGCTGATAGGTGATCTACAGCAGCAGCATCAGACGGAAGTGGCAGCACTTCTGAAGGAGAAAGACCACCTGCTGCAGGAAGAAACAGCTGCCACAATGGCAGGTAAGGAGGAAGTCGTGCAAAAATAAAAGCACTGTAGGCCTATTAAGCTAATATAAACTCAATTTTTATTTATCTATTTATTTGTGATGGGCGATTTTTGCAGAAGTTGTAACAGTGTTTAAATTGATTGCAAACAATGTGCTCTACTTTAGTAATGGCGAATAAAGGACATTCCTGTAATGACATGGGAACTGACTAGATGAACTGCAGTAGTTGAATAAATGTTACAGTGACTCAGGGTTCGTGGTAACCAATTATGCAAGTTGTCACATGTTTCTACAGCCATTGTAGCCATGAGGAGAGCCCATAAGCAGGAGCTGGAGAAAAGCAGACAGTCTCAGCACATCAAGGAGAGTGCTGATGTCACACAACTGCACATTGAACACGAGTGAGTGTCCTTTCACAGCGTTTGTTTTTCCTCTTACACCACAGCTCCTGACAGACAGCTACATATATACAGCTTGCTCTATTACTGCAGCATTTACTGCTGGGACATTGTATAGGATTGCATTATATTGTAATGTGTACCCTATGCAGTAAACTGGTAATTTACTGTATATGGTATACATAGTAGCCAGCATAAATACATAAATACAAATGTGAAACCTCTTGAGCTTACTGCTTGCCAAAAAAAAAAACAAAAAAACAAAAAAAAACACACACCTAAAAACAGATTAAATACACAGATTAAATTCCTGGCAAATGACAGTGTCCATAGCCCTGTGCCTTGTGCCCTGTGGCCCTGTGCTGGGAGCTATTTTTATCTTATTATAGTAGCTTTTTAACTTTAATATTTAACCCAAATATCAATCACGTCCTCCTAGTAAAGTTTCTTCCAGAACTCTGCTCACTTGTCTGCACAACGTCATCTGTGCTTGTGATTTCCACTGCAGGAAGGAGATCCAGTTGTTGCATAAGGAGCTTGAGGCGTTGTCAGTTCAGCATGCTCAGAAATGCCTAGAAACCTCTCAGCTGAAGCAGGAGCTGCAAGATGAGAGGCAGTCCCTCATGCAGTGCCAAGAGGAAAACCAGGAGCTCAAAAAGAAGCAGGTATAAACACACACATGCACACACAAAGGTGTCTCATTTGTATTCACTCAATGTAAGCACATGTCAATGGTGTGTGTGTGTGTGTGTGTGTGTGTGTGTGTGTGTGTGTGTGTTTGTGTGTATTTCTAAAGCCATTTAGAGTTTATCAGTGTATTTTCTCTCTGTCATCCTTTAAGAGAGAAACAGAGTGTGAGCTACATTTCTCACTAAATGGGAAACAGCCACATGTTGCCCCTCAGGTAAACGACTTCTATGAGATGGAGGTAAGTAAGTGGAAAGGTTTAAACTACGTCTTTGTACCACATCGTGAAATCTCCCAAATACCTCCACCTGTCTAGTTTGCAAACCACTGATGTGATGAATCCAATGTGAGGTTACTTATGCACATGTATATATGGAGTGTGACAAGGAAAAAGGTAGAGTAATGACACATTTCCATAGGAATGTAGTAAATGTTTGCACATATAATCTTTTCCCCTTTACTATAACGCACAGCATAAAAATTACAGAGGATCCATAATATGTTCCTTATGACAGTGTATTGATGTATTTTATGCTACAGGTGATTCTGCGGGCAAGGGAGGCAGAAATGCAGTTTCTCAGACAGGAAGCTCGTTCTCTCAGGGAGGAGTTGAAGATTGCTCGAATGGTACCGACGTCTCTTTTAACTCGCTGGATTAAAGCTGTGTAAAGCTGCATACAACTATACCTCAGAGTTTGTGTGTGTGTGTGTGTGTAACAGGACAAGATATATGCCCAGAACAAGCTCAAGGCCCTCTACTCGAACAGCCAGGATGAGCCCCGTCATGATGTCAACAAACTCTGTGAAGATTTCAAGTTCGCCACTTGGTCTCCAGGCAGAGACGCCTCAGGACAGAGCCTCGGTAAGACATTCTGTGTACATTATGAAACAGAATGAAAACTTCTTCTGACTCACACATTCAAGTGTTTAACATATTCTTAGTTGGTGAGTGAACATGCTGCCTACTTTGATGTGAAGCCTGATGTCTTTTGTCAACACCTGCTTGACTACATCCATATTTAGATCGACCTCAAAGGAATGGTTTGACATTTTGGGAAATAAGCTAATGTGCTTTCCTCCTGAGAGCCAGACGAGAAGATCGATACCACTTTCATGTCTGTGCACTAAATATGAAGCCGTTTATCTTTGCTTAGCATAAAAACTGGAAACAGGGAGAAATAGCCTGGCTGTGTCCAAAAGTAACAAAATCCCTTCACCAGCACCTGCATGGATATCCTCGTCAAATAAGCGAGTAATCCCCTCGCTCTCTGTGCTCCCTACTCTCTTGTTTCCTCAGAGGACACTGTGACAAACACAAGTAATGCTGCTTTTTTGAAGAAAACAGAGAAATCATCCCTCACACGTCAGATCAGAGGAGTGAGATCAAAGGTAATGTTTGCCCATCAGAAGGTCGGCTTTTGTCATTTAAACCATCTTTAACCATTTTCAAACCCTTAGCTCATAGTGAAGTGTTTCGGTCATACTGATACTGTCTCTTTTTATATGTGTTTGGCTTGCAGAGTTTAAAAGAAGGCCTTTCTGTCCAAGAAAGAATGAAACTGTTTGAGTCATTCTGATCCAAACAAGACAAGGACGTGGAATCTCTGCTCAGTACAGTTTAAAGAGAGAAGATGTATTTTTGTCTATTAAAGTATAAGTAATTTTGGCATTATGCTCTATGTGTTATATTATGTGTTTTTTCTGTGTAAAAAGATGATTTGCTGTTATTTGTTTTTTATGTGTACATAAACAACAAAGCAAGAATTTGTATGTGTGTGTTTGGTGGAGAGAGAGAGAGAGAGAGAGAGAGAGAGAGAGAGAGAGAGAGAGACATCAGAATACCACCAGAGGGAGCAACAAACACTGGCTTTTCTGGATAAACATTTCTAAAAGTTTGATATCAAATATGACAGAGCATTCACACAGAAATCATATTCATATTTTGGTGCTCAGCACACTGCACAATGTAACTTATAGACACACTGCCTGTGTTTTTTATTACAAAATAACCCAGTGTGTTGCATCAGTTGTATAATAATTGCTATTAACATATTCTGCCACTAGATGTAGCATAAAACAACATTTACTGTCCCAGCAGAGGCAACAGAGATGATGTCAGTGTACCTGTGTCTGTTTTTAAAGCTTAAAATCTGTCCTGCAGCTGTTGCAAACAAAGCAGACATGCAGCCATTTTATGACCAAATATATTAGCGCTGCAAAAAGAAATAATTGCAAGAATTTTAGGGAATTTTTTTATCAATATCTGAAAATATTAGTTGTAATGTATGAAGTTTTTGTATTGTTGCATTGATAAGTTATGTAAAGACAACCAATAAAGTATTTGCCTCTTATTTGTCCATCAACCAAAACACATTGTTCATGTTTCCCTGTTTCTGACAATATCTGATTAGAGAAAGTGAATAATTGTGATGCTAAAAACTAACTTTTAGGAAAATTTGTTGTAAGGTTTGTAAATGGTTTATGGCTTATTATCAACAGCATAGATAGGTAGTCTTATTGTCCCAGAGGTAGATTTGTTTAACAGCAAGTGCATGTTCCATGCAGAAACATACTGATATACACAATACGAGAAATATTGGTCATATTTACACATAAACATTTATCCCCCTAAAAGCATATCTACAATTCTGGCCCTCATCATGAGATATAAATATGAGAGATTACTGCCTAAAGTCATGAATGTGGTTCATGTCATGTGTTGTTAAAAGTGGCCTGATGACGTTTCTGGAGTGCATGCCAAACTCATGACGTCCAAATGCAAAACCAGCTCACTGACACTTACAGTAAAATAAATTGTCCCAAGTGTTGATGCAGCTGGGTTAGTAGGAACATGATAAGGACACGGCACTGCCTGGCAATACTTCTCTGGCTGTGTAGCTCCACATGCAGCGACAGCGAGTGACAAACCTGAGCTCTCAAGAGCCCCAGCAGCTAATGAGGAGGCTGGTGCAGGAAAACACTGACGCCTGCTCTGATGGGGAATATACATAATGTATGTCATTAGTGGAGCACAGAGCCTTCATGTGATAACACACTTCAGCAAGGTCTCCAACATCAGGCCAGCTGTCATAAAGAGGAGTCCAGACAGACCCAAAACATCTAATCTGTCCTGAATGACTATTTTTTTAACCACCATGCTGTTGACGTTTAGGTAACATGCCTTACATTTCTCAGAGATATGTTACAGCTTGCCTCAGTTAACTCGTAACACTTGTGAACTTAGACTTATCTAGAAAGCAGCATGGAGAGTGCTCATGAGTGTGTTGTCTTACTTTATCTTAATTTTCTATTCTATAGAAACACAAGTCCCTCACAATAAATGTCTACATCTCCAGAGATTTCTGTGTACATTTATCATCATGTCTCTCAGTGCCCTTGTAGAAGACCTAATCTTGTTGCTCTGTTCCTTGGGGTCATATTCCTAAAGAGGAACATCGCACCTCATTAAAACCCAACACTCATCTTTCCTTCCCTGCGACTCCGGCGTGTGAAACTGCAGTCATGTGAGCTGACACTTTGAAAGAGCAAAGCTGATTCTGATATCATCCATCGTGGATATAATTCTGCACCTGTGAGCTTTTCTGGCAGGCTGTGACAACACAAACGCCACTTTCTCTAAAAGTCAGCATGGTTTTTACATCAGGTAGGTAAGATTTTTCACCTTAAAACACCTCAGGAATGTTATCCTGGACTGGGCAAGTGGAGTTCATACTGCCATTAGATTTAAAGTTTGTCATTAATGAAATAAAAAAAAGTGTGTGCATGAAAGTTCCTTGGAAATAGTAGTTGGGCAAGATAATCTTTAAATCAAGGCCAAATTCTTAGCTTTCCTAGCTCTGAAGCTTTGATCTGCTCATGAGTACTGGTTAAAAGTTCTGGGAAAAAATCTAGTTAATTAAATTAATTGATTAGCCGATCAGCAGGAAATGGATCAACAGCTATTTTGACAACTGATTAATCATGAAGTCAAGTAAAAATATGAGGATTTGCTTCTTTGTTTTATATAATTGGAAAATGAACATCTTTGGGTTTTGGCCTGTTTTTCTGACTCAAGAAGTATTTTGAAGAGGTCACCTTCAAACTGATGAGCCCTTTTCATGATTTTCTCACAATTTGTCAACATAGCCACTAATCAATCCAAAAAAGAGCTGTCAGATTAACTGATAATGAAAATGATAATGAATCCCACCCTTTGGGGTGGTAGTAACTCAGTATGTAGAGACTTGGATTGGGAACCAAGGGTGTCCGGGACAAGTCCAGCTCAGACTGTCTTACAGTATGAAGTGTGGACTCTTGAGGTGCCACTTCACCTACTGGGCACTTGAGCAACACACCAAACCCCTGTGCCTGGAGCGCCGACTCTGTGGCAACCCCATCACTCTGACATCTCTAGTTTAGAGTGTAAAAAATGAAAATTACCATGCAGGATTACTAAAGTGCTAAATTTAATATAACCTCTGAGTTCAGATTATTCTCTCATGTGCTTGATTTTGCAAAGTAAATTGGAATTTGCCTCACTCCATATCATCAAGTTTATGAACTCTTCTCATCCCAGAAATATGAAGACAGAATACAGAAACTTTTTCTCATGAGTGGAATTTCAAAGAGTCAGGCTGCCGGGTTATTTTTGCTTCTTGGTATCAGTAGGCTACAGTATGTACAGTAACTCTCCTGATAATTAAATTTCTGATATCAATTCAAATAACAATTGGAAAATTGTATCTGTGATAAAATTAGGCACAGATTCTGTCCCTTTAACCACATAATTTCCTTCCTAACATATATTTTCCATTTCTTCTTAATCTCTATGCCTTAATGGACAAACACACTTGACAAACATGTTCATAAATAGCTCTCTCTGGCTTTATACTCATGTACTGTTATTAATTTTATTCGAAGTTCCCTCACTATTTTGTCTACATGGGTTCCTCATAATAATGTGACATTTACTCGCATTACAGCATGTTAAGCATAATAAAAAAGTGTATATTTCAAATATAAACTTCTCTCAGTTTGTTTCTGCATTCCTTTCTGTGTTTTTCAGTGTGTATATGTGTGTGTGTGTGTGAGTGTGTAAGTGCACCTGCAGGATTTTTTCAGAGTCGAGCTGCCCTACAAATGCTCCCGGCCCTCATGACTGATCAGCGGCTGATGTAGAAACACCAGCACGCAGGTGCACCTGCTCAGGCTGCAAAAATAAGTGGCCCATTTAGTCATGCAAAGATCAATTACTGCAACCAGCACAGAGGCAGCTCTGATCTGCACTGCCTGCATCCCCAACGACACATTTCTGACAGGACCACGACTCTGCTTATTTTTCCTCTCACAAGTGACACGGGTCTGTGATTGTGCTTTCAGTACTTGTGTGAACATCAAGGAGCTGCATGGACCTGTTTATTTCCCAATTTGATTTGGATCACAGTGTTACAAAATCAGGTCCAGAGGCGTGCGACCTACATGCAATTTGTTTGCTCAAACTCAAATTTGTCAGTGTTTCCATGACAATGGATCAATCCTATGCCGTTCACCTGAGTTAAATATAGATTTGGCACCGACATCAGTTTGGCAACACCAGCCACACGATGAAGGTGATGAGGCTGATTGGTATTTGTGGAGGCATGTCAATACAGTCAACTCTTGTGTGTGCTCTAAGTAAAACGTGTAAGAAACAAGCAAAGTTTGGTTGGTGCAGAAACACATGCGTAGACCAGTTATGGACAACACAAACAATGATCCAACATGAAAGCAGTTACAATAGGCATCAATTTTAGATCTAACTCAACAGATCCAAATTATATGTTTAATGACACTGAAGATTTTATCTATCTTGTCATAAATTTCAATTCTCAGTTTATTTTTGTCTTTCAGCAGCGGCCAGTTTGAAGTTGATCTGTTCATGAGAGCAGAACAGACTGAGTGATGTTAAACTTTTCATCCGGATCACAATGCAGAACCAAAACATTGCATGTCATCAAAAAATGGCCCAACGTCACATCTCGCAAAATGACCTTAATGTTATGTGAGGAAAATGTTTAATCAAACTTATTTGATTGAATGCCGATGTCGCCTCACAGTAAAATTCAGCCTCCAGTCCTTTCTGTGTGGATGTTGATTAGGCTGGTCTGGAGCATAACTGGAGCAGGGAGGTTAGTGAACAGCTCCCTAAAAAAACTCATGTGTCTTGTGTGTATGCAGCGTTTCTTTCTGTTGGGTGGGTGCTCAACGCCTCTCTTCCCCACTCAGGTTGCTTTTGTCGGTGTTGGCTGCCAACAGAGACTCTCTACAGTACCTCTGGCGTTCATGTTTGTTCTCTCTCTTCCTTGTGATCACTGCTGTGTTACACAGGCCTGTAGCCATTTTCTTGGATGATTTTGTAGGAGAGTTATATTTATTCCTAAATGTTATTTGAAACAAACTTTTATCCATTGAAGTTGAAAAAACCCTCAATCACGAGGTGACTGCAACCTAATGTGGTAGCAATTTATAATGTGGTAATAAGCCCTCTTGTATGTTTTCACAATACTTACAGGGTGACATCAGTGTGACACGTTCACATTCACCTTAGAATTACTGTGAAAATTCATAAACTGGGATTTTTTTTTACCTGAAAATGTGGTTTCAGGTAATAATAAGCTTGACTCATGGCAATAAGATGTTTTACTTATTATCATACATTTACAGAAATTAAACATGTAAATGTAAAACTACTATAAAAGGCATAAGAAAGGGGAAAATGCTGAATGCGACTGACGCACACACGCACAGCTGTAATGAACACTGTTCCCTCTGACTGATAGGACAAAATGAGCTAAACAAGCTCATAGATTTTACAAATGCATGTACCATTAAGATGATACACAAGAGTTAATGGCAGATAAATGGATCGATTAACTGTGTGATTGATTTTATTCCCAACAGCAATTACAGGCCATGTCGCAGATACTGTATACAGCGATATATAATAGAACAATGAACAGGAACTGCAGAAATACACAGCAGGAGAGCTGGGGGGGCTGAACTAAACAGACGGCTACACAGTTGTATAATTGGAGTACCTGCCATGCTCCTGATCCTGAGTGTCCTGCCAGAACGGCTCATGTCTGATTGAGCTTTGAGTAAACATCCTGTGTTCTGACTAGTGTCTTCTGTACCTCACAGGGAGAACCACAACATGACATAACACTTGAAATGAATCGGGAGAGTGTGTGCTGAATATATGAAAGGTGGTCAAAGTGTGATCAAATACTGCAGCCCGTGCTCCGAGTGTGGTCGAGCCTGGCCCACTTTGTCATGCCGCAGTGAGGCGGCCTTTAAATAACTCGCTGGGTCCGAGGTATCGGCTGGGCTCTCTCTGTCCCTATAGCACACTTCACATCCCCATCTGGTCTGCCATCTCCTGACTGAACCCATGACCCATTTACATACAGGCCTGACACCACAGTAACAGTAACATAGTGCTGATGTGAAGCTACAAAACACACACACACACACACCCACACGCAGGAGCATGCACACACACAAAGTATGTTTTATTTTAAGCTTTGAAATGGGCTATATTAAAAGGATTATCATTGAATTACAGTTAAAACCTACCAAGTGTTACATTCAGTACATTTTCTGCCGAAGGTTTTTCTCTGAGTTACTCCTGATATAAAAAAAATAGTACTTAAATGGTCATTTCTAACAAATATGACTACTATGTCGACTGTGAGTGTGAAAAATCTGTAATCCCGTGTTTCTTCCTACAAAACAGAATCTGCTCAATTCCTCACAAATATTCACATCCTTATGGTCACCTTAACATATCATAACTTACATACATTATCTTTTGGGGTACTGAGTACATTTATTTTGGATAAATGTGTAAGTTTGTCCCTCTGAAATGATATGAGGATACACCAGTCTCCCTGCTTTAGTGGACACAGATCCAACAGCACCAACACTCACCAAGGTCAAATATTTTTTCCTATTATAATCAGAAAACTGATACTCAGACTACCGCGGCTTAGCTTCCTTGGAGGCCGTCATTTTCCAGTGTCACACACACCTTCCACCCATCTCTCCGCTCTTTGAAGGCCTCTAGTGAATCTGGGTCAAGCCAGTACTGGAACGATCCTGTTTCTGTCCTGTGAAACTCACAAAACAATTACAAACTCCTGGGCAGTTCAGTTCAGTTGTGGTTGCACATAACTACTGACTGCCAATGTATGTTCATTTGCTCTATACTTTGGTCCAGAGAGGAATATCCCTCCCTTTACTGTTTACATGTTTTTAAGTTGTGCTAGCAGAATGGACTTGGGAATATCAATGTCTGACTGTCAGCCCACCACTGAATTTTGTACAGACATTCATGTTGCCCAGAGATTGTATTTCAACAACTATTTATGGATTGCCATGAAATTGGGTACAAATATTCATGGTGTCAAGCAGATGAGCCATAATGACACAATCCTCTGACCTTTCCTCGAGCACCACCAGCAGGTCAATGTATTCATTTGTTCTGTGAAATATGTCACTTCACTTAAATTACTCTTTCTTGATTCCCATACAGGGATATTAGTTCTTTGCATTCAACCCATTCAAAGTATTAGGAGCAATGGACGGCCACAATATACTCCTAAATCCACACAGAGGATATTCTTGAGGTGAGATGACAGTGCTAACCACCGAGTCGCTGTGCTGCCTCAACATCAAGTAGACAGATTGGCACAAAATTTGGTACACTGACAGTCATGGTTCTCAGATGATGCAGCCTCATGACTTTGGTGATCCTGACATTTGAACTAGTCAAAAATTCAGTTTCAGTACGTGACCAAATACCTGCAAAGCTGTTCCCACTCCCAAGACATTCCCATCAGCCTTAGCTGTGCTTTGAGTTTAGTTTAGCTAAGTAGCAAATAACAGAGAGGCAAAGCATGATAATGTGCAGTTAAGAAACATGGCAAATATTGCACCTGTTTAACATCAGCATGTTAGTATTGCCACTGTGAGCATGTTAGCAGGCTAACATTTGCTTTTAGCTCAAAGCATCAATATGCCTAAGCACGCAGATCATTTAGCATAATCTAGGGTACAACTGCTTATTGGCTCTGTGATATACAAGACATTCACTGATGTCCTCCTTCATCCAAGCATGCACACACACATAAGACAAATGAGTGATGTTCAGCAAGAAACTGCCTACATGAGCTTTTCAAGTCCAGCGTGTTCAACATGAGCTGCCTTGCTTTGAATGAGTCAAAATGGAGACCACACCACCCACTCTGTGATCTATTTGGTTTTAGTTAAAATAAAGACAACATTACAGAGTATGGTCACGTATTAGAAGCGTGAATTCCTTAGTTATTCCTTGGTTATTGCAATTGATAGATTTTATATCTGGACCAATAATGTACCCATTACTGCACCCATGTCTTTTAATTTAATTTAATCAAGTCTAGATAAATCAGTGGAACAAATACACTGTATGTGTTTAGGTGGTCTCTCTAGTACGCATCAATCCTAAATTAACCAACTGGTTGTTTCAACTCTGAGCATTGCTGACCAGCACTGGTGCAACACTTGGTAGGGGAAGAGCACGTAGTCTCCAAATGCCAAATATCTACAGTGACACCGTGAAAGGGAGGGGGAGGACGAGAGCTGAGCAGTGAGCAATAGTTCACTGGATGTGGGATACAGAGTGGGATCTGCAGCAGAGCAAGATCAGATAGCAGATATACCAAGAAAGTGTGAGACTGTCGACTGCCCATGACTCTAAAATAAGCTGTGAGGAATTGATTTTTTGATTGGGTTAGACCTTACAGGCCATGTGAGCCCTACAGACATTTAATTTGACTGTGATCAAGTCGTTGTGCTATTTTCAGGTTCAAAATTATGACTTCAGCGCTCCACTAAAGTCGTTTTCTAATTTCTTGTCTGTTCCTGATCGACGGGATATCAATCGAGCTGTAACTTTGGAGGACTTGACAGTAGGAGTGATTGTAATGGTCTCCTCACTGAGGGGAGGAAGAGACGCATTGAAAATAGGGGGCATAGACATGATGGTGCTCTGTGGCCATTTACTTTTCTGCCTCAGGAGGATAGAGTGGTTCTACCCATAACAGAAGAGAAGAGTTGAAGGAAGCCCGAGGACAAACATGCAGCAGTTTGGTTGAAAGACTGGGAGATCTGGAAGCGAAGGAAAGTTGGAAATCAACATTTATTGGGACCACTTGTACACAAGGTAAGCTGCTTGTGATTTTAGACAGTAAAATATATAAATAGGCTATAATATTGTAGCCAACACCCTTGCAAAGATTACCTAACCTGTGGACTGTCTCTCATTGTTCAGTTTGAATACATTTTCAGTGAGAACCGGTTCGATTGTGAGCAATGTCAGCAGTGAAATAGACTAATCTCTGCTCTCTGCTCTGCACTACGATCACAGCACAGCAGGCAGAGAGTGGCTCCTGTGAGAGCTGAGGAGCAGTCGCACAGAATATTAGATATTAATATCCTTTGGACACTCAACATCCTGCTTCCTAGCAACTAGAGCATTGAGAAAGAGCAACTGCTGTGTAAAACACACCCATACACAAACACTCTTCATAGATAAAAAATGTGCAATTTGTTGTTTTTGTCATTCTGGATTAGAGGGTTAGAAACACACTTCAATTTGAATCTGTACACAAAGTGTATATTAAATTCATCATCTGCTTTTTGATGAGCTGCTGTTACTTACCTGTTTTGTTGTATATACAGGCTGTTAATGTTGACCAGTCCATAGCTATAGAGTATCCATGGAGGGGACACCTGCACAGCAGCCTTTGTGACCCCATTTGGAAGTTTTATTAAAAATGAAACCATGTTTTCTGTGCTGACTGCACGCAACCAATCTTGTGATCATGCAGAGTTCTCAGATATTCTAAAAGACTAACAATATAATCAAAATCAACATGATAATAATTATCTAAATGACAACAGTGAACATTTCACAAACAGTTGCTGACCAACACGTCACCTTGTGTTGATCTGTAGTTGAAGGTCTTCCCTCTGGGGTCCCTTGAGTCTGCAGTGTGATGGTGTGGCAGCGTCTTATTTCATGACTTGAAATGCGGGCGGTTCCATCAAATGGAAATTAGATTTTCAGCCATGCTGATGGCATGGCTCTAGGGATGACTGTCCGTACACCTGTTGGTCCACCACTTTGGCCCAGACGGAAATATCTCAGCTACCAAATGGATTGGCATACATTTTTGTACAGACATTTGTGGTTCCCTGAGGATGACTCCTAATGATTTTGGTGATTCCTGACTTTTCCTCTAGTGTCAGCATGAGGTTTAAATGTGTGCTTTTCAGTGAGAAAGGTTGAACTCACAAGCTGAGTGATTGCAGTGCTTTCTGAGGGGAATATGGATTTGTATACTCAACTTCCTCTAGCACTGTCTAGTTACTTTACATGGAGGGAAGTTGTGAAGATGAATTTTTTAAAGACTCTTTTATCCATGAAGGCACGTCAAAAACATAGAAGAGGCACTTCATGAAACTTTAAAACACATTGTTGACAAAGTTAACATATTAACAACTTTGCAACAGCTTTTATTTCTATCACCAGCACAAGCTGCATGTGCTAAAGGCTGAAATTGGGACTGACCAGGATAAAGTCCCCCTTTCTTTAAAAATATTTTTTCCATTAATGGGCCTGTAGTGATCCCATCGATTCTTACCATCAAACCATTTGTCTCTGAAGCTGTCTCTTCTCTGATACTTCTGCCCTGTCTTTTTCAGCCCATATTATTTTCCAGTTCAGCCTCACAGGGGAATCACACAGCCTCATCACAGTACTCCAGTGACTCTAATAGCTGTGCCAGCTGGAGGAAACAGAAGATACGTCACATAAAATGGC
The DNA here is from genome assembly GCF_051107435.1 of Chaetodon auriga. Lineage (NCBI taxonomy): Eukaryota > Metazoa > Chordata > Actinopteri > Chaetodontiformes > Chaetodontidae > Chaetodon > Chaetodon auriga. Next base: position 14,148,683 of record NC_135089.1, on the reverse strand, counting down.
AGGGCATTGGATTAGCTGGCTATTTCTGTACCTTGTTGATCAGAGAAACATGTATTGTATATACCAGAATAATTTCCAACAGAGCAGAGGAGAAATAGTGGTGGGACAGAAAATCAAATGTAGGCTATGAAAGTATATACCACAAATGAAATGTAGTAGGTTTGCTGCTGTCCTTTCAGCAAGGGTAAATATCTTACCCTGAAACCAAGTTTTCAACATAGAAGGCAGTTTGAAAATCACGTCCATGTTTGCCCTAAATTATGCCCTACAAACCAAAAAGCTTCAAAACACAGATTATTGTGAATTACATTCAACAATGACATGTCGAGAGGAGAAATAATCAAAAGAGTGTTAACTAAATCAACAGTGGAAAATTATTAAATGAAAAATATAATCTTAAATCAATCATACATCAATGTGCGATGCTTCTGCTGAGGCCAGAAGTAGCAACAAGTTGTTAATGTACTATCACAAATATATCACACTACTGTTTGGTTGTTGTTAGTCAATTAATTCATATTCCACTTTTCAGGTGATGTCAAATCGCTTTACAAAAACTGCACTGTGGACAGATAATAGATAATGTTGTATACTAATATCTTCCCTGTCTTTCCTTTACAGGAAACCAGTTTAGTGCCTCACCTTTCAATTCCAGTTGACACTGAGTTTTGGACGGAGCTGTGCACTTCCTGCGAGTCTGGTCAGTTTTGTATGAACCGGCCTGATAGCGTGAAGCCACGTGGCTGTGCCCCACGGAGGCATGAGTTTTGGAAGGGCCCACCACCACAGCTTTGTGTCTTGTGAAGAAGAAGGCCTGAGATTGAGTACCATGCCTGCTGTGGGCAGCTTCGGCAATGGCAAGATTCACACGAGACGCAAATACCACAGCCGGTTCGTCAGCAAGGCTGGCCAATGCAACATCCATTTCTCAAACATGGATGAGAAGTCACAGCGGTACATGTCTGACATATTTACAACTTGTGTGGACATCCGCTGGCGATACATGTTCCTGCTGTTCAGCCTGGTGTTTGTGGTGTCCTGGCTATCATTCGGCCTGGCATTCTGGGTAATTGGCCTCCTACACGGTGACATGGACCATCCTGCAGGGGACGACAGTTTTGTTCCTTGTGTCACGCAGGTCAACACCTTTGTTGCTGCTTTCCTGTTCTCTATTGAGACCCAGACAACCATTGGGTATGGAGCTCGTTGTGTGACTGAGGAATGCCCAGCTGCTGTTTTCATGGTGGTGTTTCAGTCCATCATGGGCTGCATCATCGATGCCTTCATGATCGGTGCCATCATGGCTAAGATGGCACGACCCAAAAAGCGTGCAGAGACTCTACTGTTCAGCCACAATGCAGTCATTGCTCTGCGTGATGGAAAACTGTGCCTCATGTTCAGGGTTGCCAATCTGAGGAAGAGCCACATTGTGGAAGCTCATGTGAGAGCTCAGCTCGTCAAGCCCCGCTACACAGAGGAAGGTGAATATATCCCCCTGGATCAGATTGACATGAACGTAGGCTATGACAAAGGCACAGACCGCCTGTTTCTCGTTGCACCCCTCACTGTCATACATGAAATTGATGAAGAAAGTCCACTGTTTGGCATCAGTAAACAAGATCTCGAAACATCTGACTTTGAGATAGTAATTATCCTGGAAGGGTTGGTGGAGGCCACAGCTATGACAACGCAAGCTCGTAGCTCTTACCTACCCTCAGAGATCCTGTGGGGTCACCGCTTTGAGCCCGTCATCTTTGAGGAGAAGAACCAGTACAGGATAGATTATGCCTATTTTCACAAAACATTCGAAGTACCATCCACCCCCAGATGCAGTGCCAAGGACATGGAGGAGAGAAAATTCCCAACATCTGGAGCCAACTCCTTCTGTTATGAGAATGAGCTGGCCTTCATCAGCAGGGATGAGGAGGAAGAAGAGGGAGATGAGGAGAAAGACAGGAAGTATTCATTAGAGCTAATGACTGAGCAGGCCACTCCTGGATGTGATCAAATGTCCTCCCGTAGAGAATCAGAGATGTAACCCGTGGGTTGTTTTGTTTTGTTTTGGGGATGCAGAGCAATTCCACCGTCACACAAAGAGCCCTATGACTGTCATTCTACTGACATGAGGATACCACTAACAGCTGCAGGTGGGGAGAAACATTTCTAATCTCTATCATACAAACAAGGATGAAACTCATATCTCACATTTCTCATCGGATTAACTTTTTTGCTTCCCTGGGATGGTTATTGAGCTTTATCAAATGCAAACAAAACTTTCAATCTGCAGGTGGTCCTAGTAATAAAGTGCATGACCATAGCATAGTTTTGTATGAATATTTTGAGAAATGTTTTAATAGTGTAGGTCTATCTGTAGATGCTGTTCACAGACCTCAAATATGCGATTTACATCTGAGCGTGGAGTGAAATTGTCACTTTGCAGATGAGGTTTAGAAAACGAAAATGTGGGCATATTTCTCCAGACTCATTTGGTAAAAACAGAAGTGTAGATCAACAGTGGATTTTCATCTTAATAGTATAACAATATGTGAACAAAAAGACTCTAAATATTCTACATTGTATAATGCAAGTGGGTGACTTTATTAGTTGACATATGCACGACTGAGATACATACGCTGTATGGACTGCATGTGACTATGGGAGACACATGACAAGGTAGAGTTATAAACATTTCTATCACGAAGAGGGAAAATAAAGTTGATGGTGCATCATGCACTGATCAGCCACTACATTAAAACGACTGACAGGTGAAATGAATAACATTGATCATCTTTTTACAAGGCAAAGATCTGATGGGAAACCTTGGGTCCTGGTTTTCAGTGGATCTTACTGTGACACGTACCCCCTACCTAAACGTTGTTGCACACAAAGTACGCACCTCCTGGCTACAGTATTCCCTGATGGCAGTGATTTAAGGCACATAACAAAGGGTTGGAGGCCCCACCTTGCAACTTACAGGATTTTAAGGATCTGCTGCTAATGTTTTAGTGTCAGATAACGCACCTTCAGAGGTTTTGTGCCTATGCATCGATGGACCGTCACTTGTTTTGGCAGCACAAGGGGGACCTACACAATTATTAATTTTTAGTTTTTGTTTTTTTTTCTTCAGTTTGTTAGTCTGTGAGGGAAAAGTACAGACAGTTGCAGAAGTAGTCTCAAATGTACTGTACATGTGTATATAGCCAAAGCTAATTTCCAACACTAGTCCCTTAATGGACAGAGATTTTTAATGTTGTGGCTGAATAGTGTGTGTCATTTGTGCATATTAACAGTGAGCACTATTCTTCTGTGTCTTACCATTTCAGCCAGTGAAACAGGAAACATTTGACATGTCATTTACTTCTCAACAGGCAATTTTTGTCTTTCCACTTGCTTGTTTTGATGCCTGTTTTCAATTTGTGCATTGAAAAAGCTGGATGGAAATGAAAACCCTTAGCTGGAGAATTAGTGCCACCAACAGTTAATCTCGAGGCGTTTAACTTCTAATATTAGCATAGCAGTGGTGGATGGATATATATATATATATACATATAAATAATTTTGCACTACATTTGATTGAAACCTGGTAAATGTGGTTTTGAGAGAGCACTGTAGCTTTGCTAAGCCCCACTCCTCTTGGTTACTTTTGCTATGCCTGTCAAACTTTTTGTTTTCCCATGGCACATATGGCAAATAGTAAGCCTCCTCAACAGTCGATGATCCATGAAAAAAACTTACAAATAAAGAAAGAGCAGTACAAAGACAGATTAGCTGGTTTGCTTATCTCATACTACAGGCAAGACGGAGGTTAGATGTATGCTTTATTTTTCTTGGAAATTGTACTGTATGTTCCACTAATGTTACAAGAGAAATGGCTTTTAGGATCAGAACTAACAATGCTATCTCAACAATATCTAGGTTGCTGGGGTGTAAACTAACCCAAATCCAATTAACAGCAGGAAAGAGCTGATAATATTAGCCAACAGTCTGATATATGGTAGCATCCAGGACCAGTTTCCACACAGTGGGGAAGTTTTACACAGTGGATGTGCTTTAGTTGTGAACAAGGCTTTCACGTAACTACAGCATAATGTGTAAGCGCACACAAATAATGTAGTTTGAAATGCTTCTGGAGTTGGAAGTAACACTGGGTTAGGTTACATACTGTAGGTAATGCCAACGGCCATGCTTATGTTTGCAGCTGACTTAGACAAACACACTGGTTATCCATTCCTTACACTCTTGCGCTTGCATTTTTAGTTTTGGAGAGGCTAAAAAACCCCACCACCCTTCACAGTTTTTAAATGTAGAACGTTTGAACAAATCAAAAGCTTGACATGCCTACTGTGCCTAATTATGGGTGCTAAGCTTTGATTGCACAGGCAAAGGGTTTAGTTAGTGGTCAATGGAAATTAATTTCTCAATTCTACTCAGATGCTATGTGTTATAAATGGGAATAAAATCCAGCTCTACACTAACTCTATATTTTGCGTATGACACATTTTCTCTCTATAAATGCTTAGAAATATATAAATTGCTGATGCAGGTCAAAAAAGCCATCATCATGACCTGTGTGGATATAAAAATTACAAAATTAGAAATCACCGACACAAATAACAAGTCCAGCCCTTTATATAACCTCATGATATAAGGACATCAAAAACAGGAGAATTTAACTGTATCCCCTCACATATTGGTTATCAAAGACTTGACACAATTTTGGTGGCCCCCCCAGGCAATAAAGAAGTCTAATTAAAGTGATGTGTCACATGTATGACCCATGGGAGACAGAGTGGAGTAATACTGCAACACATCTGTGCTCTATATTAAGTTTAAATGCTAAATCCAAAAAACCAATACTGACCAAAGGGAAGCTCTGGCACACAACATAAAGTATAGCACTGAATATCTCTTCAAGTACTTGGATGTCAATATAAAGCCAACATATGACTCTTGAATGTTTTAGATGTTCATGGGACACAATTCAGACATTCATATGTTCTGTAATAACTCATGCAAAACACATTTTTTTGTGAAGGTAAACAGCTCTAACTCATTATAGAGTCATTATAGTTTCATAAAAATTTCATAATACATTATGTCACATGAGATAATACATTTTAGCTCATGATTCAAAAACCATGTAACAGATGGTGAAAGATGAATTTGAAGAAGTGAGAAATCAGATTGAAGATTATGTCACAATGATAAAAATAATGTGCGTGTGTGCGTGTGTGTGTATGTTGTGGCAGATCTCTCACACACGCACAGCTACAAGCAAGTAACAAATCAATTCACTTTGTAAAATCACCAATGTCCAAAGAAACCTTTGATAGACGCACTTTATATATTAATTTGGTTCTTCTATTGAATTCGTTGATGTCATACAACAGTGTATGTTGTCTTTCTATGTTCTTGGCCAGTGTCATTATTCCTTTCTTTTATTATTAATAGGACACCTAATAAAGATATTAGGTCAGCCTGCAGTTTCACATGTCCCAGGTGAGATGAATTAGTTTTCCCTCCACATTTCTCAAACTAAAAAACTCCATGTGAGGTAACTTACATACCTGACTGCCATTTCAGCAAATTCCAACACATTTGTATTAATATCTTGCTGACTTGTGCTGAAAGTATCACAATAGGCTTGCTCTAGAAAACAAAACAAATGGTGGTTCCGCTGCCATTTGCACCAAGAGCAGGGGGAAGGTCTTCCTGCATGTAAAGTAAGAGGCAAGAACTCTAATTTGTACATTTGTCGGGCCGTTGTTGTAAATAAATGTATTTATTTTTTGGGTTTTATGATCTTTCAGGCTGAGTTAAAGTATTAATACACTATTTAAAAAATAAATCAGTGTTAATATAATATGTTTCTTTAGAAAAGAAAGAAAACTGGAAATACTCCCTTTGCTTTATGGATTGAAATAATGTCTGCTGACCTCTTCTTGTCTTCCACTGAATGCATTTGAAGGGAACTTCACTCTGAGCTGCACCTTGTTTTCTCCTCAGAGGGTTTTAGTTTGTTGTGTGAGACAACAATTTAAAATTGACAGACAAATAAAGGAATTCTCCTGTTGATTACCACAATAAAATATGTCTCACAAAGCCAACAGTTTTCCTTTTCCTTCATGGCAGACAGACACTGAATACAGGGATGATTTTTACAGGAAGCGTCTACTGAATGATTTGTTGTAGAGTTCTAATAAATAAGAGCAGCGGGGAGAGAAAAGTGGGAGTGAGCTGTTTGACAAACACAGAGGAATGGACTGTAATTTATGGCTGTGATTTGGTGGGATGGTATCTGGTTGGGGTCAGAGGTTTCTGCTTTCACTCTTATGCAATCAATTAGGCATGTCTTTGCATATTCACAGACAAGACTTGGCAGTCCTGCTTGATTTCACTGCCCTGTAACCTTGAACACTGGAAAAGAGATCACATGCACACGAGCACACACACACAGACACACACAAAAACTTGACTTAGAATAGCTTTAGTTAAATTGTCCAAAACCAGTGTGGGCTTCTGTGACATGACTCCATATCACCTGACAATTTTTATTTATTCAAAGTTGTACACATAATCAATAAGTGAAATACTTGAAAACAATTACTGATAAAATATGAATGGTTTCAGTATTTTCACAACATGTAATCAAAGTTTTGACTGTTGAGAAAATACTTAAAATTCCTAAGTAGAATATTGAGTCTATGCGTTGGTGGTATGTGTATTCAAGAATAATATTACCCAGAACTGGTTTTATTCAATTACCATTTGATATGACCTCTCAGCTAAAGAGCTAAAGAGTGGGTGTGTGAGACAATAAAATGTTATCCTGGCGTCAACAATTCCTACCACAGTGACATCTAAACAAATCAACTGTTCTACCCTTTCATGCATTTAACTTTCAGGAAGTTGCTTTAGTGCCAAATGAATGTTTAATTTCCTGCTTTAAGAGTGCCGTATCCTCTGAGAGGTGGTGTGTGATGGAAGGAGCGCTGAGAATAACTGGGATGCCTCTCACCCACTCGGCAGTGTTGGAGGATGAGAAGCCGTGGAGGGTCAGTCTTCCAACATGCAGAGTGGGCTGTTGAAAGGCAAATTCGGACTTAATTGCAGCAGCTCTATTCTTCGCTGGTTTCCCTCAGCTGCCAGAAGGAGGTGGAGGGTGGGAAAAAAAAGCAACATGATGCAACAGCTGCACTTCCTTTCCTACAGCCATAACTCCAGACACTTTAGACCTGAATCATATTGTGCCTGCATATTCTATGAATGATCAGTTCTGACCAAGAACAGATCCACTCTTTATGCTACTGTTGGAAAACGTTGCATAATTCTGAAGTTTAAATATTTTAGGAAAGAACGTATGAGTTTTAATATACCTTGACTATTGTTTAACACAGACTGCATGCTCTTCTGTGGTTAATTACTGTCATGGATATGCCCATCGCATGCCTCTATGTAGAAAAAGATAATATTTGGCTTGATGTATTTCTTATGGGAGTGTAACCACCCATCCCGGCTCCGATGTGCAGAGATTTGGGTCAGAGTCAGTCATCGCTGTTGGGAAATGGGCGTCCATGTTGACTATTGGCTGGAAAAAAGAATTAAATCTTGTCGGCCTTGGCCTGGGGACATGACACCTAATCAGGACAGAACAAGTCAAGGAAACCACTCATCGCATCTCCTTGATATTATGTTGCAGCTTCCCTTTCCATTCACAGAATACTCAGATAGCTGAGGCAGAGTCATGTTATTGAGGAGTGCGAGGAGGTTAAAGGTTAGAGGAGTGAACTTGTGACTGGTGGATTGCTGGATGGAAAAACCTCGCCCTGACTGGGACAATCTGATAGAGGAAACTGGTTTTAACATCAGGGTGGATTAGACTGTGATTTATACTTTGAAGCTGCACAAAGACGACCGTGTGAATTTTCATTACTATCAAAAAAAGAAGAAAAATCACTGCAATCAATGTAAAAACAGACATATGTGTCTTTTTTTCCCACACATAACGGTTATATTTAGCATGAAATGTCCTGTTTGTTTACTTTAACCATATTATTTAAGCAGTACATCAAATATAATATAGTGCATGATATGAATAACAGAAACACTATAATGTAGTTGTGAGATGTTAGGAGGATATTTCTAAATGTTTTTAAGTGAGTAACTGGTGTATAAAAAGTTGATGAAAGGGTAATAACACAGTAAAACAGCTGTAATCACATTTAATGCTATATGAATACACACATTAATAAATCCTTACAGTGTGTTACAAAGCATGTTTAATAACTGTTTATACACAAACCACTCATTGGCATATTATTACTCAGGTGAATTAAATAAATAATTCAAATTTTATATTTATACAAAATGTATATCTTATATCACTGCTGCTGTGCTGCACTATATTCTGTTGTGGGGAAAAAATAATTACATTTACTCAAATATTGTAATTAAATACCATTTTCTTTTTTATTGTTTTTTTTTGTTATTTTTTTTATTAATTTTATTGGTTATAGTTATACACTTTTACTTTAGTTGAATTTTGAATGACGGCCTTTTCTCATAGATGAGTGCTTTTATAATTTCATTTTCACTTAAATGAAAGATCTTAATACTTAATCACTGATCATCTCTTAGCGATGCCTCACAGGAGGAGTTATAGCTGTTGACAAATTTAACTTAAAATGTGCTTGCAAATACATTATAGTGTGTTATAAACCATTAATTGGTCAAGTCGGTTGTCACTCATGTATCTCGCCCCTCTGACACGTCTACACGCTGAGGTTGTTGTCAACATGAACAGAACTCAAATGTCCCTCGAAGCCCATTGCCATGACGTGATTCAGCAAACATCAGTCACAGGTTAAGCTGGTTTGAATGACATTTAGTGTATCAGACCTCTTTAGAGACAGTTAAAGCCAGTATCACTGACCATCAGTACATATGAGAGTTCACTGATCATGTATCTCTTTAAGTTATTTTGCTCATGGAGACATTCATCCTCCAGCTGAGCACATCACTCAGCAGTAGTTGCTGCTCCTGCCTCCTGCAGACGTACAGTATTTGATTACAGCAACAGGCTGATTAGATTACAGGAGGCACTCACTCAAATACCGACAGCAAACACAGAGCAACTGGGGAACTTCCTATTGGGGATGAAAAAGCAGAGACCACCAACTATTCAGAGCACACAAACACCAACAGGTTCAGCCTGGCGCTGAAAGACGCTCTACGTTCAAAAACTATCAAGACTTATCCAAAACTCCCCCGGTACAATCTCGCTCTCAATCTCTACTACCAACCATCCACTCCTGCTCTCACTTTCTCTGTCAGGCTGATGCTATTTGTCTCCATCTAAAAGAGATGCTGTGTTTGCTCTGAATGCTCTGAATACAGTGGATTTGTGGCTCCTGAGTGAAATGTTTGAATTCTTGTCAGATTACTTCATGTCCTCAGATTATTTTCCAGTAATGTCTTTAAGGGCCAAATCCATAAATTATGGGACCACATAATTTTAAGGTATATTCACACACCTAGTTAGGAGTTTTGGGAATTTGGGAAATGAGCATTTTGTGTTTCTCAGATTATTTCTGGAAATTACCATATATATCAAAAAACCTGTGAAGCTGGTTTCCTGATTTGGTTGGTATATATTCAGATTTTCAGTTAATTGTAACCTTTTATCAAATATGTTGCTATATTTGCTGGATGACAGAGTTGATTATCCTAAATTTATCACCCACAAACAGTAGAATGAGCACATGAGTTTTATTGAACTCATTTTCACAAAAGCTCCAAAACACATTGCTGATGTAGCTGACTGTTTTCTATAATTAATAATGAGATCAGGACTATTTCATTGGACTGACTAATAGGCTGTTGGGGCACCTCTTTGCTGCCCTCATGTGGCCTAATGATCTTCTAACATGCAACATGCGACTCTCCCTTACAGCCACATCTTTAACAGATCTCTGGATTAAGATGAATGTGTGTTTATTTTTTGAAAATCATCTGGCTAGCAATAGCCAATACCACAAAACAAAGGACGGCTTTTTTTATATTAAATACATTTTATTACATAAGTGACATAATTTTGACAGTCTGGCCTGTTAACACAAAGACAGTGCTAAACGTGACAGATATTTTGGTTGGGTGGAACAGCACAACAGAGCCATGCATTCCTTTAAGTCCTCTACTCTTTGAGGTTTATGCATGGGTTTATGCACTGAAAGTTTATTTCTATTATCATTTGATTTGACCAGGCACAGACACCCACTCATCCTCCCCCCCGAACCCCCCCCCCCCCCCCCCCCAGCCCTCTCTGCAGTTTCCATTCAGCCCCAGTTAGTCTGGTCTTCATCTGTAAACGTCAGGATGTCTGTCACCAGTCCAGTGCCGATGGTTCTGTTTCCGTCTCTCAGAGTGAACCTCTGGCCTTTTTCGAGAACCATTGGCTGGCGGAGCGTCAGCGTCAAGGAGGTGTCCTCTCCTGGCATCACCATTTCCTGAAAGACAACAGACAGGAGAGTGATGAATGTCCCTTAAAATTCTCTTGTTGTGTTTACAATTGTAAAAGCGGAAACGTACAATTGTTTATGTTGGGAGACTTCAATTTTGTTTTTGTAAACTGGTGTATGCCAAAACCATATCCTCACTGGGACAAACCCATATTGAGTGATGAGAAAAATGCTGTAATAAAACACAGTCCTGCATTAAATACTACCTCTGTGAAACTTAACATTATAACATTCTCATCCAAAAATGCAGCATTACGTCAAAAGCCAAACAAGAATCGCTGCCTCAGGGGTTTATGCCTCCACCAACCAGTCCAGCTGCAGTTTTCAAAAAAACTGGAATTGTCATTATACTAGCATGTACGATTCCAGTGAATAATTTCCAGTGAGAGACATGCTGTCTTTACTTTGAGACTATTTTTACAGAGGAGTACAGAGGACTAACAGAGAGCTTCATCACATGGTGCAACAACAATCACCTGAAGCTCAATATTAGCAGAACCAATGAGCTTGTGGTGGACAACAATGCTTCAAATATGGATGCTGCTGCAAAGAAGCTACAAGTTGTAAAACGGCAGCACAGAAGATCTATACAATCCACACAGTTTCAAGGTGGACACCCAAGATTAGTGTCACCAATTCAGTATCTGACCAAATGTGAAATATGGTCACAATCTGCCTTCTGTTCCTGAGTTAAGGTGTTGAATAAAGGTTAGAAAAGTGTTTCTGCAGAACATTATGATGTCACAGTGAAGCTGACCTTAGGGATATGAAAGGTCATGTTGTCACCAATGTATCCTATGAGACCTTTGTATGAAATGTTGTCTTAATTAGCAAATTAATTATTGCGTTAGGGTCAAAAATGTGTTTTGTGCAGTCACAGTGTCCTTGACCGTAGACCACCAAGATTGAATAGTTTGTGCCAAGAAGAAATGAAGAAATGCCTTCCAGGCATTCATGAGATTTTGCCTTCCCTTGAATGGGATGTACATACAAACATAGATGGACAGACAGACAAGTTGAAAACATAATGCTTCTGGCCGCGGCTGTCAGCACAGAGCATTAAAACATCACAACAAAAATCTCTATTAAAGAAAGACAATGACTCATCGGAAGCTATCATACTGCTTTCACAGACCTGACACATCATGAAGTTGCTTAAAGTAAATCTAGCTACATGCACTAGCTGGTTGAACTTTTGGGGAATGGGATTCAAACATGCATTTACTGACAGACACACATGCATGTGCGCACACACGCACAAGCACGCGCACACACACACACACACACACCTTGTCCTCGGGCAGAGTGACTCTGCAGGCCATGTCCCAGGTCAGAGAGAACATGACGGGCATGAAGTTGGAGACAAAAGGTTTGTGTCTGCCTCCCTCCTCCTTACTCAGAATATACACCTGTCATACAGAAAGCACACACACACATTAGTGCATCATTTTCTGGGTAACAGTGGGTTCTGTATTTCATTTTATAACAGAAATTGGTTTGTCAGCAGATAAACACTCTTTAACTGAGTGAATGCCCTCAGAGTCATTACTGTGGCATCTGGCTGATCTCCCAGTTTGCCTTTAAAACTGCTCTTTGACCATTACAATTGCTGGATTATATACAGTCATGTAACAGATTCAAATTTTGATTCATTGATTGTGCAAAACTATTACTAATTAATCAACACAGCAAATCTGTGCTCTCAGACCTGGGCTTTGACTTTCTGGTGAGGCTTTATGGATCCTGGTTTGCACATCACCATCCCTCTCCTCACTTCCTCTCTCTTTAGTCCTCGGATCAGAGCGCCCATGTTATCTCCTGCCTCTGCCCGATCCAGAGACTTGTGGAACATCTCGATACCTGAACCCAACAGGACGGACAGCAGGGTGAATTTCCTGAGTATACACCAATACTCATACAAGTTCAAATACTTCTGGACACACCTTTATCGGACTTGCCCTCAGCAGTAGCTTTAGATCAGATACTCATCATTAAAGCACACAAAGTGCTCTCATTTGCATACTCATTAAAGCATTCAGTGATCCTCTGTACCCAGTGTGGAGCTGCTGCATTTGCAAAATTTCTCCACTCATTTACTAAGGTTGTCTTTAACTTTGTCACTCATCTGGATATTTGTCATGTTTTGGGTCATGTGCTTTTTAAACAGTACAGGAGCTCCTCTGCTGAGTTTCTGTTGCTTTTTCTTTCACTCACCTGTAACCACTGACTTGAAGGCACGATTATGGCCCACAAACTCACTGTCATCTCCTTTCTTGATGACACCCCTCTCCAAAGTGCCCGACACCACCGTACCCCTGCCTGAAAGATACAACTGATAAACCTCAAATTTCCTGAGATACAGCATTTTTCTAGAGGTGCAAATCGGTGATAAAATAGAGCTGGAACAATTAATCGAATAGTTGCCAACTATTAAATCAATCTGCAACTATTTTGATAATCAATCAATCGGTTTAAGTAAATTTTTTAAGGAAAAAAAAAGAGTCAGGTTTCTCCATTTCTCTATGACAGCAAACTGAATATCTTTGGGTTTTGGACAAAATAAGGCATTTCAGGACGTCATCTTGGGCTCTGGGAAACAATGATCAATATTTTTGACTCTTTTCTGACATTTTATAGACCAAACAATAGTTAAATGTGTATGCAGGCTGTATTTCTTGCGTTTTGTTTTTTTTTTTTTCTCATACCTGGGATGGAATAAACCCCTTCAATGGGCAGAAGGAAAGGTTTTTCCAGCTCTCTTTTGGGAAGAGGAACATAAGAATCCACAACCTCCAGCAGTTTCATCACTGCATTCACCCCAAGCTCTGGCTCTCTGTTCTGAAATTAAAAAACAAAAAGAAAACATAACGAACCCATTTATACCTGGTATTAAATGCAACCACATCTGGAGGTAGTCTGGCTCACATTGTGTTGGGATCTTTGTTAGACTTAAACACAATCTGTTTAACATGCTGCCATCCATACAGAACATAACATTGATAATTATTTATCCTGTAGCTAATTGATAAAAGCGAGCAGCTGACAGTATTATCTAAACTGTGACACAAATTACTACCAGCCTTCCCCTCACCTCCAGGGCGCAGAGGGCTGAGCCTATCACAACAGGTGTGTTCTCGCCATCATAGCCAAACTCTGTGAGCAGTTCGCGAATCTCGATCTCAACCAGCTCCAGCATCTCCTTATCTTCCACTGCGTCTGCCTTGTTGATGAAAACCACCACATGCTCGACACCTATCTGCCGGGCCAAGAGGAGGTGCTCTCTTGTCTGAGGCATCTGGCCGTCAGTAGCCGCCACGACAAGGATGCAGCCATCCATCTGAGCTGTACCAGTAATCATGTTCTGAAAAAGAGAAGAGTTTGGGTTAATTCAAAGTGATTAATTACATTTTTACATAACTTATAAAGTACATAACGAAATATGTTTGAAATACTTGAGATAAGCGTGGATTTTAATCAGCTAAGATAACAACAAAGCTGCATGATGTTCAGCACCTTCTAGGCAAGGCTGGTGCAGGTGCTGTGTACAAGTAAATAAGGTTACCTTGACATAATCAGCATGCCCAGGACAGTCTGTGTGAGCATAATGTCTGTTGGCTGTGGTGTATTCTACATGAGAGGCATTGATGGTGATTCCTCTGGCCTTCTCCTCGGGGGCATTGTCAATGTCCTCATACTTTTTATAGCTGCCACCACCAGCGCCAGAGAGAACTGAGAACCCAATAACACACCAAGGTCACATTTCTGATTTCATCTTTCACAAAATGAAAAAAAAAAAGAAAAAAAGAGGTCATGATTTTTTTGTTGTAGGTCAGTGTAGCCAAATCAGTCTCTCGATCAAATTAGGGAATTCAGCGTGTTGGATTTATGTTCATCAGGGCCACTGTAAGAGTAAAAGCTAGGCCATCAGTGATTCTACCTTTCGTGATGGCTGCAGTCAGGGTTGTCTTGCCATGATCAACATGTCCAATTGTTCCGACATTCACATGGGGTTTGTCTCTGTTGTATGTCTTCTTAGCCTCTGCAGCAAAGGTCCGCCTACTTAGAGGCACAGGGCACTACCAGACGAAGACAAACCAAAGAATTATTAAGTTGCAAAACCCATGTTAAACAGTTCGTAGACTGCAGTTTGAGTGCATGCTCACCAGTTTGAAGGAGCTGCGCACGAGGCTTGGTGAAGAAAGCTGAAGGGCTGAGGAGAGAAAAAATGAAAATTAGAAATATAAAACAATGGCTGATTATCAGGATTATCTAGTGCAGTTCATCCTTTAAGTTCACCACTGCGGAGCATACAAGTATCAAAAGTTTGCGTAGGTATTTTAAGTCCATGAGAGACATTAGAGAGACATGAGAGACATCACTGTAAAATATATTTACAATAAATCCCAAACCTGCTGTTTTCTACATGTTTGTTTCAATCAATGTCACACTCTATTGATAAAGATGACTTCCATTACCTCACTGACACCACATCTTTGATGACTCTCCAATCAAATTTTGCATGAGGTGATAAAGGGTTTGGGACTGTGTCAGAGATTTATATCAGATTATAAGCCATAAGCCATAACGTCCTGATTCCATCAGGTAGCTGAAGCAGCGTCTGCCATCAAACAAACAAACCCATTTGAACCGGAAAGAAGGCCTCGACAGTGTCATTCTCTTTCAAATAAGCTGCTGTTCCCGTACTAGTCTAACCGCCTATGATATTAGCTAGTTTCTATCACCATCATTGTTCAGTCTGTCCTCATCATCGGCTAGCTGTATCGTAAGCTAACACTCCTGGTAACGTGACCTTGCTCCGCTATCGGGATAGACAGCATCATGTCGTTTTTCACTATATTTTATATTTCCGCAGAGACAAATAATAAATTATGGTGTGCAAAACAAACCAGAATATCATGAGTCACAAAAATGTCAGAAATGCACGCAAAGTTACATACTACAAAAGACTTAAACGATTTTACCGGAGAAACATGCACGCAGTCCCACAAGCGCCGCCATCTTGGATGGTTAGACAACCCAAAGATAGTCAAAAAATCAAGATAAAAACCCGCTCCCAGCCGCGGACCTGGGCTGCAATGATTGCGCTAAAACTACTACTACTACTACTACTACTACTACTAATAATAATAATAATAATAATAATAATAATAATAATAATGCACATCAATTCATTACTTATTAAAGTAATTTGATAAGACTAAGTGGCAAAGAGCAGGTTTTGGGATACGTCCAATAGATCAGACCAGAGTAGTGCGTTTTTGAAACTATCTGATCTGTTTCTTTGAAGATACATCGTTTTTATGTGTTTTTCTTAATTTCCTGTATTACGGGAAAAATCTAAACCACTGCTCTTCTGCTTGAAGAATTCTCATACGGTACTTCTCTCACTTACTAATACTCTCTGTGTGTCACACGTAAGACGCTACTGATTTACCGTAAGTACGCTAATAAGGCTGCTGTATTTAAAGGACACAACTTTGCTGTCCTTTAAATACAAGGCTGTATTACTGTCAGTTTTACTATATTGTAATTTTGAAGGACTGGGTTGACTCATAAACAGTGAAGATTGAAATTACTTTGAGGTGAGACAAGAGCGAGGTAAAAACATTTTGCTTGCCAATTTGGTTCAAGGTTTACGGGGAAAGATGGCGGCCTCCTTGCCACTCATGAGTTCAGCTAGCTAGAATGTTCTAGCGTGTTCATGTTTGTGTTGTAAGGTGGAGTTAACTGGTGTTCAGCTACATAAAGACACCGTTTGTTCTTTTATACGACACAACTTTATAAGAGCCTTGAAAAGGTAAGTTGGGAGGAAACTCATTCTGTTAAGGAGAATCAATGTTATCCGGAGGTAAATGAGAGTCTGTAGCCAGTTGTGTTAAGATCAGGTTTAGCAGGTCTGCTTAGTCCTGTACT
Organism: Chaetodon auriga; assembly: GCF_051107435.1. NCBI lineage: Eukaryota > Metazoa > Chordata > Actinopteri > Chaetodontiformes > Chaetodontidae > Chaetodon > Chaetodon auriga. Next base: position 14,132,232 of record NC_135089.1, on the reverse strand, counting down.
TCAATTTATGTATGTATGTGTATTGCTATTTGACTTAATTTTAGTGATGTAAACTTACGAGGTGCTAAACTTCCATGACTGTCTTCCTAGAGGTAGAACAATGGTAGTGCTAGCATTTATAGAGGGAAACCAGATGAAGTCTTGCACAAAGTGAAGGTATGTCTGCTGTGATTGCTTTCTGCTTTTTGAGTTCATACCCCCAGGTCCTGTACGGTACTAAAGCTCGCCATCCAGTTGTCCTACTCCTGCTGATTTTTCTTGTTTTTCTTCTTTAGCTGTAAACGTCATGGCAGAAAACAGTCAGAACAGGAGATACCCCCAGAACCTCCAGGGGGTCCTACAGCTGGCAGTGGAGGCCGGCTCAGCCGCAGAGGGACCCGCCCCCCTGGAACCCATGTCAGAGGAGGTAAGACCCAGGGTGAATTTACAGTCTAAGACGGCTTCAGGCTTGCAAGCACACACTTGGTTAGCTCCATACTTTCTAGTTCACCTCTGTTAGTCTCCTAAGGACCCGAGAGCATTCTGGTAAGAAAACAAATGACAACAGGTGCATTTTTTTATTTCATTGTACCTCCTGCAGCATTTTGGATTGGTCTGTGTACTATTTTGTATGTGTGCTTTTGAGACTATGTTTTAAAAGGACTGTTCCATCTTCGGTTTGCCAAAAAACAAACAAGATGGCTACATCCTTTTATAGGTTGACTATAAGGCTTAATTTGGATGCATGAAGATCTCTACCTTGTATCATCATATTCTTTCTTTGTTCCAGAGGAAAATGTGGCTGACAGAGGCTCTTGCTGAAATTTCCAAAGGGCAGATTAGTGAGGTGGAGCAGATGAAGCAGTGCTTGGCTATCTTGCGCAAAGAGAGAGTGAGCGAAAGGGAGGGAGATGGAGCAGAGGAGCAGGATGAAGAGGATGAAGATGCGCGGGAAACAGCCTTTGAGATTCTGTCAGACTCGTGTGAGAACCTGGACAATGCTCGAGGTTTGTAATGATTGATGTTGATGTTTTCCAAGCAGTCTGTTCATCAGATGTTAGCATGGACGAAGAGCCACTAGCTAAGTAGAGGTTATGGATAAAAACACTATTTGTTGGCTCTATCCTGACTGTTTCCCTTTCCTCTCCTTTACAGACCTGATGGTTCTTGGTGGACTGGAATTGTGCCTCTCCCAGTATCTGTGCCATGCCCAAAGTGGGCTGAGGTGGCGTGCTGCCGAGCTTATCGCTTCCTGTGCCCAGAACATGCCGCAGGTGCAGGTCCACTTGCTCAGCATTGGGGCACTGCCAAAACTTCTGCAGCTGACGGACTCAGACCCCCACCCCACCGTCAGAGTAAAAGCCCTTTACGCTGTGTCATGTGAGTGTCTGAGATAGTGCCGCAGATAATTCAATATAAAGATCACTTAGTTAACCATTCTGTGCACTTGAAACTGGCTGGTAATGATTCCCGAATAGTAGTTTAATCAGAAGCATGAATTAGTTTTAAGATAGCATTCTTGCATTCATGCCGCTTGACACTAAATGTACATTCCATCTCAGAACAAAACTCTGACCATGTTCTGTTGTGTCTTTAGGTCTGGTTCGAGAGCTGGAGGCAGGACTCCAGGCCTTCTTGTCTAATGATGGCTTCTCAGTGCTAATGCGAGGAATGCAGTCAGAGAACGAGAAACTCAGGACCAAGTCAGCATTCCTTCTACTCAACCTGTTGACGTCTCATCCTGAACAGAAAGGTACGAAGGAGAGAGACAGTGATGTTAAACTAAGCTGTGGGGTTTTTTTGATCTGGTAATACTACACTATTTTTGTCTGAGGTTTTGTAGCTCTTCAGTGAAGAGATTCCTCTTCAGTGTCTCCCTTTTAAATTAGTTAATTTGCAGTCAGTTGTATAAAACAATGAATTATGAACTGAAATGAGCAAAAAGAAAATAAATAGATATAAGAAAATATAACATAGAATAATATAAGATGGTTATGTCAGTAAACATGTGAGATAATGTAATAGTGAAGCTCTCACACATTATTGTTCCTTGTCCACTGAGGTCAGCGAGTTCACTTCAACCTCTCTCTTGGGTTGCAACCATCTTATATATGTAAATGTATTTAAAAATAAATGCGTGAACAGCCATGCTCTTCATTCCCACCACTCATTTTGACAGTTCCCAAAGTCTCCACTGAACTGGCTAAAAGAACCTTTATGTGCTGTGTTCTGCTCCCTCTGCCTGTAACCATCTGCAGCTACAGTAGATCAAACTTGTACACTGAATGTTCTCTACTCTGGCTGCTGATAGTTTGGGGCATTTTAGAAACTTGACCGTGCATATTTTTATTTATTTATTTTTTAAACATTTAAACTTTTGGGTTGTTTAAATTCTTAAATAGATCGTTTTCATGATTCCATGATTTTTTTTTTTTTTATCAGATTTTTATTTATTTCCAATCTTTGAAAAAGACAGCACATAGTAATGACAAATACAAACCATGATGAAAGACATAGAAATGAGAAGATGGGAACTAAGGGAAACCACAATAGTGAAAAATTGAAAAGAAAAAGCGAAAGAACAAAAAAGAAAAAAAAAACATACTCATATTTTTTTGTGACATGCATTATGTTTTCTGTGTTTGTCTGTAATTCATTGTTATTGCTACCTTTCTTGGACAGGAAACCTTTGAAAGAGATTTTTTTTTTAACTCATTAAGGCTTCCCTGGTTAAATGAAGTCAAAATCTGCTCATTCAACCTTTGCTCTATTCAGCATGTCAGCAATAACAGTGTCTTCTTCCCTGAACTGATTCTGGGACTCATTCATTTTGATCTCATATTTCTATGTGTTTCCACCTTTCTGCAGACACAGTTGTCTCCATGGGTATGGTGCAGCAGCTGGTATCTGTTCTCCGCACACCACACTCTCCTTTCCATGAGCATGTGCTCGGCGCCCTTTGCTGGTAAGAAACACTCTCTACCTTGCCGTCGTCAGCACTCTTAAGTTGACATTAATTCATGGCTCACATTAGTCTGTACGCACTTTTGCTTCTCTGATATCTTGCTAGTTTGGTAGAAGACTGTGCACAGGGTCTCAGAGACTGCAGGAATCCTAATCTGGGTCTGGAGGAGCTTCTCAAGCAGCGATCCAAAGATCTCCAAGGAAAAGAAGAGAGTCGGGTAATTCCTATGTCTTTAGCCTGATGGTGAAAGATGGTAAAATTAGGCTTTATTTTTATCCATCATGCAGCTTTTAAAGTCCCATTTTTTATTCCCAACAGGAAGAGCTGGACTTCTGTGAGCGTTTGAGGGTTATGTGTTTCCCTGGCCAGCAGTCAGATGACAATGGGATGGATCGCTGAAGGCTTGTTTACCTCACCTGTTTTGGTATCAGTGTGCAAAGATGTAACAGAACATTCATGATCTGGTTCATGGATGCTAAGCTACTTTTTTATCTGTTTCGACAGATGCTGTCCATATTTTGCATGTAATCCAGGACATGGATTTTACTGTGTAAATAACTTTAGTGTATAAAATACTTTTTCAAGTCAGTTGTTATTTTGCTCCAGTGTTTTCAGTTCTCATATCTAATGTAATACCAAACACCTCCATCACAGGTGGTATGGGAAGTATTTTCTTTTTCATAGTTAATATTTACATCCCGGTCTTAGTTCAGTTACATGTACAACTGATTTAAAATTGTTTGTATGTTTGGTTTGTCTGAAGTCTCTGAGTTAAAGTGTTATCATTTCATTTTAGTCAATTGTCTTTTAAAGCATGACTCAGACGTCATTTCTTTCACACCATATTTATTTATTAATAACAAAACAAGTGGGAGTAGTTATATCTATCTGATGTCCAGCTCACAAGTGTAAAAGATTGCCACCACATGCACCACCTACACATAAACATGGTTGTCTCTGATTAAAATATTTTGAACACACATCACAGAATACAGATGATATTGATTTTTATTGGATTTCCTTCAAATGTGTTTGCAGACTGTGATATTTTAAAATGGTATGCTTAGTATGATCAGTGAAATATCACATACAAATTGGAAACACATAAGATTTTCACTCTATCTTTTGAATTTAGTAGCTCTCAAGTGCTGACCATTAGGAAATCTGACCTTGTTCTGTTTGTCTTCCTCTTTTCCTGTATGTAAAGGGTTCATATTAAAAACTCAAAGACCTGACAGAAGTACTTATAGGCAGTTTTAGGATTTTACCAGGGTGAGGGAGATACTTCAGACTGTAGGGATGCCACATGGATAGTGTTTAGGGCCGCTTCCATTTTGCAAAATCATCTTTGTGCTCCACTGCCTTCACATCGCCCACCGCTATTAGTAGCTGTGCCAAATAATATGTCACCATGACAACAGTCTGACCATGCTTCATTGGTGCTGTCACCTTGAAAACCTGCAGAGCCAGTGACATGTCAGACAGCATGAAGGACAAACTTCCTAACAGTGTTGCTGTGCGACGGGTTCTGATGGCTAATATCCCCATTAGAATAATTAAGAAAATGTAGACCCCCACAGCTGGAATGAGCAGATCTGAGTTTGGCGCCTTCTGAAGGAAAGGATATAAGTAGATGTAGAAACTTCCTCCCACCATGAACAAAATCAGATATAGAAAACGGGTCCAGGAGGAAGAACGATGTGCTGCATACCGACTGGAGAGGAAGGTGAGTGAGTACAGCAGATGAGCCACAGCAAATGCACCCATTCCTGGAACAGATGTGGGAGATGTTAGGTATCATTAGGGCTGTAACTAACAATTAATTTCATTGTCGATTATTTTCTAGATAAATCAAATAGCTGTTTGGTCTATGAAATGTCATAAAATGGTCAAAAACGTCAATGTTCCCAAGGCCCAAGATGACGTCCTTAAGGTTTTTGTTTTGTCCACAACCCAAAGATTTCTGTTCAGTTTTCTGTTACAGAGTAATGAAACCTGAAAATATACATGTTTTAAACTTGAATAAGAGTATTCTGACTTTTTCATAAAAACTCAAACTGTTAAATTGATTATCAAAATAGATGGTGATTAATAACAGACAACTAATTGATGAATTTGTTTGTCATGATTTAGAAAGTCCTACAGATCACACTGAAGGATCTTACTACCTTATTAATAATTACATTTGCAATGCACATACAGTAAATTCTCTATTATGCCTATAACACAGAGTTCACTGTTGACTGTGACAATGGACAAAAATTCCCAACCTGCTGCTTTATTTGCATCTTTAAAATTGTGCTTCACTTACATACAAACAGGGAACTTACCATGCAGAAAAAGCTCAGGCCATACCAGGCAACAATCACCAACAGCAGAGAAAACTAGACCTCCCACCACACCCATGACACTCTGACCTCCATTCCAGCTCAGCACTACTGCAGCCAAGAGGAGTATTGGTGCTGATTTAACACCTGCAGATGTGATGGATGCGGGTGAGTCAGGATTCCACAGGTAGAAGTATACAGCTGCGGACAAAAAGAAAGGCAAGAGAGAAAAAAGGAGAGCACAAGACTGATAGAGGGGGAGGAACAGAGAGAAATAGGTAGACATGTCAAAAAATAATTTTTCTAGAGTAGGCTGAAATGACAGTTTTAGACAATTTCATCCATTGCACATGGCAAAAGCTGTAGTAAGTAACATAAACAACAACTGATCAGTGACTAAGTAAGAATGAATTGTTTTCAGGTACCATATTTCTCCTCTGCCGCTTGTCGTAGGCATCTGTTTCAAGGATGTCCATCGTCTCAGAGTCTGCAGCTCCAGCAGATGTCTCAGTTGTACAAACCCGTCCTGTTATGAACTTATGTCTTCTTCTATCTTTACAGTTCTGCCTTTACTGGCTTGGTTGCCAACATATAATCCTCAGATGTTCTCGTCTTGATTTCCTGTCTCCCCGTCTCGAATCTCTGCAGCCTCTGTCAGTCTGTTGGCATTTCACACCAATGAACTTTGGACCGATCTTTGCTGTCCGATTACACTCTGATAATCAATGTTCTCCCTGTTTTGAGTTCTCATGGACAAACAGCTGACCTTTGACCTCTTCAGCTAGAATACATGGGTGACATCAACACATGAGGGGCAAAGTAGAAGTAGTAGTAAACTCATATATGACAAAGGTTGTTTTCTTCCTTTGCTTGTGAACTTCTGAATGTTGCTAATGACAAACTAATTATGAGAAAATCGCCACATTCTTACCAGAAAGTGACTTCCCTCGGGGAAATCCTTTGAACCACACCTCTAAGACTATTGGTGAATGAACTATTAACTATTAATCTCAATCTCTGCAACAACTATGACAAGAGAGAAATAGATCTGATGGAATCACTACTGTATGTTGAGCTTGGCAACGCCAGCCAAGCTACACCTTCCAATTTTCATTGGAATTCATAATGTGGAAGCAGAAATTGTGCTTCTGTACATGATTATTTGCCATCAAATGTGTAATATGTGATATGTGACACTTTTGGGGGGGGGTTGCGATCAAAAGATAATGTTAGTAAAGAGAAAATAAATCTCTCATTGTATTCTTTGACTTCACTAAATGGCCACACTGTTTCACGTGTCTGCAAAAAGGTGAGTGCCACCCCAGTTGATACTGTAACTGAAGAAACTGTTTGTTAAGTTATGGATATAAAAGAAATACATTTGATTTAAGTAAACACAGAAACATGTAGTTTCATTAATTATAATTAATGTTACAGCTTAGAGTCTGGCACAAATTAAAGAAATGATTGGTGTACATCACATGTAACATAAGAATCAATTCATGTCTCGACTGTCATACAAAGCATAGTTCTTTGTTGCACTTTACAAGAGATCCTGAATGCATCTGAAACTGAAATTGTTTCAGTGGATGGAGGAGTTGCCCACCATGTGATTGCTGCACACATCTAGGTACTAACAATGATTAACTATGGCCTGTCTGAGTCAAACTTTGTACTGTGCTTGCCCACAATACCTTTAGTCGTGGGCCGGTCGTTGTGCTTCAAGTCAGTAGAAGTGCGGCTCCGGAGCTGCATGGGATTATCTGGTGAGTAGAGCAATAAATAGTGAGTGTTACACTGATTAAGAAGAGATTGAGTGAGATCAGGAAGTAAGGTCACAAGGTCAAGTTGCAGGTGAATGTTCTAGGCTTTTGTCAGCACGTTTGTTTTCTCAGCACAGAACATGGCAACCAGCTCTTCCTCCCAAAGGATTGGAGTTGTAGGATACGGACATCTAGGTCTGAACTCCCTTTTCCAAACTCCACACACACTTTATGATATACAGCCATATGAATCTCCTGCTAAAATGTATTCGGCTATTGTGATCTTCTATCATGTAAAGGGCAGTACCTGGTGGAGAGGATCCTTAAAGATGGAGCTGCTCTGGGTCTAACTCTGGCTTTCGTTTGGAACAGAAATTCTGAGAAGCTCAAAGGTTTAGTTCCTGATGAGCTCATACTTGCTGATCTGTCATCCTTTGCAAACAGGTGCAAACACACATAAATGTATTCTAAACCCATATGCAAAACACTGTAAAAGCATCTTCTATTATCTCTGTGCTACCATAGACAACATGAATCCAATGTTCCATGGCATCTTTCTTAAACTTCAGTGAACAATCACTGTGTTTTACAGACCATGTGATGTGATTGTAGAGGTGTGCCATCCGCAGATAGTGAAAGAATTTGGGCTCCACTTCCTGTCTAAGTGTCATTTCATGGTGAGTTTTTTTTTTTTTTTTTACTGTCACTGCTTGGTTTTGTGTTTATTTTTGTTATTCACAGACACTGTTTGACCCTGTCTGGAAAGAGCTATTTCATGATGTGTTAAATTGGGAAAGTTAATGGATTTAACTGCGTGACAGAGACATGCTGTTTAATCCAAGGAAAATAAGGGCTTTAAACAGGGTATTTCAAAAATGTAATGCTTGTGAGGATTTTTTTTTTGTGAGGTGAGGTATGTTCATGTTTATCAGTAAGGGTTTTATTTTTAACTGGCTGAACATGGATCTATTCGAAAGAGGAGATGTAGTTATTATAGTCTATTAAAGTCTTATAATATTAAAGGTGGTAGCATTATTTTCTGATGTTGTCTCTGGCAGATATGTATGATGACTGGTCAGAAATATTGACACTGATTGACAAAAAATAAATGTATAAAATAGGCACTGTACATATTATTAATTGCAGATTTGTGGAATCCTCTTTTTATACCTTTATGTTGCCTCTTCTCAGGTGGGCTCTCCCTCTGCCCTCTCTGATCCTGATCTGAATCAGAAGCTGCGTCAGGCTGCTCAGCAGTATGGTAGGACCCTTTACGTCCCCAGTGGTGCATTATGGGGAGGCCAGGACATCCAGAGGCTGAATGATAGTGGGTCCTTGAAGGTAACACTCAGATCGTACAGGTGTGGCGGAGTGGCACAGGGAGAGGAAGGCATGCAGTGACCACTCTTCACGTTTAGACTTTGAGAATGAAAGTGCAGCTCCTTTGCTTTCAACTCGTTCAGTTGGGTTAGCTTATCACTGGCTTGTTGACATGTGGCTGCAAAAATGATCATAAGTATAGCAGCCCACAGATTTCATGGAAATAGATGTAAAACATTATATTAACTGTATACGGAAGATAATTGTACCAAGGATTAAAAGTGAAAGGTACTTGAAAGACAAAATGACAAATAAAGTATTATTTTATTCTTGTACTCAGGAAATGAGAGTCTTCTAGTGATGAGCACTGTTCTGATTAAACTCTGTGTCTTCTCTTGTTTTCAGGCTTTGTTTATAAGAATGTCCAAGCATCCATCCTGCTTCCGGCTGACGGGAGACGTCCTCTCTGATTGGACAGAGGGAGAGGGCCGACGTGTTTTATTCAGAGGCTCAGTGGCAGAGTTGTGCCCACTCGCTCCAAACAATGTTAACACCATGGCAGCAGCAGCAGTGGCAGCAGGAACGCTCGGCTTCAGTGGTGTTCAGGGAGAGATTGTGTCTGACACAGCGTGAGTCCTCTGAAATATCTGATTGACCTGATGCAGCCTTTCATATCTGCTCGAATCGTCTTTTGCAATCCTCTTCATGCGTCAGGTTAAGTGACTATCATGTGGTGGAGGTGGAGGTGACTGGGCCTGGTGGCTTCTCAGTACACACAGTGAGGAGGAATCCAGCCAGACTTGGAGCTGTAACTGGCAGTGCAACATACAACTCCTTCTGGAATAGTTTACTTGGTGAGTCCTGCATGGTTTCAAAACACTTCCTCAAAGTCCCTAATGGATCCTACCAACTATCTAACACTGGAAGAAGTACTCAGATTCTTTACTTAAGTAGGAGTAACAATCTAAAAAGAACTAGTAGAACTAGTTTTACTAGTAGAACCTGTCTATTTTTAACAGACTACTTTATGTCCAGGAGTCAGTTTAGTCCAGGGGCACCTGTGACAAAAAGATAAATCTGAGGGGTTGTGAGATGTTTAATGGGGTTGGAAAGAAGAAAAGGTTGTTCTGCAAATGTTTGTATGATAATAATTTGTGAACTAGCGGATGAGATTGCCTCTCTCTGGCCTCAAGCAATTATTTGAATGAAATTATCAAAGAGGTTCAGAGGTAGAAGCTCAGAGACATCTGAAGCGTGACTGGGGTCCTCAATAAGACACTAAAAAAATATCTTAAGTGGTCACAAACAATAAGGGTTTGATCTTCAACAATGTGTTGTATTTTATAAGCTCATCACGTCTTTTAATTTGAAATGTAACTAGTCACTACAGCTGTCAGATGTGTGCTGTGAAGTAAAAAGAGCAATATTTCCATATATATTTATATGTGCCGTAGTTCAGGGGTTTAGATGCTGACCCTCTGTAGGGCTGTGTACTGAAGCACAATACTTGACTAAATGTATTTAGTTACGTTCTACCACCATCTGCTGGAGGGTCTGTTGGAGACAGTGATGTTTGTAATTCGTTAATCACTGTCCTGAAACAGCTGTTAGGTCAGAATTAAAGAAAGGATCTTGAGTTGTTCATGTGTAAATAATTGTTTCCCCCTGGCTGTTTTTACCCTTCAAATCCTTTTCTCTATCAGTTTGCAAGGGTCATGGGGGACGAGTCCACTTGTGCTGAAGCAGAAGAAAACTCTACAGGATAAACTGCAACACAGCGAGAAGATCCAGTTTAAAGTGATGTGAACTGTTTGTTGTCACTGGATCAGTATGTTACTGAGAACTTGAAAACCCACAGACCCTTGGATATTTGCACCCCAATAAACTGCATGCATACAAAGAAAGACGAGCCATTTATCATTTGTAAAACACTAACAGGTATATATATTTAAACTTTATTATAAGTTCATCTGGTGCAAGATTGTAACAAATGATAAAACTCTTACAGGGAGTGTGTGTTCACGCCCGGTAAAACCATTTCACTTCATCCATATAGTCAAGACATAGGATACTCTAGCTCTTTTTCCGGTTGTCATCTGAAGACACAGTCCTTTTTTTTCCCCCTCTGTCTGTCTCACCAAATAAATACTTTCCAAGCCAAGGTTTACCTGGGAATAACCACACCCACACAAACGCACACACACAGAGACAGATAAAAAGGAGTGTGAGGTCATTCATGGGTGGTTGTTACTGAAAGGCTGTGTCACAAAAAGGCACAGAAAGAAAATGAGAACACACACATAACACTATTCTTTAAATGAGTGGACTAGCAGCCTTTTGTTAGCTTCACGCTATTTGTCGTTGTGTATTTGTGCGTGTTCTACATTTCATTTCTATCCTAGAAAATGCTGCAAGGTGGACAGTTTGATCACACTTTCAAGCCAAAAAAAAAAAAGAAAAAAAGAGCAGGTGCTCCTTGTGGGTCCTCACAGCAGCTGACACCATCTATACACGGGCCTTTTTTTGATACCAGGAAAACAGCTGATCCTACTTTGAGTGTGTGAAGATGACAAGCTGGTAAAAAGGAGGGTTATGCTGTTTTCCCTGTTCTCACCCACCACTGAATCAAGTAGAAAACCCCTCCACGGACTCATAATAATCCTGTTATTTTTTCAATGTTTTAGGTCTACCTATGTTATCGGTGCTAGTACACTACAAAATCCAGCAATCCTGATTTGTTTTCCATGTTGAGCTGTCGTGTAGTCATTTTCTAGCTGCTGCTTCTAGTCCACAGAGCAAACCAGTGGCTGCACTGCTGGTGTAACTGAAACAATAACATATCCAACTGACAGATAGTTTTAAAAATTCTGAGGTACGCGCAAGTTGGGAAGACACTGAGAGTGATGCGATTTTTCACAACAAGCCGATATTAAATTTATCACTCGCATTCAACTGCACTCGATTGTAAAGTTTGTGAGTGCATGGATGACTTTAACGATTGCCACAGATAATGTTTCACTAGTGAGGTTTAGCATGTACTGTATGTGTGTATGTGCACGTGTGTCAGTTTTTCTCGCTTGGGACACCATTGCTGTTGCCGTTGGCCCCCTGGAGAATAGAAGACTTGTTTTTGAATGGCAGGGAGTAGGGCTGGCGGATGTTCACCCGGTCCTTTTCTGCCTCCAGATCTTCATCGTAGCGCTCATCTTCATCGTTGTCCTCGGCCTCGCTGTGGTGGGGGGAGGAGTGGCGGGACAGAGCCGGAGACGGTGGGACAGAGGCTGGTCGAGGGTAACGGAAGCCTGAGGTCTGACGACGAGAACCAAGAAGCATCAGAGTCTCAAGCAGTGAGTGGAGGTGTCAAGATCTCACTTTGATGAACGCAATAAATATTTCACTTACTGAGGTGGGCTCATGAAGGTCATACAGGTAGTTGTCAGGGAAGGCTTTAGCTAGGGCCATATGACGAGCAGATACGTAATACTAGAGCAGAACACAAGAAAAACAACAATAAGTCATCCTGAAGTTGTCACATTCACAAAATGAGTCCTTTGGGTGTCAGAATCTCACCCTGCCGAGGTATCTCCAGTCCAGGAGCTCGCTCAGACGCTCAGTCCGGTTCCTCTGGATGATCCGCTGGCGCCGGCTCTGCTTGCAGAATTGAAACAGGAAGGAAGTGAGCTGATTACACGACTCGTCGACCCCCCGAAACCGCCGGTCCAGGATGTAAATACCTGCAAAAAAAGAAACAGCATTATGTGAAAGAAAGCAACATGTGTATCGTCTTACAGACTTACTTTCATTAAGAAGTGAACAGATAAAGTTTGATAAACGCACCATACGCTGAGGGGTCTGCTATATGCTCCTCCATGAAACAGCCAAAGCCTGACAGGTTGGTGGAGATTGATGGAATTCCCATGACTGTGCACTCAGCTGACGGTGACAGAAACATAAGACCTGGTTAACGCTTTCAGAAAACATACCTTAACACATGAAAACACTTCGTCAGCGTGCGTGAGTACCTGGTGTGTAGCCCCAAGGCTCATAATAAGAGGGGAAGACGCCGAGATGGCAGCCTCTTACAAACTCCTCATAATCCATTGGAAGTAGAGGAGAGGTGGATGAAAGGAACTCTGGATGGAAGATAATCTGAAGGAAGGAGACACCATTCAGTTTCGGGTAGTGATGCACCAGCAACCACACATCCACAGGATGGGATCTTTAGGATTAGGATCTTGCCAGGGTCATCATTTTCTTTGTATTTTCGGCGAACGATGGACAGCTGACATACCTTGACACGGTCAGCAGAACTGTTGAAAAGGCCAATGCGGCGGACGCAGTTAAGGATGGGGTCGCTGCTGTCCTCCAGCATGTTATGGGTGCAGATTGGAGGCTGGCATTGTCTCTGAGTCGCAAAGATGGCACGCTTCATGATGGTGAAATCCTCTTTGTCCAGCATCTTCGACACATCTGGCAGCTGTCCACTAATGGAAATAGCTTGTTTTAGACTTAAATTTGATTAGCTGGGTCCTTGTTTGTAAGATGTGTGTTTGGCTATCTTTGTCTTTTCCAAAAACACCTACAATACTTCTTAACATGAATAAACTCAACTAGCTTGTTGCATATCCAGGGCTGAAGGTAAGACTTTTTTATTACATGGGTTGTCTCCTACTTTCTTCATACTTTATAATTTGATGGAAGTATAACACAAGTAATTCCATGTCTTTATCAGGCTTCATGCAGTAAACTTAAAGAGGTCAACTTACACTAAAAGAGACTCATAAAGTTTTTTTCCGAAGCGTTCCTTGACAGTCTGAGCAGTATCCCTGTTAGGGACAAAAATAAAGAGAAAGTATAACAAGATGGCTACAAACTTTCCCAAGTTGAAGTCAACATGTCTGATGATCAGTATGGATGAGTGTCACACTTTGGCTGCTCACAATGTGCACTTTTAGTTAGCCATGTCAATGCTTCGCTTTACATAAGAAGAAACCTCACCAGAGCTGTTTCCTGACTGCTTGGCCCTTCAAGGTCTCCACATTGAAGTTGTTTGTCCGAGCTGGCATGATGAAGAACGCAATGACCGTAACGTCACTGTGATTGGCCTGCAACAGGAGGACCATACAGGAACATGGGGTTAAGTTTTCACACCTAGGATTCACCTTCCTCTTTCCCCGACAACACAAACACTTGAACACGTTCGTTGACACAACTACACCGACACACACTTACTCTCAGTAGATAGTTGAGTCTGGCTAAAGCTTCCAAGAAGATGTCAGCTCCTTTGTTGGAGAACTCATACCTTCCAGCGATGAAGAGGAACAAACACTTGTCCAGGTTGAAGTCAAGGTGCCTGATGGTCAAACCAAACACACACTATAGCCTACCACACGAGCTGGGTAAGTGTAGCACTTACAATGTACACTTCCTGGTCATTTTTGACTGTAATAACATAGTAACTACTATATTCTTCAGAATTTGATTTGTATCCTTCTCATTACACATAATTAATTTGCTGAAAAGCTTGTAACTAGCAGGAAAACTCAGCAAAACTACTTATTGAAGTTTTTAAGTTGCGCGTGCTGTGAATGTTGCAATGTGGGGGTCTTTGTCTGACCCATAGAAGTGTCCCCTGACGAACTCCTGAATTCGATTCTTGCTCTGAGCGTGGAGGTTTTGAAACTCGTGCACGGCGGAGAACTTCTTCACGTTGAGCCCGTTGGGAGTGACGATGTCTGTGCGTGATGGCAGAGATTAAGCAAGCACAGACACAGAGAAACCAGTTAGCATCCAAGTGTTCAATTTGCTCGGTAGCTAACTAACAGCCAAGTCACTGAGTAAGAAAGTGGTGAGAAATGCATATATCCCCATATAGTAAGACCGGCTTGCCCGCACCTTGACAAGTGAAAACAGAACAAACCATCGAGGAAGTTTGTGAATTTCACGCATCAGTTCACCTCCACACACACACCTGGTTTCCTCTTGAGCAGGTGCTCTGCCTCAATGGCTGTGATCTGTGACACAGTGGTGAAGACATGGGCACAGTGAGCAGCTGCCCGCTCCAAACAGTAGCGGTGGTAGATCTGTCTATCACCTGCTTCCTTATCCACGTTGAACTGAATGGGACACAAACAGGGGAGAGAGTCCAATGATTTAAACCGCTTGCTAAACCTGCAGAAAAATTAACTCAACTGTTAAATGGCCTCTTTCCATTATTTTGTGTTTGCTTTATTACATTCCTGCACAATGAAATGTACACATAAAGTACCTCTGCAAGCTTGTTATAGAAGTCCACATTTCCAGCACACAGGTATCGTCCCAGCAGTGTGGCGTGAGTGGTGAAGATGGTTGCGACGGGCAGCTGTCTATGTCTACACAACACCAGGCCCAGGCCGGCCAACCACTCGTGGAAATGGGCGACGAGGTGCTGAGGCTCCTCACTCTGGGCTGCATACTGCAATATGGAAGATAACAGGGTCAATGATGAGATAAGATAAAACTTGATCGGTTCCACGTCAGGGATATTTACTTGTTACAGACAGCAAGAATAAGGAGGTAGAAAAAGAAAAAGTAGAGAAAAAAGGATTCTGAATAAAATCAACTATATACATGTACTTTATATACAAAAAGAGTATAAAAAATGATATTGCCTTTTGAAGGATGGTTCAATTTCATGGTGGAAAATCAGACTTGCACATGATATATAAGGACAACACATGCTTTGGCATTTTTATTACATATCCTTTTCAGACAGTTAATCCATCTACTTTCTGCACATGCACCATTCAACCTCTCCTTCAGACACAAAACAGCTCAAATGTTTTACATTTCATTTTGATAGAAATTCTTGTCACTTGTCTGTTCTGCGAGTGTGAGCTGCTGACCTCTCCCAGAAGCCAGGCCGTGAGGAAGCCAAACAGCACGGCATCGTTGGCCTCGCGGTCGAACCACGGCACGCCGATGTCACAGAGCTCCCACAACTCGCTCTTCCACGTGTCCAAAGACCAGGCAGTGAACCCGACATCAATCAGAACAACGTAGGGGCTGCCCTCGATAAGCCACCGCCCAAAATAGACCTGTGGGAAAATGAAGAAAAGGGTATTCCCTCATTTCATTTAATGAAATCACTATTTTGGGGGGTTGAACCTGCAGCAACAAATCTTATTTGTTGTTTGATGCATTAATCAGCTATTTACTTTCATTGTGTTTTTATGTGGAGATAAATGGGCTGGTCCTTCTGTTACGTAAAGTTTAATGTACTAACACAGTAATAATCTTTTAAGAAACACACTAACTGCGCTGTGGTGCTGGACTGCGGTGGACAGCTTAAAGGTCACGTGATTCAAGGTAAACCAGATAGGCTTTGTTGAAAGGGCTGCACTCTCTCTAAAATAGTACCACGACCACTCCCAGCCTTGGCCAACAATTCCACAGCTATTGCAGAGTGACACAGCACAAAGTGTTAAAAGTATCACACACACACACACACACACACACACACACACACACAGAGCTATTTATGGTGTGTGTCTTTGAGAGAGGGCGAGACAGAGAGACACAGATACAACCTCTAACCTTTACGAGGAAATGTCACAGGGTTTAGAGATGTTCTTAGGGACAGAGGGCTGAGCAGAGAGTGAGTGTGTCAGGTATGAAAGAGGGGCTAAGGGTGGTCCCTACTTGGGTTTTGAAGTGGAGTGCACATTCACCACACACAGTCACATACAGTGTGTGTACTCCGACTGTCCTTGAGTGGAACATAACAAATTTAACTCAGAGGTGTGTGTGTTCACTGTGTATGTGCGGTAGTACCTTACACCCACTGGAGTTCATCTTGTCAATGGTTCTCTTCAGCACGGGGTTGGTGGGCTCAATGAGCTCCACCTGAGTGCGCACGTTGCTCTCCACGTAGGGACCCACCAGGAAATAGTTTTCCCCCCATTCCTCTGAGGTCAAACGGGCTTTGGTCTGGATGACAGTGTAGATGCCTCCAACTTCACATGTGCAACAGGCCACACGTACGCGCAAGTTGGGACAAAAACATAATGTGATTCAACCTGACGGATGTATTAGGAGTTATGACAGGTCTCTCTTACAACTAGAATTTCCCTGAAGAGAATTACTTGTGCAAATAAACAAGGTTAGATGTGAAAATGAAATTTATCTGTAGTTTTTTTCATATAAATACACGCATTTTCATAAACTTTAAAAAGTAAGTGCAGACAGCAAGGACCAAACGCATGCACGCACATACACATGAACACACACACACATATCGCATTTCCATCACTTTTGGGGACATTACATAGACTTACATTCATTTCCTGGAGACTTAACCTGACCATTAACATAACCTCTACTTGCCAAACCCTAACCCAAGTCTCCACCCTTAAATGTAATAACTTACGCTAGGGGGACTTGCCTTTTGTGCTCAAAACAATGGCGAGTCCCCACAATGTGACTGTGCAATAAGACTTATGTCCCCACAACATGAGTAACACACGTCCACACACAGAAAGACTTGCCTTTGTTAGCGACCTCCCACGCAATTTCAAAAAGAACAGCGTTCTCTAAATCGAACTCCTCGTCCCACTCCTCCAGTCCTGACAGGGACGTGACAGACAGGCTGCGAGCCAGCGGCATGCTGGGTAAACATAGAGCACACTCACATGAGATGGGAGCACCTTCCAACTGTGTGAACACAGTGCATGATTATCACTCATTGGACTTATTTACCAAAAGTCATTGATGTGTGAGCAACGCACACTTAGAAACCTGTTCTTTGTTCTTATTTCTTTGCAAACAAATTCAATCGTCTGACATCAACCTTGGAATAAAAAGACATGTTTGACATTTTTCATCAGGACATGCTAACGTTAAACCAATTGCCTGAGATTGAATCTAACTTATCAATGTTACCTTAAGTGTCAACGATATATCTATTTCAACAATGTTACTTTCTCCTGACCAACATTTCCTCACATAACTGCAAGAAACCAGTTCTTTATGGCGTCAATGAACCACAACCCCTATTTCATAACACCACTGCATTAACTCAGCCTTTGTCAGTTCTTTTACAAACCTCGTTAACTCTCGAGGGACTGATGATGGAAACTTGTAGTCCACATTTTTCTGCTAACTTATCATACACTTTCGCCATTATGTTTTGCTGTTCTTATAGGAAACACTGGTCCAACATGCAACACTGAAGTGGAACATTGAGTAATAGGGATCCAACATACCTGTGAATGTGGGTGTGCGATTGTGTGTCTTCAGAATGTGCTCTGCATATAATCTGAGATGGCCAAAGGGCGTCTTCTGGCTACTAACAAGACCACTAACTAACTTAATAACACACACACAGTGTGGCATACATAGTTAACAGTCATGTAGACATCCCAGCTGACATCCAAGAAAAAAACTAAAGACATTTCCTGCACATTTTTACTTTATTGAAGTTGGTTTTGTAAGTGCACAATATTGTTTCTGTTACTTCAATTTTTTTTTCTACAGTCTAGTTTTTATTTTTAATTTTGGTTAAATGTTTTTCACACCCAGGTGTAGCTTTTATTTTAGTTTTAGTTAACGATAACAACCTCGCACTAGACACACGCTATGAGGCTGTAGCTTTAGACATTTAAAAAGCATAATAAGGGGAGGAAAGCATTTCTGCTGACTGACACTGAGATGCAGTGATACAACCCCTAACTTTGTGTTCAGTTTCTGCATGCAGAAATGGTGCAACCTCCGGAACAATTGGGGGAGAGGCGTGAGAAAGCGGGGAACGCAAAGCCAACGGCATGGATCAAGTATAAACTTGATCAAGCCGTTCACACTGTTGACATCACATGAAATGTTGTAACAGCGTGAAGTTGAGGCGTGAAATGCTCCTCCACAACAATCCTGTGCACAACTTGGTGTTTTTTTATACTGCGCATCAGAAGTTCAACCTGTTTGTTCTTTAGTGACTGATAGCACTGGACAAATGGGACACGAGCACATAATGACAGACATAAAAATATTCTGCTTGGACATATTATTTATGTCTGAGATGGTCTCTGGCCACAAAATAAGTTGAATGACCTCATCAAAAATCATTAAAATTACATCTATTTCTCCTCCCACATTAAAGAAATCTACAATCTATGATTATGCAAACAGTGCTCACTTTAAAGTTTGACTGATGGACACAAGATGTCTCCTGCTTCCTCCACTAGAGGCCTCAAGTTTCCACATCACACTTGTGTAAGTTGTATATTGAGAGGCGACTGGCTTCCTACTTGTGATGTCACAACTTCATGTGGACACATCTTAAACTTAGGTTTAAGGTAAAGCGCAGGAAACTGCCTCCTTCAGCAGAGGGCTGTGAAAAACAGTCTTGGGTTGTCAAACTCTGCACTTCCATCATTATGTGAAGGGAAGCTCAAACATCCGAGTGAACTAACAGGAGGGGGAGTTTGAAAAGAGTCTCTAACTTATGCAACAGCACCTGAGAAAAGTTTTAAAGTTGTAGAAACAAACATATAAGCAAACCGCGATCCCTAAACTATACTTATCGGGCAGTGCTGCTCGTTTCCTCGGGGACCCCTGGGATTCTCTCGGGCTCTCAGTTGGAGCCCTCACCTGCCCGGGTCACCACTTCATGGATGCTTTACCATGGACACTCACATGGACATGCAATCACAATAATCACCATCACGACCTAGTTCGTGTTATACCATTTAAGAAATATTTTGCTTTGTTCTGTCTGGTGGGCCTACAGATCTAACAAGACAAGACCCCCTCACCCCCACCAGTCCCAAATCAAGCTATGGAGGACGTGCTGCACGCCCACCTCGGGCAGCGGGTGCTCATCCAAAGGCGTCAACAGCACCATGAAACCAACAGCAGACCATCCGTCTGAATATTCATGCTGCTGTATGTATCGTCTGGGTTTTCTCATGAGTTGAGGAGCGAACGTGACATCGTGCAGGCACCTACTGCAACCCAGTTGCGGAAACGCGCAAAGGACACAGCGTCCTGATGCGCGCCCGTTAAGGAAGTATTCAACTACTGTGCTTATGGAAAATAAAAGATAGATGTCTACTCACCCTTCGGTTTTTGTCCTAACTTGATGAAGACAAACTGCACATGGGCAGCTGTCGCAGTCAATCGGAGAAAAAACAAAAAAGGAGACTAGCCGACAGTGAGGAAAAGGGGGCGGCGGCTTTAGTTCAATACCAGCGATTCACATTGGTTTGATGCGTTCACTGTCATTTCGGGGGGCAGGACGCCCACGGCCTGCGATGCGGGAAGTAGGTTGGTTTGTTGGGAGCTTTGCTGTCACATTATTCATGAGCTTCACTCCCATTGGCTTCAGCCTCCTCTTTGTCTCCGCCTCTGTACACAATGTGACGAGAACTGGGCGTTTTCCGCCGCTGAGAAACGCAATTGGATGAGCGGATGTGAACGGGAGAGCAGTGGTTGGTGAATTATCATTTCATCCATACAGAACAGGATAGTCACGGGCACCTTTTTTATTTTTTTTTATTTTTCCAATGAAGCTCGGGAAGAGCAAGAGAGTTATTTATAATGTCATCTAAGGGTAATGGAGAGCATAGTTTAGAGAATACAACGTGACTAGTGACACCCAACCCCTCTACATATCTCTGCGATCTATCTTGTGGTAAACAAATGGGCCAAGCGGTCAGGGTCTATATTGGTGAAGCAGCTGAAAATATGTCAGTGGCTCTCTGTTCACAGATTAAGTATATCAGGCCTCTGATTCCATTGAAAATCCACCCTGCACAAGTGTCGTGAATATGGCACTGTCCTCTTGGCAACTTCAAATGCGTTGTTCTGCGTTAGTGTGACCTCTGACCCCTGACTGTGTGTAGTACATACACACAGTCAGGGGTCAGACGTCATATAGAGACATATGTTCCTCTGTACTATGAAGTTTGACTTGCTGATATTAATAGTTATTGATTTTAATAGTGTGTGAGTGTATGCAATGAATGTGGTGTGACTGAATTGATGAGACTCCCTGAATAAATAAAGTAAAATAAACCAGCACCCAAGTCAAGTGACTCACCTCTGGAATATGGAGTGTAAAATCCCATTTTCAGTTTTTTAGACTACATACCTTTGTAATTGTGTGGCAATACTGTTTAAACATTGCCTTTAGAGAGCTTCAGTCATATCATCAAATGATGACATAATTTCACAAAGAATTTATTTCAGACAGAAAAATGCATTTCACAGTTGAACACATTTACATTACCAGTAAGAGAATATCCTCATCATCTTAGTGTCAAAAATATAACAACTCAGAAATTCACATGGGCTATAGAAGGCAAACCTAAAGTATATGTGTATATATATTTTTAAGTGTTAAAAGGTTTAACTCCTTGTGCGTTGTGTAATTTCATGCCTTAAACAAATTACAACAACAAAAATGGTTAAGTATGGCAAACTGTTATTCTTGGATGCAGTCAATATGAAAACAAAATAAACGTGATCGATTTCTTACATTTATTGTTGAGTTGTTTTTCCCTCCCTCGCTGCTGCATACATTCTGACGTCATTTTGCCGGGAACACACGGCCCTTTTCATCTGCTAGGTGTAGTCGATTTTCGTCCAACTTCCTTTTCACTACCCGCCGTGTCTCCGCCTTACCAGTGTCGTCATTGTCCATTCCTTTAGTATTGGGCCTAGTAACAAAGCGGAAATTTCCGCGCTTTCGTCGGTGAAAGTTCACAAATTGAAGGCGAGTGGCGGGAGCTGTTGTTGTCAGCCGGGGGTGCTGCAAAGAAGTAACGTTGTGAGGTATTTATAACTTGCTTAGAAACGCAACAGACACTGATATTTGTCTGGGAAAGGTGTACAATGAGATCAGTCCTCCGTTTTGGTAAGATCGGATTTGGCGCGTACTGCTCTGTTTACACTCGCGCTTGCTAGCTTGCTGCTTTAGCTCGTTCCCAAAGAGAGCAGCTTCCTTGAAATGGTGAGGTTGATATACAGTAAGTCTCACAGAGTGTAAGAGTAACGCAGCATTGACGCGTCGAGAAGTTGTCAACAACGACAGCATTGAAAAGCTTTGGAAGATACAACGTTGCAAATAAGCTGACAGCAGTTAGTAATGATGTAATGCTAACTGTAATGTGTTTGTGACGTTAGGAGGAGTACAGCACCAGCCATGCTAGTTACATGGCTAATGGGCTAAAGTTACATGATGCGCAGACGAAAGACGAAAGTCTGTTTCTCATTTCTTGGAGTTTATTACCAACCACATGATATGTAGTTAACTACATTTCACCCCACAGTTATGTTTATGTGTTAATGGCATTGGCAGCAAAACACGTTTTCATGCCATGTTATCGGATGTGTTATAGTCAAGGAAGTTATCGTGGCCGATGTGTCGCTCTCTGCTTTCCCTTTGAACTCAGGCTACCTGTTTCCCTAGTTAAAGCTGTTTTGCCCTTTATCCAATCCACTGAGATACACTCTGTGCTTGTCTGATGACTCCGCCTCACACATCTAATTATCTTCCCATCTACCTTCAATGTTTCTTGTAGACATGGATTATAAAAGGCGCAATGGTAGCTCTTTTACGGGCAGTGTGTCCCAGGCCAAACGGGGGAAAATGGCAGGCGAATGGGAAGACAGTCCATCGCAGTTTGAAGAGGAATTATCCATGTTTGACGAAGCAGAGATGGATGCAGAGGAGATGGAGGGGCAGGCAGGCCATGACGTTATTCCCATAGGTGGGTGTTGCACAACCAACTACACAACAGGTGGCATAAGTACAGTGTTATTTCAATGAATGCAGATATAACTCAACTGCAACTCATCCCACTTTGTTTCTTCAGGTGACCTCTTCTCAGCAGACCTTAACCCTCGTTGGCGGCGGCCTCATGCCCCCCCACTGGACCCATCATCTGACACTCTGGTGTTTCAGCAGATTGATCTGGACTATTATTTAGGTAATTATCAAGGAGGACGTTTGTTGAAGACGGAATCAAGATCACAGAAACTTATTTCTGTGATATTTACGGTTAACGGTATGAATATGATGTAGATAATGAGGTGATTCAAAGATATTTTTTTACAAAAATATTACACTGATCTGAGTCTCAGAAGCATGGACCTGACACAGGTGTCAGGAGTTTTACTGGCTTCTTTGTTGTTTGGATCTGAATAAGAGTGTAAAGCATTTCCTCCTGCTCAAAATGCTGTTGCTGTATGTTTGTTTCCACTTTTGCAGGGGCAACGGTGGCAGGCATGCCCGGCCAGTCGCAGGGAAAAGTCCCCATCATTCGAATGTTTGGGGTGACAGACAGTGGTAACAGTGTGTGTTGCCATGTCCATGGTTTTGCTCCTTACTTCTATGTTCCTGCACCAAGTGGTGAGTACTTGTCATTATCTCTATGAACAGCATGTATTTTGATGACACATTTGCTCAGTGCAATACCTTTTAGTCAATTATTATTAAATATTCTGTCAGTGGAACACATTCCTCTCTCATGTCACCTCTGAATGATTTCAGCTTTTGGGGGGATAATCATTGCATTAATATTTCCCTCTTTCTGCTTTCTTTGAAAAGGGTTCACGTCTGCTTACCTGGGTGAATTTAAGAAAGAGTTGAACTCTGCTGTCCTGAAGGACATGAGATCCAATAAGGACAACATCTCCGTCACAGTGTTGGCTGTGGACATCACCCGCAAAGAGAGTGAGTACCAGTGATGTGCAGATGCTCCTGTGCGTTTGTCGCTCATTGAATATAAATGTGCGAAACAGCTCTCAAACACTCATAAGTGTGTTCTTCAGTAGGATTATTGTGAACTGAGAGGACTGATCCGAGTTCAGAAACTCATAATGACTTACATGCAAAGTGACTATGCTTTTGACAGATTCGTGGAGTTAATCTTCTGATTTCCTCTCTCCTGCAGACATGTATGGTTACCATGGGAAACGTAGTCTGGATTTTTTGCGAATAACCATGGCGATGCCTCGTCTCATTGCCCCAGCAAAGAGACTGCTGGAGCAGGGCTTCAAGTTCGGACCTTTCCCCACAGAGCATTACCAGTCCTTTGAAGCCAACATAGATTTTGAGATAAGGTGAATCTTTGTCTGTGTGTGTGTGCGCTGTCTAAAGCAACAGTTAAGAGACAGTCATCACTGCTGCATGAGACTGCACACAGAATGTTTTCTAGATTCATGTCAGCAGACAAATTATTGTGGACTGACCGCTCTGATACTGAATTTTTACAAATGACTTTATTGCAAAACAACTAGGGAGTAAATGCAACACTAAAACTATTTTTCATCTTAATGAGCCTCTCTGTGTTGTCAGGTTTATGGTGGACAGTGATGTGGTGGGATGCTGCTGGATTGAACTTCCCAAAGGCAAGTACAGAGTGCGTGAAGAGAAAGGCACGGGGAACATGAATTCTCAGGACACTGGCAAGGTAGGTCGAGTTCATGCCCCATAACACAATCTGGCCTGAACAAATGGCTGTTAGGCTACATGGGTCAGCAGTTTACTTCATGAACTTTTCCCCTGTTTTCGTCCTTCAGGAGTCCTTGTGTCAGTATGAGGTGGATGTGGGATGGACAGATTTGATAAGTCACCCTGCAGAGGGAGACTGGCAGAGGATCGCACCGCTCAGGGTCCTCAGCTTTGACATCGAGTGTGCAGGAAGAAAAGGTGTGTTCTTTCTTTCACTCTTATTATACAGCATGCAAACTATTACCTCTAACATAATTTTTGTATGGGAGGTCCAGTCATACATGATGAAAAGCAAATGCAGAGTTTGACTCTGACATTTACTCTTTTCATGCCAGGAATCTTCCCAGAAGCAGACAAAGACCCTGTGATTCAGATAGCGTCTATGGTGCAGCGACAGGGTGAGACGGAGCCCTTTATTCGCACCGTGTTCACCCTCCAGTCCTGCGCCAGCATCGTGGGTTCTCAGATATTGTGCTTTACACAGGAGAAACAGCTGCTGCAGGTATACACACCGGCTTAAGTAAGGCAGTGGAAAAAGATAAATATTCTGGCATGGCTTCCTCGTTCCCTTTCGGAATGTTTTGGTGATCATTGTGTGTCTGTTGACGGCTTTGTGAGCAGAGCTGGGCAGAGTTTTTGAGGACCGTGGACCCAGACATCATCACAGGATACAACATCCAAAACTTCGACTTTCCCTACTTGCTCAACAGGGCGGCTGCTCTAAAGGTTAGATGGAGCCACATTTGTCTACTACTTCCACACAATACCAAGGCTTAGAATCGCCATATTGAAAGTAATGCACATAAATTTCTCCCGTTTATTCAATAAAACACATTCCTTTGTGTTCAGGTGAACCTGTTTCCCTACCTCGGCCGTGTGCGCGGCATCAAGTCGGTCTTACGCGACCTAAACTTCCAGAGTAAGCAGATGGGCCGCAGAGAGAACAAGACCATTAACATGGAGGGCCGGGTTCAGTTTGACCTACTGCAGGTCAGCTTCATTTACAGCAACTCACTATTATCAGTCATAACCACAACAAGATTGACTTTACGATTATCATGTGGCGCATTGCTTATGTAAGAACATTTTCAGGACAAGACACTGCACACTGACAGCAGTCTGACTGGTGTGTTTCTCTCAGGTTCTCCTCAGGGACTACAAGCTGCGCTCGTACACACTAAACGCTGTGAGTTTCCACTTTCTGCAAGAACAGAAGGAGGATGTGCAACACTCCATCATCACTGATCTGCAGGTAAAGCATGAACCACTAACCATGTATCTGGAGGAGAGCTGTTGTCTTTAAGAGCTCTGCAGATTGAAATGGCCTCACTCATCGATATTGATTATTGATTTCCTCCATTGAAGAATGGCAACGAACAGACCCGTCGTCGTTTGGCCGTCTACTGCCTGAAAGACGCCTACCTCCCACTGCGCTTGCTGCAGAAGCTGATGTGTGTCATTAACTACATGGAGATGGCCAGAGTGACGGGTGTGCCTCTCACCTATCTGCTCTCAAGAGGACAGCAGATTAAAGTGGTCTCTCAGCTGCTGCGACAGGTAACAAAAGCAAGCACATGGGACAGTTACTTTGTACGTATAGATTTAAGAATAGAAACCATAAGCGTCTGTCCATATGTAGGCAATGAAACAGGACCTGGTCATGCCTGTTGTAAAGACGGAAGGAGGAGAGGACTACACTGGAGCGACTGTCATTGAGCCAGAGAAAGGGTACGTACATCTTCTGGTAGTGTCAGTGTATGACTGTTGGTGTTGATGGATTTTGGTTCGTGCAAGCTAACCTTCCCTTCACCACCTCACTGTGCGTAGGTATTATAGCGTTCCCATTGCCACCCTGGATTTCTCCTCCTTGTATCCATCCATCATGATGGCTCACAATCTGTGCTACACCACCCTGCTGCAGAAAAGCTCAGTGGAGAGACAAAGGTGAGCAGATCTTTTTTTTAAGTGTGGTTATCTGTGATTCTTCATCAAAAACATGTAAAACACTTAAACGTGTTTATGTTTACTATTAACTTGTACTAATATCTGAAGTGGTTGTGCATCTTCAGCCTCTCGCCAGAGGACTTCATCAAAACTCCGACGGGCGATATGTTTGTGAAGAGCTCCTTGAGAAAAGGACTTCTACCTGAGATCCTGGAGAACCTGCTGTGCGCCAGGAAGAGGTTTGAATTGTTCAGATATATCACAAAATCTACTTGACCTTAAGTGAAAAGTTAGGAATTCAGTAGACGGCAGTAGACGACTTCAGTCCCATATGGCGCCTTGAAATTGAACTTGCTGTTAAGCTTATTAACTTCTTGATCCTCTGATTCGCAGCTCGTGTTCAATGTGTTTCCTCTTGCTGTAACAATCAGTTTTACTCAAGTACAAAATACAAAAGCATGTACCAAAATAAACACATGAAACTTTTGAATGAAAATCAAACGCCTCAGATTGTCCCACTGTCCGTCCACAGGGCCAAAGCAGAGCTAAAGAAGGAAACTGACCCTTTTAAGAGGCAGGTGCTGGACGGTCGTCAGCTCGCCCTCAAAATCAGCGCAAACTCCGTCTATGGCTTCACAGGTGCCCAGGTGGGCAAGCTGCCCTGCCTAGAGATCTCACAGGTGAGCACTTGACTCTGGGTCTCACGCTGGTATTAGGGTCTTAATTGAAATTACAATGTTGGTTTGACAAAGTTTTCTTATGTGTGAAAATGACTTTGCAACTTCGGAATGATTCTTTTGTTCACGCCTGATACAAGTGACTGCGCAGGATGTGGTCTTGCCAGCTCTCTATGTTACATTATCAACCAGTATATCAAGATTAGAAAGGTATTTTCAAGAGGAAGAAAGTCCTACTTACACACCCAAAAGGAGAGGCAGACATTTCATGGCTGTATTGTTGTCCTCAAATCAATTTTTAAACATATATGGAATGCTTGAAATTCTGGCCTGAGACGACAGTTTGTCCGCCGTGCTGAATGAAGCTGTCCCCACATGACATGTTGTCATGCTTCCCGCTGTTCTGCACAGATGTAGTCAGAGCACGAACGGTAAACAACAAAGATGTAGGGCAAAGATTAGTGTTGAAAAAGAAGCCACGGAACAGGTGGGAATCTAAAGAATGAAGACCCAAATCATGAACCACACCAGGCTGTGTTTCTCGCTGTTTTGTGGAAGGTTGACTTACTTAGTTTCGTAACCTCCTCGCAGCTGTTGGATGAACTGCCTTGCTCAGTGGCAGTTATTGTGAGCAGGCATTGAAGCTCAAGGCTGATGATTTTCCTCCTTGGTCAGTCAAAGCTTATTCAAGCACAACAAATTATTTAATGACGACCTTATTTCAGTCTTTGTTTTTCTTCCATCCAGAGTGTCACTGGTTTTGGAAGACAGATGATTGAGCAAACCAAACAGCTGGTTGAGTCCAAGTATATCATTTCCAATGGTTACCAAGGTGATGCCAAGGTGAGGAACACGTGGAGCTGCACCAGTATACTAACCCAAACCTACAGCCTGTTGTTTTCAAAAGACTCCCTTTGTGTGTGTGTGTGTGTGTTTAAATGTCATTTTTGAATCTTTAAAGGTCATTTATGGAGACACAGACTCCGTCATGGTTAAGCTTGGAGTTGCCACAGTGAGGGAGGCCATGGACATTGGGAAAGAGGCAGCAGAGTGGGTATCGTCCCACTTCACACCGCCCATCAAACTGGAGTTTGAGAAGGTACCATTTCTGCCCCCTTGATTTACCAAAAAGCACTTGTCCAATTAACTTCATTGTCTGAGGAAGTTGTGATTGAGTCGTTTCTCTTTTACTGGAGTAACCCTCGTGAAATAACACCTCGTGACTGATCCTCTTGTAGTATGTTGAGGTACAAATATTGTCTGCTGAAACTGAGTATTTAAACTGAAGTGGGAGGACGAGATAGACGTGCAGAAGCACAGCAGCATTTTGACATTGCAACGAGTTAACGAGAGCTTTTTTTTTTGTCACTTCCTCAGGTGTATTACCCGTATCTCCTGATCAACAAGAAGCGCTATGCTGGCCTCTATTTCTCCTCCAGTGCAGACACGCATGACAAGATGGACTGTAAAGGCATTGAGACGGTCCGCAGAGACAACTGTCCTCTGGTGGCTAACCTTATCAACACCTGTCTGCAGAAAATCCTGATAGACAGGTACACACACACACACTTTCTGTGGATAATGCAGTATCAGTTCCTTGTTGTTATAAGATTTCATGCATCTGGAATTTTATTTGGAAATACTGAATAGAGCACCGTAATGTAACTTTTCCTATTGATCCTGGAACTATTTTGTCAGGTCTAAACTTGACATTCAGATGCTGAGCCCACTTTCTGACTAATTACTTAGACTTTTACTTTATTGATCCCAATTTGGAAAATAATTTAGAATTAAAATGATTTATTTACCTGCTTGAATCTAACCACGCTGTTAATTTGTTGTGAAAGTAATCACAGCGGATGTGATGTTTTGTCAGGGATCCCCAGGGCGCCGTGGTTCACGCTAAAGAAGTGATCTCGGATCTGCTGTGCAACCGCATCGACATCAGCCAGCTGGTCATCACGAAGGAGCTGACGCGCACCGCCCAGGAGTACGCTGGCAAACAGGCGCATGTGGAGCTGGCTGAGAGGTGTGATTAACCACATTTGCTTCAAATAGTACTCCAAGGGAAGATGCTTGGGTGTGGGAGATATGGGTGAACTGACCCTTTTAATTTTGATGTTTTACAGAATGAGAAAAAGAGACGCTGGGAGCGCTCCAAACCTGGGAGACCGAGTTCCATACGTCATCATCAAGGCTGCAAAGGGAGCCGCAGCATACATGAAGTCAGAGGTCTGTAGCATTTGATTATCTGCAAATAAGCATGTTTATTTCATTGTGCATCCCCCCTTTTCTACTTATATCCATCCTGATGATGAACCCACATGTTGCTTTAGGACCCCATCTATGTGCTGGAGAACACCATTCCCATCGACACACAATACTACCTGGAGCAGCAGCTGTCCAAGCCCCTGCTGAGAATATTTGAGCCCATCCTGGGAGAGAGTAAAGCAGAGAGCGTCCTCCTCAGTAAGTGTTCAAACACACACAAACTCTCACATCATAGTCTTGTTCCTACAGTTTAGCCAGGTAAATCTAATGCTAACCACCAAAGCAAGTGTCAGAGCTGCACATTGCAGTCAAGAAGCTTACAAAAATACTCTCTTGTTACAGTAGACGTAATATAGATGTGCTTGTCAAATAAATGAGACTTGGCATGTGTTTTTTTCTCAAGTTTGAAGTTTAAACTTTTCCGTTGATTTTTCGTGGTGTCTTTCAGAGGGCGACCACACGCGCTGTAAGACTGTGCTGACCTCGAAGGTCGGGGGCCTCATGGCATTTGCACAGAAGAGGAGCACCTGCATCGGCTGCAAAGCCGTGCTCAAGACAGACAGTGCGTGTCCTTAGAAGTTTAAGAATTGTTTTTGAATTTGATGTCCACTTACCCACTTATCCTCAGATGTGTGACCTCTAACATGTGTGTCCTTGCAGCGGCCGTGTGCGATTTCTGTAAGAAGAAGGAGTCTGAACTGTACCAAAAGGAGGTAGGCAAGATGACTTAATACTTTAATATGTTGGTTTTCTCTACAAACAGGGCTACGATTATCTGGTTATTGATTCTGTTTGATGAAAAATGTAATGTCTAATTTTGATACCCAAACAAATTTAGTCTCATTTTGTAGTTATGCACTTTTGGGCTGCTATAAGCTAGTATGCTCGTATGCTATTAGTTGCTAGTATAAAAATGAAGGTGTTAATACCTAAAACAGACATTTTGCTTGTAAATGACAGATCTTTCACCTGAACGCACTGGAGGAGCGCTTCTCTCGCCTGTGGACTCAGTGTCAGCGTTGTCAAGGCTCCCTCCATGAAGACGTGCTCTGTACCAGGTATGTAGAGCACAATTTATTACAGTTGTGTTTACTGCAGAGTCACGGCTGAGCACGCAGCGGCAGCCCTTCATGTCCAGTAACACTGTCCTTCCTGACTCCTCCGCAGCCGGGATTGTCCCATCTTTTACATGAGGAAGAAGGTTCAGAAAGATTTGGATGACCAGGGCAAGCTGGTGTCTCGCTTTGGTTGGTGAGAGGCACACACACACACTCCCTCCTTATGTGCCTCATTTCAGATGGACCTTGGACTCTGGTCTCACTATTTGTTATGCCTTTTGGTGTTTGTAAAAATGCATATATATCACACTCTTTCTGTTTTCTACTATGAATAAACTCACATTAAGTAGTGTCTTTTTGTAAAATAAAGTCAAGAGCAATCTCTTCTTTTGGGCTGAAAAGTATTAATTTAACAATGACTTCAACAGGCGTATTGGAAATGTCAACATTTACATACGTACAGGATGCTGGACCACACAGTAAATGCGCATGTGACATGTCCTGTGCATGAAGAGGGTTACAGTGTATGAACCTGCCTGCTGCATGTGTGCATTCTCCAGTCATGCTTTGATGTCACAGTGAAAGTACACACTTTAACAGAAGTAATAAGAGGAACTTCATTGCCACCCTCGTCAGCATAATCGTCTGTCAGACCTCATAAACCACAGCTCTTTCTCGCCACTGAATTGAAAACCCGGAACAAAACCCTTGATTGTTAATAACTGTTAATGGCACAAACTGTAGGAAACTGGAGGTCGTGTCTGTTCTTTGCCTACTGTAGATGTGACATTGTTTGCTCTGCGTACTGCTTTAGTACACCTTGTCATCATTGTTGACAAGTGAAAGATCAGAGGAAATCATTCCTATTTCCATCAGCCATCTGTTGAAATTGTGGACAACTTAAATTTCTTGGTTTACAAATCACATGCTGTCATGTGGTCTCAACACTAGCCGCATCCTCTGGAAGACACAACAGCTGTATGTTCTGAGGGGTCTCGAGTTTTGGCACGAGTATCAAAACTCAGTTGCTCAGACTGCTTCAAAGAAGCCTAAAGACAGAGGCAAAAATCATGACTTTGTGACATTTATACTGCTCACTGCCAAAGGAAAGCCCAAAACATGATGAAGGACACCAGACCACCACTCACCACATCTTTGCTCCTTCAATCAAAAAAAAAAAAGTTACCTGAGCATCAAATCACACACCATCCTTCTCATTGTGCGCTCTCTGTGTGAGAGCCAGAGCACAAGAGTTTCTTGTCTTTCTAACACACGACCATAAAGTTGAACTCTGAAAAGAGTAGATCCACAAATTACTATTACTTTGATTGTTTAAAAGAGCCACCCTGGATGAACAAAACAGACACGGTGTAAAAGCTGAAGACATTTACTTGTTCATTACAGCACAGTGCATTACAGATTTTACACAGCTGTCAGTGAGAGACTTGTTGGGATCAAATCACATCTTTAGAGTTACCCTGTTTTAACAACGGAACTACATTAAGCTCAGATAACGACACAGGTGCTGGTTTAACACCATAGCAAAGCAGGAATCCTTCATCGGTGGATTCGCTGGAGTTAGCTCACTGAACTTTGGTTGAACTTGACGACAGCTTCTTAATGCAGATGTTAGTTTTTAAATTGGGGAAAGCTGTTTATAATGCTACAAAAATAGAAATTTAACAATCCATTACATTTAGGGTGATCAGAATTATCAAAGAAGACAGACACTGCTGTAAAAAAACGAAAAAAAAACAAAAACATTGATGCCCTATTGAATATCCTTATCAAGCATCAAGTCTGACCCTCGCTGTGTTTCCCACCCACACTACATAGATTTAACCTGCACTGGCTTCAGCATCAGTGTGGTTTAAATGTCACAATCGCGCACAGCTGCACATGCTACATGCTCTGGCAGAGTGTGGTGGAGCATAAACAGCGCTTGGACACAGTGACGCAACACTGCAGCCACCAGCAATACTGGGTGTGACTTAACAACTGCATTAAATGTGGACTTTAGAATACAGCGTCACTGTGTGGAACAAACAGCAGGGCTGACACTCAGTAAGTTAATGATGGTGGGATACGATGGACGCAGGCATCGCATCTCAACCAATCACATGACACAGCTCTCGGTTTGTTACTCCTCAGTTCCTGTTAAAACACTATATTCCTGAGTAACATGGCACTAACACAATCCTAAATTCCACCATAAAAACGGCACAGGAAATTAATAAAGTGCACCTATGGGTCTGGAACACAGTTTTGAGGCTTTGATACTGTGGTGATCCTATCCTGATGAGTGTTTTCTCTGACAAAAATCAAACAAACTAGACATTTCTGTTGTGTTTCAAGCCCCAGAGGACACACTAACCTATGAAAAAACACGAGGGGAAGACACATTTTTCTAAAGTTCTAATCGCCTGGAAGCCAAATTTTTGACAGTATCCTCGTCAATGTGACACTGCTTTCATGTAATTTGTGGGACTTCGTGGCGTCATGTGTACCGAGCAATCACATACAACTTCATCACAAATTTCACCACTCTAAACAAAATGTCCAGTTCTAGAGATCTGGACTGAGTCACCTGATGAGACAGTGCAAAGTGTGGTGACGCACCGCTGTGAACCCTGACCCCTAAATCGTCAACAGCAGCTGAACTGTTTAAAAACACTGGCTGGACAAATTACACTTAGAAAAAGAGAGAAATATCTTCACAGGCAAATTCTCATTCTGGGTCTTTGGAAAAAAAAAGGTTTGTAGTTGTTTGGTCATCAAAACAAAGATGTTAAGAAACAGCGGTAAATGGACACAGTGAATGAATTCATGACAAATCTCGTAAGTGGAAACCAGGACAGCAGTGGAAACTGATTTATCCACGTCTGCTTCCTTGTCCGGAGCTATGCTGGACGTCTCCAACGTGACAGAGGAGGCGCAGTGTGTGAGGGGGAGCATGAAACAAGTGCTGTAAGGGATGCTGCTGGTGTGTGGTTGTGTGTGTGTTTTGCTATAGTATGATGCAACGTCTCTGAGTGTTCTTCTTGCTCTTCTTGTTGCTGCGGTTGGTCTCCTTATATCTTCTAATCTCCCGTACTAGCGAATAGAAAGCTTCCTCCACACCCTGCGAGACAGATGGAGAATCATGTTAAAATTAGGCTAAAAATTTGGATTTGCAGATGTTTTATTTGCTCACAGTGGCCTCCCACATGCTTCACTGCAAACTAAACGCAGGTGTTATGGTCAGGTTTGACCCACCTGTCTAGTTTTAGCAGAGGTCTCAACAAACGGTACTCCATAGCTTCGTGCCAGCTCCTGCGCCTGCCGTGTCTCCACCGTGCGGGTACTCAGGTCGCTCTTATTGCCCACCAGCACCATGGGAACACTGTCACTGTCCTTCACCCTGTTGATCTGCTCTCTGAGGAAGAGACACATGCCACAGCGAAGCGCTCATTACACTTAAAGATGAATAACCTGTGCGGGATATCTTTGCAACACTTCCTCTTTTTTTCTGTATTGCTTTATGTGTTTGGGTCAGTTCAGAAATGTGAACCAGATTCTAGTGTACTGATGACCCCACAAAACTTAAAACCACACTCAGCATGTCTGTAGACATGAGCTACAGATAACTACAACTGTAGTTCCTGCTTATCAGGAAGCAGCCTTTTTAGTGCTGGTCTGCCTGAGCCTGTAGAGTACACTACACACAGCTGGATTACTGACTGTACCTTCTCCCAGCTGTGTTTTAGTACTGACAGTGGTCATCTTGTACCTGTAGAGGTGAACGTCCTCGAAGGACTTGGTGTTGTTGATGGCAAACACACAGAGGAAGCCCTCTCCTGTCCTCATATACTGGTCCCTCATGGCGCTGTACTCCTCCTGACCTGCAGTGTCCAGGATGTCCAACAGACAGGTCTCTCCATCAATCACCACCTGTTTTCTGTAGGAGTCCTGTAAGAAAGCGTCGACACGATCATACAAGCAGTGCGAGCGCCAGTGGAGTGCGCCGTATGAATTTCAACATTCCCATGACTGCTGCGTTGTGTAGCAACAAGAACTCCTGAATGGCCTGTTTTGTAATGAACCTGCAGAAACCTGAATTTTTGTTTTTTAAACATTCAACTATGAAATTACACGGTTAGCTGAAATACAGCTTTGCATAATTAACACTGTCTCAAAACAGAGATTTACAGCCAACTTGTGATTTTTAGGCAATGATGTGAGAATCGAGATTACACTGCAGAGTTAACTGCTGATTTCTATGTTTATTTGACTCTAAAGAGGGCTTATAGGGGAGGCACTGCCAGGTTTGAATGAACTTTTAGAGGCTTCTGGCACATTTTCACTGGTTTTTGAGTGGTCTGATGGTGCTGTAGATTTGTGTGTTTACTACAGTACCGTGTCGTATTGCAATGGTTTACTCTGCTGCACTTATTTGACACCATTTGTCACCATGTGCTGATTGAGATTTTAGATAAAAAAAACATATCAGTTTATAGAAAATGATGCATTGCTACAGCAGTTCAAATTTGCTAAGATCTTACATGTTTATGGATTAGCAGTCCTGTTATATATAATAATAATAATCTGGTTTAAAAGCTGGGCTTTTACCTATAATGTAGCATTTTCACATTTTTGTATTACTATGATTACTTGCTTTGGCAAACTTATAAGACACCAAAACACTGATGCACTGGTGAAACACAACCGCGTCCATATAACGTTAACTGCAAACAAAGAACTTTGTCTCCTGCCACAAACTGTCCAAGTCAAACACTGTAAAGGGAGGGGAAGGATTTAAGCACTTTTCCCACCGCTTGTTATTCAACCGACTTGCAGCAGTAACACACTGATGAACACATGAAAGTGAACGCGGTTGTATCACACTCAAACTTTCCCCGGGACGCTGTCAGATGCTCAGTTTCTCACCTCAATGGTTGGATCATATTCATCAACGAAGTGGTTCTGGATGAGCTGGATGGTGAGCGCGCTCTTCCCCACACCTCCTGCCCCGACCACGACAAGCTTGTACTCGGTCATGCCTGGAGAGGATTAATCCAGCAGGTATCGGTTAGCCAATTATCAGGTGAACAGAACAAATCTAAGCAGCTGACATTTCAGCCTTCCTGCCCACACTGACATGGCGAAGACACTGACCCAGATTTAGGATAGGAGACTATCCGCTGACGTTAGTTGTCTTTAAGTGAAGTCTTCCTTACAGTTTCTTTCTCGGTATGAATGAATGCTGGTGGTAAAAGTGGGGGTCGTTTAAACGTACTTACCTTTGTGTCGGATGTGTAACAGTTTGTGAAACGATAGCTGATCTTACGAATGAATAAATGAGATTAGCTTGCTACATAACGTTAGCCTGAGACGATTTCCTCATTCAAAACACTTGTAGGCAAACTTCAAGATATGTCCGCAACTTGTTTCTCCGCTTTGTTCTCAAAGTATGAACTATAGATTTGTAAAGCGACTACTAAAAATCTAACTTCATGTTATAAATAAATTAAAAGCCAGAATTCGGGCGAGTTCCCTTCTTTCCTTCTGTCTCCATTGAGGTTCATTGAAACGGGAGCGTTTTCACGTTAATCCCCCTCGTCAAACAACCAATAAACCGACAGCACACAGACAGACGTCGCCATCTACCAATCACAGTGGAGTTTTACATTGCAACCCAGCCTAAAGGTAGCAGAACTGTCCAATGGCAAACAAGAGTATGCATAATTGGGCATGGCCTCTCCGGCAACTTCTGTCTTCTCACAGATGGCTCCTCTGAACTCCACATCTTTCGATGGGCTGATATCTATTTTGATGACAGTCACCGTGAATAATAACTTAATCTGAAGTATCACCCAGTTCTAAGCATTATGAGGTCCAGCGTCATGTAATCAACTCCACTAAAGACTGCAATAAATAGTACATGTGCAAATGTTTTATCTTAATTAACAAATTTATTGCTCTGGTGTCTTCTAATTATTTTATTTTGAACGTTTTTACCGGAAGTATTAGTATAGTATTGTGTCTGCCTTGTCGCATATTGCCACCAGGAGGAGTTTACATGAGAGTTGAGCGATGTTCGAATGAGTGTTCACTGCCCTCCAGTGGCCACAATAGGGAACTACTACACCACAGAGAAAATTACAACCTGATTATGGTTCCTGTCAGCTGTACAAACACTATTTTACTGTTTTAGTTCACACTCACTGGGCTTGTCGTCGTTTTTAAAACCAACCATGCTATCTGCTCAGCACCAAATGGTAGACAAAGTTAACAAGGAAGTAGCTGGTGGACATAATTAGGCATTTTCAGACAACAGCCAGATACTTCTTTTGGGAATTGGTAGAAACAATACCTAAAGTCAGAGTGAATATTGGACTTAGATTTAGCAGGTGGGATATTCAGGCGCAGCTGCTCTCCAAATTAGTGCTAATGTTGCTCAGTGTGCTCGATATGTAAAATAAGCAACTGTTTGGCAATAAATTCACCAAAACAACTTAAAAGGTCATAAGATGTCAGTGTAATGTTTGCTACTTATTTCTGCTGCCCCCAAGTAATCAGAAAATCACATATCGCAGATTTAAGAGCTGTTTGAATGACAGTGAGGACTAACTCACCTCCAGAGATGTTACCAGACTCAATCAGTGCAAGGCTAATGAGTGTGGAGAATCATATGTGCCCTCTAGCGGCCACAGTTACGAACTGCAACGCCATATTAAATTCGTCCATACACCGTCCATGGAGATATGATTCAAGACTGTGGGTGAGTACTTTCAAAATAAAGACCAAACTGAGGAACCACCACTTCCGGTCAATTCTTTCAAAATAACGACTAAAATGAAGGGATCAAGAAACGAACTAACAGAAATTGATGATAAAATTATGACGAAATTTGGAAGGCCTTCATCCCAGCTCGCCGGGGAACTGAATAATATTATATAAATCATACAAATGAATATTTTGTTAGATTCTGAATTTACAATATTACTCAAGCAATATTTGCAAGTGTATATCGTCTTCAAGCGCTTCTTTAAGATTTACTTTCAGCTGGAAACTGCACTGGACACACACACACACACACACACACACACACACACGGAGTAGGCATCGTGCCCCACCCTCTGGTTCGTCATACCTCCCTTGTCTGTGACGTCCATGTTTCTCCCTCACTCTCCCACTGAGTGCATCTGCTCTCCCATCTAATCTTTGCCTAAATCGCAGAGATAATCCAGCCTCCATCTGTCCTGAGAGAAAGACAGAAAACTGACATTGCGCTGTAATGATGTAAAAAATTCAACACCACTTTAATACGTCATCATGCTGTAGGTAATAAATCCCGATGACAAGATTGTGCTGAAATAGTGACATCATCTTAAATTGCTTAAATTTTATTATACACAAGAATATCTCACATATACATCTTTTATACATAGAATATTTT